>NC_134516.1:647500-947500 GCF_027942865.1 Odontesthes bonariensis
AAGGACATAGGAGTTTGAACTTGTTTTGACTGAAGGATTTCATTTTATATCAAAAATACCAATTTGGCTTTAACTCGCAAAAGTAAGGCTATTCCTGTTTTTCATTCTCAAACAAGGTCATTTAAAGAGGTTTATGCATGGAACCTACTTAGAATTGATATATATGAAGGACGTAGGAGTTTGAACTTGTTTTGACTGAAGGAATTGGTGTTTATAAGCAAAAATCCGAATTTCGCCTTAATATCTCAAAAGAAGGCTATTCTTGTTTTTCTTTCTCAAACAAGGTCATTTAAAGAGGTTTATGCATGTAACCTACTTAGTATTGATATATATATGAAGGACATAGGAGTTTGAACTTGTTTTGACCAACGGATTTCATTTTATAGTAAAATTGCCAATTTGGTTTTAACTCGCTAAAGTAAGGCTATTCCTGTTTTTCTTTCTCAGACAAGGTCATTTGAAGAGGTTTATGCATGGAACCTACTTAGAATTGATATATATGAAGGACATGGGAGTTTGAACTTGTTTTGACTGAAGGAATTGGTGTTTATAAGCAAAAATCCGAATTTCGTCTTAATTCCGCAAAAGAAGGCTATTCCTGTTTTTCTTTCTCATACAAGGTCATTTAAAGACGTTTATGCATGTAACCTACTTAGTATTGATATATTTATGAAGGACATAGGAGTTTGAACTTGTTTTGACTGAAGGAATTCATTTTATAGCAACAATACCAATTTGTCTTGACAGGCAAAAGTAAGGCTATTCCTGTTTTTCTTTCTCATACAAGGTCATTTAAAGAGGTTTATGCATGGAACCTACTTAGAATTGATATATATGAAGGACGTAGGAGTTTGAACTTGTTTTGACTGAAGGAATTGGTGTTTATAAGCAAAAATCCGAATTTCGTCTTAATATCTCAAAAGAAGGCTATTCCTGTTTTTCTTTCTCATGCAAGGTCATTTAAAGACGTTTATGCATGGAACCTACTTAGAATTGATATATATGAAGGACAAATTAGTTTGAACTTGTTTTGACTGTAGGAATTCATTATATAGCAAAAATACCAATTTGGCTTTAACGCGCAAAAGTAAGTCTATTCTTGTTTTTCTTTCTCAAACAAGGTCATTTAAAGAGGTTTATGCATGTAACCTACTTAGTATTGATATATATATGAAGGACATTGGAGTTTGAACTTGTTTTGACCGAAGGATTTCATTTTAGAGTAAAATTGCCAATTTGGCTTTAACTCGCTAAAGTAAGGCTATTCCTGTTTTTCTTTCTCAGACAAGGTCATTTGAAGAGGTTTATGCATGGAACCTACTTAGAATTGATATATATGAAGGACATGGGAGTTTGAACTTGTTTTGACTGAAGGAATTGGTGTTTATAAGCAAAAATCCGAATTTCGTCTTAATTCCGCAAAAGAAGGCTATTCCTGTTTTTCTTTCTCATACAAGGTCATTTAAAGAGGTTTATGCATGTAACCTACTTAGTATTGATATATTTATGAAGGACATAGGAGTTTGAACTTGTTTTGACTGAAGGAATTCATTTTATAGCAACAATACCAATTTGTCTTGACAGGCAAAAGTAAGGCTATTCCTGTTTTTCTTTCTCATACAAGGTCATTTAAAGAGGTTTATGCATGGAACCTACTTAGAATTGATATATATGAAGGACGTAGGAGTTTGAACTTGTTTTGACTGAAGGAATTGGTGTTTATAAGCAAAAATCCGAATTTCGTCTTAATATCTCAAAAGAAGGCTATTCCTGTTTTTCTTTCTCATGCAAGGTCATTTAAAGACGTTTATGCATGGAACCTACTTAGAATTGATATATATGAAGGACATAGGAGTTTGAACTTGTTTTGACTGAAGGAATTCATTATATAGCAACAATACCAATTTGGCTTAACGCGCAAAAGTAAGGCTATTCCTGTTTTTCTTTCTCAAACAAGGTCATTTAAAGAGGTTTATGCATGGAACCTACTTAGAATATATATATATGAAGGACGTAGGAGTTTGAACTTGTTTTGACTGAAGGAATTGGTGTTTATAAGCAAAAATCCAAATTTCGTCTTAATTCCGCAAAAGTAAGGCTATTCCTGTTTTTCTTTCTCCTACAAGGTCATTTGAAGAGGTTTATGCATGTAACCTACTTAGAATTGATATATATGAAGGACATAGGAGTTTGAACTTGTTTTGACTGAAGGAATTGGTGTTTATAAGCAAAAATCCGAATTTCGTCTTAATGTCTCAAAAGAAGGCTATTCCTGTTTTTCTTTCTCATACAAGGTCATTTAAAGAGGTTTATGCATGGAACCTACTTAGAATTGATATATATGAAGGAAAAATTAGTTTGAACTTGTTTTGACTGAAGGATTTCATTTTATAGCAAAAATACCAATTTGGCTTTAACTCGCAAAAGTAAGGCTATTCCTGTTTTTCTTTCTCAGACAAGGTCATTTGAAGAGGTTTATGCATGGAACCTACTTAGAATTGATATATATGAAGGACAAATTAGTTTGAACTTGTTTTGACTGAAGGAATTCATTTTATAGCAACAATACCAATTTGGCTGAACGCGCAAAAGTAAGGCTATTCCTGTTTTTCTTTCTCAAACAAGGTCATTTAAAGAGGTTTATGCATGGAACCTACTTAGAATTGATATATATGAAGGACGTAGGAGTTTGAACTTGTTTTGACTGAAGGAATTGGTGTTTATAAGCAAAAATCCAAATTTCGTCTTAATTCCGCAAAAGTAAGGCTATTCCTGTTTTTCTTTCTCAAACAAGGTCATTTAAAGAGGTTTATGCATGGAACCTACTTAGAATTGATATATATATGAAGGACATAGGAGTTTGAACTTGTTTTGACTGAAGGATTTCATTTTATGGCAAAAATACCAATTTGGCTTTAACTCGCAAAAGTAAGGCTATTCCTGTTTTTCTTTCTCAAACAAGGTCATTTAAAGAGTTTTATGCATGGAATCTACTTAGAATTGATATATATGAAGGACGTAGGAGTTTGAACTTGTTTTGACTGAAGGAATTGGTGTTTATAAGCAAAAATCTGAATTTCGTCTTAATTCCGCAAAAGTAAGGCTATTCCTGTTTTTCTTTCTCCTACAAGGTCATTTGAAGAGGTTTATGCATGTAACCTACTTAGAATTGATATATATGAAGGACATAGGAGTTTGAACTTGTTTTGACTGAAGGAATTGGTGTTTATAAGCAAAAATCCGAATTTCGTCTTAATGTCTCAAAAGAAGGCTATTCCTGTTTTTCTTTCTCATACAAGGTCATTTAAAGAGGTTTATGCATGGAACCTACTTAGAATTGATATATATGAAGGAAAAATTAGTTTGAACTTGTTTTGACTGAAGGATTTCATTTTATAGCAAAAATACCAATTTGGCTTTAACTCGCAAAAGTAAGGCTATTCCTGTTTTTCTTTCTCAAACAAGGTCATTTAAAGAGGTTTATGCATGGAACCTACTTAGAATTGATATATATGAAGGACGTAGGAGTTTGAACTTGTTTTGACTGAAGGAATTGGTGTTTATAAGCAAAAATCTAAATTTCGTCTTAATTCCGCAAAAGTAAGGCTATTCCTGTTTTTCTTTCTCAAACAAGGTCATTTAAAGAGGTTTATGCATGGAACCTACTTGGTATTGGTATATATATGAAGGACATAGGAGTTTGAACTTGTTTTTACTGAAGGATTTCATTTTATATCAAAAATACCAATTTGGCTTTAACTCGCAAAAGTAAGGCTATTACTGTTTTTCTTTCTCAAACAAGGTCATTTAAAGAGGTTTATGCATGGAACCTACTTAGAATGGATATATATGAAGGACAAATTAGTTTGAACTTGTTTTGACTGTAGGAATTCATTATATAGCAAAAATACCAATTTGGCTTTAACGCGCAACAGTAAGGCTATTCCTGTTTTTCTTTCTCAAACAAGGTCATTTGAAGAGTTTTATGCATGGAACCTACTTAGAATTGATATATATGAAGGACATAGGAGTTTGAACTTGTTTTGACTTAAGGAATTGGTGTTTATAAGCAAAAATCCGAATTTCGTCTTAATTCCGCAAAAGAAGGCTATTCCTGTTTTTCTTTCTCATACAAGGTCATTTAAAGAGGTTTATGCATGGAACCGACTTAGTATTGATATATATATGAAGGACATAGGAGTTTGAACTTGTTTTGACTGAAGGATTTCATTTTATATCAAAAATACCAATTTGGCTTTAACTCGCAAAAGTAAGGCTATTCCTGTTTTTCATTCTCAAACAAGGTCATTTAAAGAGGTTTATGCATGGAACCTACTTAGAATTGATATATATGAAGGACGTAGGAGTTTGAACTTGTTTTGACTGAAGGAATTGGTGTTTATAAGCAAAAATCCGAATTTCGCCTTAATATCTCAAAAGAAGGCTATTCTTGTTTTTCTTTCTCAAACAAGGTCATTTAAAGAGGTTTATGCATGTAACCTACTTAGTATTGATATATATATGAAGGACATAGGAGTTTGAACTTGTTTTGACCAACGGATTTCGTTTTATAGTAAAATTGCCAATTTGGTTTTAACTCGCTAAAGTAAGGCTATTCCTGTTTTTCTTTCTCAGACAAGGTCATTTGAAGAGGTTTATGCATGGAACCTACTTAGAATTGATATATATGAAGGACATGGGAGTTTGAACTTGTTTTGACTGAAGGAATTGGTGTTTATAAGCAAAAATCCGAATTTCGTCTTAATTCCGCAAAAGAAGGCTATTCCTGTTTTTCTTTCTCATACAAGGTCATTTAAAGAGGTTTATGCATGTAACCTACTTAGTATTGATATATTTATGAAGGACATAGGAGTTTGAACTTGTTTTGACTGAAGGAATTCATTTTATAGCAACAATACCAATTTGTCTTGACAGGCAAAAGTAAGGCTATTCCTGTTTTTCTTTCTCATACAAGGTCATTTAAAGAGGTTTATGCATGGAACCTACTTAGAATTGATATATATGAAGGACGTAGGAGTTTGAACTTGTTTTGACTGAAGGAATTGGTGTTTATAAGCAAAAATCCGAATTTCGTCTTAATATCTCAAAAGAAGGCTATTCCTGTTTTTCTTTCTCATGCAAGGTCATTTAAAGACGTTTATGCATGGAACCTACTTAGAATTGATATATATGAAGGACAAATTATTTTGAACTTGTTTTGACAGTAGGAATTCATTATATAGCAAAAATACCAATTTGGCTTTAACGCGCAAAAGTAAGTCTATTCTTGTTTTTCTTTCTCAAACAAGGTCATTTAAAGAGGTTTATGCATGTAACCTACTTAGTATTGATATATATATGAAGGACATTGGAGTTTGAACTTGTTTTGACCGAAGGATTTCATTTTAGAGTAAAATTGCCAATTTGGCTTTAACTCGCTAAAGTAAGGCTATTCCTGTTTTTCTTTCTCAGACAAGGTCATTTGAAGAGGTTTATGCATGGAACCTACTTAGAATTGATATATATGAAGGACATGGGAGTTTGAACTTGTTTTGACTGAAGGAATTGGTGTTTATAAGCAAAAATCCGAATTTCGTCTTAATATCTCAAAAGAAGGCTATTCCTGTTTTTCTTTCTCATGCAAGGTCATTTAAAGACGTTTATGCATGGAACCTACTTAGAATTGATATATATGAAGGACATAGGAGTTTGAACTTGTTTTGACTGAAGGAATTCATTATATAGCAACAATACCAATTTGGCTTAACGCGCAAAAGTAAGGCTATTCCTGTTTTTCTTTCTCAAACAAGGTCATTTAAAGAGGTTTATGCATGGAACCTACTTAGAATTGATATATATGAAGGACGTAGGAGTTTGAACTTGTTTTGACTGAAGGAATTGGTGTTTATAAGCAAAAATCCAAATTTCGTCTTAATTCCGCAAAAGTAAGGCTATTCCTGTTTTTCTTTCTCCTACAAGGTCATTTGAAGAGGTTTATGCATGTAACCTACTTAGAATTGATATATATGAAGGACATAGGAGTTTGAACTTGTTTTGACTGAAGGAATTGGTGTTTATAAGCAAAAATCCGAATTTCGTCTTAATGTCTCAAAAGAAGGCTATTCCTGTTTTTCTTTCTCATACAAGGTCATTTAAAGAGGTTTATGCATGGAACCTACTTAGAATTGATATATATGAAGGAAAAATTAGTTTGAACTTGTTTTGACTGAAGGATTTCATTTTATAGCAAAAATACCAATTTGGCTTTAACTCGCAAAAGTAAGGCTATTCCTGTTTTTCTTTCTCAGACAAGGTCATTTGAAGAGGTTTATGCATGGAACCTACTTAGAATTGATATATATGAAGGACAAATTAGTTTGAACTTGTTTTGACTGAAGGAATTCATTTTATAGCAACAATACCAATTTGGCTGAACGCGCAAAAGTAAGGCTATTCCTGTTTTTCTTTCTCAAACAAGGTCATTTAAAGAGGTTTATGCATGGAACCTACTTAGAATTGATATATATGAAGGACGTAGGAGTTTGAACTTGTTTTGACTGAAGGAATTGGTGTTTATAAGCAAAAATCCAAATTTCGTCTTAATTCCGCAAAAGTAAGGCTATTCCTGTTTTTCTTTCTCAAACAAGGTCATTTAAAGAGGTTTATGCATGGAACCTACTTGGTATTGGTATATATATGAAGGACATAGGAGTTTGAACTTGTTTTTACTGAAGGATTTCATTTTTTAGCAAAAATACCAATTTGGCTTTAACTCGCAAAAGTAAGGCTATTACTGTTTTTCTTTCTCAAACAAGGTCATTTAAAGAGGTTTATGCATGGAACCTACTTAGAATGGATATATATGAAGGACAAATTAGTTTGAACTTGTTTTGACTGTAGGAATTCATTATATAGCAAAAATACCAATTTGGCTTTAACGCGCAACAGTAAGGCTATTCCTGTTTTTCTTTCTCAAACAAGGTCATTTGAAGAGTTTTATGCATGGAACCTACTTAGAATTGATATATATGAAGGACATAGGAGTTTGAACTTGTTTTGACTTAAGGAATTGGTGTTTATAAGCAAAAATCCGAATTTCGTCTTAATTCCGCAAAAGAAGGCTATTCCTGTTTTTCTTTCTCATACAAGGTCATTTAAAGAGGTTTATGCATGGAACCGACTTAGTATTGATATATATATGAAGGACATAGGAGTTTGAACTTGTTTTGACTGAAGGATTTCATTTTATATCAAAAATACCAATTTGGCTTTAACTCGCAAAAGTAAGGCTATTCCTGTTTTTCATTCTCAAACAAGGTCATTTAAAGAGGTTTATGCATGGAACCTACTTAGAATTGATATATATGAAGGACGTAGGAGTTTGAACTTGTTTTGACTGAAGGAATTGGTGTTTATAAGCAAAAATCCGAATTTCGCCTTAATATCTCAAAAGAAGGCTATTCTTGTTTTTCTTTCTCAAACAAGGTCATTTAAAGAGGTTTATGCATGTAACCTACTTAGTATTGATATATATATGAAGGACATAGGAGTTTGAACTTGTTTTGACCGACGGATTTCATTTTATAGCAACAATACCAATTTGGCTTGACAGGCAAAAGTAAGGCTATTCCTGTTTTTCTTTCTCATACAAGGTCATTTAAAGAGGTTTATGCATGGAACCTACTTAGAATTGATATATATGAAGGACGTAGGAGTTTGAACTTGTTTTGACTGAAGGAATTGGTGTTTATAAGCAAAAATCCGAATTTCGTCTTAATATCTCAAAAGAAGGCTATTCCTGTTTTTCTTTCTCATGCAAGGTCATTTAAAGACGTTTATGCATGGAACCTACTTAGAATTGATATATATGAAGGACAAATTAGTTTGAACTTGTTTTGACTGTAGGAATTCATTATATAGCAAAAATACCAATTTGGCTTTAACGCGCAAAAGTAAGTCTATTCTTGTTTTTCTTTCTCAAACAAGGTCATTTAAAGAGGTTTATGCATGTAACCTACTTAGTATTGATATATATATGAAGGACATAGGAGTTTGAACTTGTTTTGACCGAAGGATTTCATTTTAGAGTAAAATTGCCAATTTGGCTTTAACGCGCAAAAGTAAGTCTATTCTTGTATTTCTTTCTCAAACAAGGTCATTTAAAGAGGTTTATGCATGTAACCTACTTAGTATTGATATATATATGAAGGACATAGGAGTTTGAACTTGTTTTGACCGAAGGATTTCATTTTAGAGTAAAATTGCCAATTTGGCTTTAACTCGCTAAAGTAAGGCTATTCCTGTTTTTCTTTCTCAGACAAGGTCATTTGAAGAGGTTTATGCATGGAACCTACTTAGAATTGATATATATGAAGGACATGGGAGTTTGAACTTGTTTTGACTGAAGGAATTGGTGTTTATAAGCAAAAATCCGAATTTCGTCTTAGTTCCGCAAAAGAAGGCTATTCCTGTTTTTCTTTCTCATACAAGGTCATTTAAAGAGGTTTATGCATGTAACCTACTTAGTATTGATATATTTATGAAGGACATAGGAGTTTGAACTTGTTTTGACTGAAGGATTTCATTTTATAGCAAAAATACCAATTTGGCTTTAACTCGCAAAAGTAAGGCTATTCCTGTTTTTCTTTCTCAAACAAGGCCATTTAAAGAGGTTTATGCATGGAACCTACTTAGAATGGATATATATGAAGGACATAGGAGTTTGAACTTGTTTTGATTGAAGGAATTCATTATATAGCAAAAATACCAATTTGGCTTTAACTCGCAAAAGTAAGGCTATTCCTGTTTTTCTTTGTCAAACAAGGTCATTTAAAGAGTTTTATGCATGGAACCTACTTAGAATTGATATATATGAAGGACGTAGGAGTTTGAACTTGTTTTGACTGAAGGAATTGGTGTTTATAAGCAAAAATCTGAATTTCGTCTTAATTCCGCAAAAGTAAGGCTATTCCTGTTTTTCTTTCTCCTACAAGGTCATTTGAAGAGGTTTATGCATGTAACCTACTTAGAATTGATATATATGAAGGACATAGGAGTTTGAACTTGTTTTGACTGAAGGAATTGGTGTTTATAAGCAAAAATCCGAATTTCGTCTTAATATCTCAAAAGAAGGCTATTCCTGTTTTTCTTTCTCATACAAGGTCATTTAAAGAGGTTTATGCATGGAACCTACTTAGAATTGATATATATGAAGGAAAAATTAGTTTGAACTTGTTTTGACTGAAGGATTTCATTTTATAGCAAAAATACCAATTTGGCTTTAACTCGCAAAAGTAAGTCTATTCCTGTTTTTCTTTCTCAGACAAGGTCATTTGAAGAGGTTTATGCATGGAACCTACTTAGAATTGATATATATGAAGGACATTGGACTTTGAACTTGTTTTGACTGAAGGAATTGGTGTTTATAAGCAAAAATCCGAATTTCGTCTTAGTTCCGCAAAAGAAGGCTATTCCTGTTTTTCTTTCTCAAACAAGGTCATTTAAATAGGTTTATGCATGTAACCTACTTAGTATTGATATATATATGAAGGACATAGGAGTTTGAACTTGTTTTGACTGAAGGATTTCATTTTATAGCAAAAATACCAATTTGGCTTTAACTCGCAAAAGTAAGGCTATTCCTGTTTTTCTTTCTCAAACAAGGTCATTTAAAGAGGTTTATGCATGGAACCTACTTAGAATGGATATATATGAAGGACATAGGAGTTTGAACTTGTTTTGACTGAAGGAATTCATTATATAGCAAAAATACCAATTTGGCTTTAACTCGCAAAAGTAAGGCTATTCCTGTTTTTCTTTCTCAAACAAGGTCATTTGAAGAGGTTTATGCATGTAACCTACTTAGTAATGATATATATATGAAGGACAAATTAGTTTGAACTTGTTTTAACTGTAAGAATTCATTATATAGCAAAAATACCAATTTGGCTTTAACGCTTAAAAGTAAGGCTATTCCTGTTTTTCTTTCTCAAACAAGGTCATTTAAAGAGTTTTATGCATGGAACCTACTTAGAATGGATATATATGAAGGACGTAGGAGTTTGAACTTGTTTTGACTGAAGGAATTGGTGTTTATAAGCAAAAATCCGAATTTCGTCTTAATTCCGCAAAAGTAAGGCTATTCCTGTTTTTCTTTCTCATACAAGGTCATTTGAAGAGGTTTATGCATGGAACCTACTTAGAATTGATATATATGAAGGACATAGGAGTTTGAACTTGTTTTGACTGAAGGAATTCATTTTATAGCAAAAATACCAATTTGGCTTTAACTCGCAAAAGTAAGGCTATTCCTGTTTTTCTTTCTCAAACATGGTCATTTGAAGAGGTTTATGCATGGAACCTACTTAGTATTGATATATATGAAGGACAAATTAGTTTGAACTTGTTTTGACTGTAGGAATTCATTTTATAGCAAAAATACCAATTTGGCTTTAAAGCGCAAAAGTAAGGCTATTCCTGTTTTTCTTTCTCAAACAAGGTCATTTAAAGAGGTTTATGCATGGAACCTACTTAGAATTGATATATATATGAAGGACATAGGAGTTTGAACTTGTTTTGACCGAAGGATTTCATTTTATGGTAAAATTGCCAATTTGGCATTAACTCGCAAAGGTAAGGCTATTCCTGTTTTTCTTTCTCAAACAAGGTCATTTAAAGAGGTTTATGCATGTAACCTACTTAGTATTGATATATATATATGAAGGACATAGGAGTTTGAACTTGTTTTGACTG
Source organism: Odontesthes bonariensis (assembly GCF_027942865.1). NCBI lineage: Eukaryota > Metazoa > Chordata > Actinopteri > Atheriniformes > Atherinopsidae > Odontesthes > Odontesthes bonariensis. The sequence continues at coordinate 658,253 of NC_134516.1, forward strand.
AAGGAATTGGTGTTTATAAGCAAAAAGTCCGAATTTCGTCTTAATTCAGCAAAAGAAGGCTATTCCTGTTTTTCTTTCTCATAAAAGGTCATTTAAAGAGGTTTATGCATGTAACCTACTTGGTATTGGTATATATATGAAGGATATAGGAGTTTGAACTTGTTTTGACTTAAGGATTTCATTTTATAGCAAAAATACCAATTTGGCTTTAACTCGCAAAAGTAAGGCTATTCCTGTTTTTCTTTCTCAAACAAGGTCATTTGAAGAGGTTTATGCATGGAACCTACTTAGTATTGATATGTATGAAGAACATAAGAGTTTGAACTTGTTTTGACTGAAGGATTTCATTTTATGGCAAAAACACCAATTTGGCTTTATCTCGCAAAAGTAAGGCTATTCCTGTTTTTCATTCTCAAACAAGGTCATTTAAAGAGGTTTATGCATGGAACCTACTTAGAATGGATATATATGAAGGACAAATTAGTTTGAACTTGTTTTGACTGTAGAAATTCATTTTATAGCAAAAATACCAATTTGGCTTTAAAGCGCAAAAGTAAGGCTATTCCTGTTTTTCTTTCTCAAACAAGGTCATTTAAAGAGGTTTATGCATGGAACCTACTTGGTATTGGTATATATATGAAGGACATAGGAGTTTGAACTTGTTTTGACTGAAGGAATTGGTGTTTATAAGCAAAAATCCGAATTTCGTCTCAGTTCCGCAAAAGAAGGCTATTCCTGTTTTTCTTTCTCAAACAAGGTCATTTAAAGAGGTTTATGCATGTAACCTACTTAGTATTGATATATATATGAAGGACATAGGAGTTTGAACTTGTTTTGACCGAAGGATTTCATTTTATAGCAAAAATACCAATTTGGCTTTAACGCGCAAAAGTAAGGCTATTCCTGTTTTTCTTTCTCAAACAAGGTCATTTGAAGAGGTTTATGCATGGAACCTACTTAGTATTGATATATATGAAGGACATAAGAGTTTGAACTTGTTTTGACTGAAGGATTTCATTTTATAGCAAAAACACCAATTTGGCTTTAACTCGCAAAAGTAAGGCTATTCCTGTTTTTCATTCTCAAACAAGGTCATTTAAAGAGGTTTATGCATGGAACCTACTTAGAATTGATATATATGAAGGACGTAGGAGTTTGAACTTGTTTTGACTGAAGGAATTGGTGTTTATAAGCAAAAATCCGAATTTCGTCTTAATTCCGCAAAAGTAAGGCTATTCCTGTTTTTCTTTCTCAAACAAGGTCATTTAAAGAGGTTTATGCATGTAACCTACTTAGTATTGATATATATATGAAGGATATAGGAGTTTGAACTTTTTTTGACGGAAGGATTTCATTTTATAGCAATAATACCAATTTGGCTTTAACGCGCAAAAGTAAGGCTAATCCTGTTTTTCTTTCTCAAACAAGGTCATTAAAAGAGGTTTATGCATGGAACCTACTTAGAATGGATATATATGAAGGACAAATTATTTTGAACTTGTTTTGACTGTAGGAATTCATTATATAGCAAAAATACCAATTTGGCTTTAACGCGCAAAAGTAAGGCTATTCCTGTTTTTCTTTCTCAAACAAGGTCATTTGAAGAGGTTTATGCATGTAACCTACATAGTATTGATATATATATGAAGGACATAGGAGTTTGAACTTGTTTTGATTGAAGGATTTCATTGTATAGCAAAAATACCAATTTGGCTTTAACGCGCAAAAGTAAGGCTATTCCTGTTTTTCTTTCTCAAACAAGGTCATTTAAAGAGGTTTATGCATGGAACCTACTTTGTATTGGTATATATATGAAGGACATGGGAGTTTGAACTTGTTTTGACTGAAGGAATTGGTGTTTATAAGCAAAAATACCAATTTCGTCTTAGTTCCGCAAAAGAAGGCTATTCCTGTTTTTCTTTCTCAAACAAGGTCATTTAAAGAGGTTTATGCATGGAACCTACTTAGAATTGCTATATATGAAGGACATAGGAGTTTGAACTTGTTTTGACTGAAGGATTTCATTTTATAGCAAAAATACCAATTTGGCTTTAACTCGCAAAAGTAAGGCTATTCCTGTTTTTCTTTCTCAAACAAGGTCATTTAAAGAGGGTTATGCATGGAACCTACTTAGAATGGATATATATGAAGGACATAGGAGTTTGAACTTGTTTTGACTGAAGGAATTCATTTTAAAGCAAAAATACCAATTTGGCTTTAACTCGCAAAAGTAAGGCTATTCCTGTTTTTCTTTCTCAAACAAGGTCATTTAAAGAGGTTTATGCATGGAACCTACTTAGAATTGATATATATGAAGGACAAATTAGTTTGAACTTGTTTTGACTGAAGGAATTCATTTTATAGCAACAATACCAATTTGGCTTAACGCGCAAAAGTAAGGCTATTCCTGTTTTTCTTTCTCATACAAGGTCATTTAAAGAGGTTTATGCATGGAACCTACTTAGAATTGATATATATGAAGGACGTAGGAGTTTGAACTTGTTTAGACTGAAGGAATTGGTGTTTATAAGCAAAAATCCGAATTTCGTCTTAATTCCGCAAAAGTAAGGCTATTCCTGTTTTTCTTTCTCAAACAAGGTCATTTAAAGAGGTTTATGCATGAATCCTACTTGATATTGGTATATATATGAAGGACATAGGAGTTTGAACTTGTTTTGACTGAAGGATTTCATTTTTTAGCAAAAATACCAATTTGGCTTTAACTCGCAAAAGTAAGGCTATTACTGTTTTTCTTTCTCAAACAAGGTCATTTAAAGAGGTTTATGCATGGAACCTACTTAGAATGGATATATATGAAGGACAAAGGAGTTTGAACTTGTTTTGACTGTAGGAATTCATTATATAGCAAAAATACCAATTTGGCTTTAACGCGCAACAGTAAGGCTATTCCTGTTTTTCTTTCTCAAACAAGGTCATTTGAAGAGGTTTATGCATGGAACCTACTTAGAATTGATATATATGAAGGACATAGGAGTTTGAACTTGTTTTGACTTAAGGAATTGGTGTTTATAAGCAAAAATCCGAATTTCGTCTTAATTCCGCAAAAGAAGGCTATTCCTGTTTTCTTTCTCATACAAGGTCATTTAAAGAGGTTTATGCATGGAACCTACTTAGAATTGATATATATGAAGGAAAAATTTGTTTGAACTTGTTTTCACTGAAGGAATTCATTTTAAAGCAAAAATACCAATTTGGCTTTAACTCGCAAAAGTAAGGCTATTCCTGTTTTTCTTTCTCAAACAAGGTCATTTAAAGAGGGTTATGCATGGAACCTACTTAGAATTGATATATATGAAGGACGTAGGAGTTTGAACTTGTTTTGACTGAAGGATTTCATTTTATATCAAAAATACCAATTTGGCTTTAACTCGCAAAAGTAAGGCTATTCCTGTTTTTCATTCTCAAACAAGGTCATTTAAAGAGGTTTATGCATGGAACCTACTTAGAATTGATATATATGAAGGACAAATTAGTTTGAACTTGTTTTGACTGAAGGAATTCATTTTATAGCAACAATACCAATTTGGCTTAACGCGCAAAAGTAAGGCTATTCCTGTTTTTCTTTCTCATACAAGGTCATTTAAAGAGGTTTATGCATGGAACCTACTTAGAATTGATATATATGAAGGAAGTAGGAGTTTGAACTTGTTTTGACTGAAGGAATTGGTGTTTATAAGCAAAAATCCGAATTTCGTCTTTGTTGGAGCTATTTGTTATTTTGTATATTTGCCTCACTTATTAGTTAGTTGTCTTTTGGGGGTTTAGTTTGGGGAATAAACCTTTTTTGGTTGTTTATGATATTTAGTATTGTTTGAGTTAATTTGGGTATTTAATTATGCTTTTATTCTGAAAGCACTGGGTAGCTGGGGCGCACTGGAGAGTTTACTTAGATGAGCAGGCAATCACAGGTGAGCAGGCACCTGAGGGCAAATAGGTTTTTATCAGGGCAAGAGAGGCGGCAAAGGCCATTGTCATTTGTTTGTTTGCTTGTTTTTGGAGAAATAAACCGAAAGAAACGTGGTTTTTTGCCTGGACAATGGACTCAATTACCTGCGTAAATTCACTCCCATGGTGTCTCAGTGGCCGTTTGATTTCATTTAGTTTATTATGGTTTTGACATCTTTTTTGTTTTTTGATTATCGACACAAGAGGACAAATAGCCACTACATAAAGTAAAAACCTACCCTAAAGTGAAGATTAGGAGGATGGAATCTCTGGAAGCTTGGATATTGGATTGATGGTAAATTAAAGAGGATTGCTGGATTGGAAAACGCGTCAGTTTTGGAGAGTCACTGGCCGACGGACATCGCACGAAACCACTCAACAGCATCGGTGAGCAACGAATTACAAGCAGGCTGTATTGGAAAACGGCTTAACTATTGGAGTGTTTGAATCATCGTTTCTTCTCACTGGATGTTTATTGGGATCTTTGGAAGTTTGGATGACGTGCGTGTGCTGAGCAATACTACTACTGTCACGGTAAACCACGCCTACTCTCATTCATAAAGTTCTTTGATGCGGAGCCGTGTGTCACAAACGATATCCCTGTGTGTTATGAATAGTTCAACAAAGAGTGTGGAAATTAAAGAAGACTGAAAACTATTTGATGTGGAAAACATGTCTGAGGCTTCATCTAAAGCAAATGACGCTGTGTCCGTGCTCTCAAAACGGAGCGTCAAGTTTACCTCAAAGGGTCTGGAATTCTATGTAAAGACATGTCAAGAAAAAAGGTCTACGAAGTGCAAACAAGTAAAGAAGTGTATGGATAAAATACGCGATTTGATGGAATTCAATGACAATGTGAACTCAGTGCAAGCTCAGCTGAGCAAATGTATTAAGTGCTTTGAAGAAGCCAATGATATGCATGAAGCCATTTTGAATCTTAATTTGCCAGAGGATGAAGTTGAACGGCAAAATACGTATTTTCATGCAAAACGGTCTGTGTTTTCTGATTTCATTAAAAATGTCAAATGTTGGTTGTCTGATGCTGGCCATCCATATGCTCAATCAAATGATGATGAACAACCTCCTGATAACTTAAGTGTGGCTTCTGATGAAATTAATCCCGAAGACAGTGTTTCAAACGTTTCAAGTCAAGAGGAGAAACGTTCCAGAGCACATTCTAAGTTATCCAAAGCATCATCTACATCATCTGCAAGAATAAAGACAGAAGCTGATAAAGCAGCACTTATAGAGCGCATGGCTGCATTAGAAAGGAAACATGCATTGGAAGCAAAAGCGGAAAACCTCAGAAAGGAAAAAGAACTGTTCGCTCTGGAAACGGAACTTGCTGCTGCTAATGCAAAATTGAATGTGTTGGAAATCAATTCAAAATGTGGCTCTAAAGGATCGGACGCAATGAACTCATATTTCGACAGGAACTGGACTGATGCTCAGGGAACGCACCGGCTGAATCTACACGCAGATGACTTTGTTCCACAAAAGGATGCAGCAAATAACATTCAGAGGAAAGCTCACATTGAGGTTCAAGCTGTCACCGTCAGACCATCAATGACAACTAATACCCATGTGAATGTCAGACTCGGACGAGCAGCAACAACACAAACTGACACTGGCCCAATAATAAGTCAAACTCAAACAACACAAATGGTTCCTAACGCTCTGAATCGAGCCAGCAACAGGAACTCACGCAACGATATTATGGACATTATGCAAAGGCAGAATGACATCACTGCATTGTTGGTTCAGCAAAATTTGGCATCTGCTTTGCCAGTGAGAAATATTCCTGTTTTCGATGGTGACCCTCTTCAGTTCCAGTCTTTTATGAGATCCTTTGAAAACTGTGTAGAAGGAAAAACTAACAATTTCAGTGATTGTTTGTCATTTTTGGAACAGTACACCAGGGGGCAGCCAAGAGATCTTGTCAGGAGCTGTCAGCATCTACCCCCAAGCGTGGGTTATCAGAGAGCCAAATTCCTTCTTATGGAGCATTTTGGAAATGAGCATAAAATTTCTTCAGCCTACATTGAAAAAATTCTCAACTGGCCCCCCATTAAAGCAGAGGATGTACCAGCATTGCAATCATTTTCCCTGTTTCTTCGAGGTTGCTCCAATTTGACACAGCAGATAATCTACATGAAGGATTTGGACATGCCCTCCAATCTCAAACTTATTATGATGAAGCTTCCTTACAAGCTACGTGAGAAGTGGAGGAGTGTTGCATGTGATCTGCAGGAGCAAAATGGATGCAGAGTAATGTTCACTGACCTGGTGACTTTTGTGGAAAAACAAGCCAAAATAGTCTCTGATCCGCTCTTTGGTAATATTCAAGATCTGCCTCTTGTCAGCCGGAGCAAAGCCTCAAATGTCAGTTACACAAAGCAAAGAAGAAGTGGAAGCACTTTTGCCACCAGTGTCGCTACAGTGAAGGAAGGTGACAAAATCTACATGGACAGTAACATCAAGTCCTCCTCTGATCAAAGCCATCTCAAATGCTGTTTATTCTGCAAACTTAACAGTCACTCTCTGGATAAATGCTCACAGTTCAAGTTGAAGATGCATCGGGACAAGATAAATTTCATAAAGGAAAATGGAATTTGTTTTGGTTGCTTGAGAATTGGTCACACAAGCAAACATTGTAGAGGTCGTTTGGTTTGTATCGTGTGTGATCAGAAGCATCCATCAGTCCTTCACATTCAGGAAAAGGATAAAGCTACATCCTTTAAAGATGCACAAGCTACTGTGAGCCCCCCACAGAGTGTTTCTCCTGGGCTTTTGCAGACATGTGGAGCTATTGGGGCCGGTGATGAGGATGATGCTGTCTTCTCCATTGTCGCAGTACAGGTTAAATGCCACACAAGTGATGAGATTGTGCAAACATATGCTTTTCTGGATCCTGGGAGTTCAGGTACATTCTGCACCATCAGTCTGGCAAGGAGACTGGGCCTGAAAGGCAAACCAACCAACATTTTATTGAGAACCATGGGTCAGAAGAAAATTGTGAGTACCACTGTATTGTCTGGTGTGGAAGTGTCTGGCATGGATGCAAATGATTTTATTGAGTTGCCAAGTGTTTTGACACAAGAGACCATGCCAGTGTCAAGATTGAACATTCCACAGCAAGAGGATATTGCAAAATGGTCTTATCTGAGGAGCATAAAACTTCACAACCTGGATGCAGAGGTTGATCTGCTCATTGGGACGGATGCTCCTAAGGTGATGGAACCCTGGGAACTGATTAACAGTCAGGAGGAAGGACCATACGCAGTCCGAACCAGAGTCGGCTGGGTAATCAATGGACCACTTCGTTGTGGAAACAGCTCTGTCGTCACGACTAATCATATCTCTGTGGAACATCTGGAGGAGATGCTTATTAGTCAATATAATCATGATTTCAGTGAAAAAACATCAGTGGAGCAATTGGAAATGTCAAGAGAGGACATTAAGTTCATGAAAACTATGGAAACTACAACAGAACTGGAAAAAAATGGCACAAACAGTCCTGCCTCGACAAGTGGAAATTATGATATTCCTGTTGGAGCTGGCAGCAAATACCAGCAGAAAAAAGCAAAGAAAAAGGCAAAGAAGCAAGCAAAGCATCAAAAAAGGCAGCAAAAGTTTGAGGGCAGAATGACTTTGGACAGTCTGACACCTCCAAGCAACAAAGATACTGAACATACAGATGCTACTGCAGATACAAAGGACATGGAGAACACCAACAAGGAAACGGGAGCTGAAAATTCTCTTCAACAGAAACTTCAGAGCTTCAAAGCCACACTTCGAGGGAGGATTTTGACGCCAAAACTTGGAGAGCAGAAGATGGCAGATTTACCGGAGAAGATATTGTCATCATCGCTGATGCTACAGCTCCCAGAGGATCCTGGATGATGGGCCAAGTTCTGAGTACCAAGTCTGATGCCAGCGGCCTGTAACAAAGATCTGCCTGCTCCTGGAGGCCACAGTATAGGATCATGGACATTGAACATTATTCTTTCTTTCTCCCTGACTACTCTATCCTCTGTCTGTGTTTTTTGTTCACAGCATACCAGAAGAAGACAGAAGAATCCTCTTTGTAGAGTTAGGGAGAGATAAAGGGAATAGCTCCTTGTAAAAATGAGTATAATTGTGAGTTTAAACTTTTCACAATTAGGGGCCGGAATGTTGGAGCTATTTGTTATTTTGTATATTTGCCTCACTTATTAGTTAGTTGTCTTTTGGGGGTTTAGTTTGGGGAATAAACCTTTTTTGGTTGTTTATGATATTTAGTATTGTTTGAGTTAATTTGGGTATTTAATTATGCTTTTATTCTGAAAGCACTGGGTAGCTGGGGCGCACTGGAGAGTTTACTTAGATGAGCAGGCAATCACAGGTGAGCAGGCACCTGAGGGCAAATAGGTTTTTATCAGGGCAAGAGAGGCGGCAAAGGCCATTGTCATTTGTTTGTTTGCTTGTTTTTGGAGAAATAAACCGAAAGAAACGTGGTTTTTTGCCTGGACAATGGACTCAATTACCTGCGTAAATTCACTCCCATGGTGTCTCAGTGGCCGTTTGATTTCATTTAGTTTATTATGGTTTTGACATCTTTTTTGTTTTTTGATTATCGACACAAGAGGACAAATAGCCACTACAGTCTTAATATCTCAAAATAAGGCTATTCCTGTTTTTCTTTTTCATGCAAGGTCATTTAAAGACGTTTATGCATGGAACCTACTTAGAATTGATATATATGAAGGACAAATTAGTTTGAACTTGTTTTGACTGTAGGAATTCATTATATAGCAAAAATACCAATTTGGCTTTAACTCGCAAAAGTAAGGCTATTCTTGTTTTTCTTTCTCAAACAAGGTCATTTAAAGAGGGTTATGCATGGAACCTACTTAGAATTGATATATATGAAGGACGTAGGAGTTTGAACTTGTTTTGACTGAAGGAATTGGTGTTTATAAGCAAAAATCCGAATTTCATCTTAATTAATCAAAAGAAGGCTATTCCTGTTTTTCTTTCTCATACAAGGTCATTTAAAGAGGTTTATGCACGGAACCTACTTAGAATTGATATATATGAAGGACATAGGAGTTTGAACTTGTTTTGACTGAAGGAATTCATTATATAGCAAAAATACCAATTTGGCTCTAACTCGCAAAAGTAAGGCTATTCCTGTTTTTCTTTCTCAAACAAGGTCATTTAAAGAGGTTTATGCATGGAACCTACTTAGTATATATATATATATGAAGGACATAGGAGTTTGAACTTGTTTTGACTGAAGGAATTCATTATATAGCAAAAATACCAATTTGGTTTTAACTCTCAAAAGTAAGGCTATTCCTGTTTTTCTTTCTCAAACAAGGTCATTTAAAGAGGTTTATGCATGGAACCTACTTAGAATTGATATATATGAAGGACAAATTAGTTTGAACTTGTTTTGACTGAAGGAATTCATTTTATAGCAACAATACCAATTTGGCTTAACTCGCAAAAGTAAGGCTATTCCTGTTTTTCTTTCTCAAACAAGGTCATTAAAAGAGGTTTATGCATGGAACCTACTTAGAATGGATATATATGAAGGAAAAATTATTTTGAACTTGTTTTGACTGAAGGATTTCATTGTATAGCAAAAATACCAATTTGGCTTTAACGCGCAAAAGTAAGGCTATTCCTGTTTTTCTTTCTCAAACAAGGTCATTTAAAGAGGTTTATGCATGGAACCTAATTTGTATTGGTATATATATGAAGGACATGGGAGTTTGAACTTGTTTTGACTGAAGGAATTGGTGTTTATAAGCAAAAATCCGAATTTCGTCTTAGTTCCGCAAAAGAAGGCTATTCCTGTTTTTCTTTCTCAAACACGGTCATTTAAAGAGGGTTATGCATGGAACCTACTTAGAATGGATATATATGAAGGACATAGGAGTTTGAACTTGTTTTGACTGAAGGAATTCATTATATAGCAAAAATACCAATTTGGCTTTAACTCGCAAAAGTAAGGCTATTCCTGTTTTTCTTTCTCAAACAAGGTCATTTAAAGAGGTTTATGCATGGAACCTACTTATAATTGATATATATGAAGGACAAATTAGTTTGAACTTGTTTTGACTGAAGGAATTCATTTTATAGCAACAATACCAATTTGGCTTAACGCGCAAAAGTAAGGCTATTCCTGTTTTTCTTTCTCATACAAGGTCATTTAAAGAGGTTTATGCATGGAACCTACTTAGTATATATATATATATGAAGGACATAGGAGTTTGAACTTGTTTTGACTGAAGGAATTCATTATATAGCAAAAATACCAATTTGGTTTTAACTCTCAAAAGTAAGGCTATTCCTGTTTTTCTTTCTCAAACAAGGTCATTTAAAGAGGTTTATGCATGGAACCTACTTAGAATTGATATATATGAAGGACAAATTAGTTTGAACTTGTTTTGACTGAAGGAATTCATTTTATAGCAACAATACCAATTTGGCTTAACGCGCAAAAGTAAGGCTATTCCTGTTTTTCTTTCTCATACAAGGTCATTTAAAGAGGTTTATGCATGGAACCTACTTAGAATTGATATATATGAAGGACGTAGGAGTTTGAACTTGTTTTGACTGAAGGAATTGGTGTTTATAAGCAAAAATCCAAATTTCGTCTTAATTCCGCAAAAGTAAGGCTATTCCTGTTTTTCTTTCTCAAACAAGGTCATTTAAAGAGGTTTATGCATGGAACCTACTTAGAATTGATATATATGAAGGACATAGGAGTTTGAACTTGTTTTGACTGAAGGATTTCATTTTTTAGCAAAAATACCAATTTGGCTTTAACTCGCAAAAGTAAGGCTATTACTGTTTTTCTTTCTCAAACAAGGTCATTTAAAGAGGTTTATGCATGGAACCTACTTAGAATGGATATATATGAAGGACAAATTAGTTTGAACTTGTTTTGACTGTAGGAATTCATTATATAGCAAAAATACCAATTTGGCTTTAACGCGCAACAGTAAGGCTATTCCTGTTTTTCTTTCTCAAACAAGGTCATTTGAAGAGGTTTATGCATGGAACCTACTTAGAATTGATATATATGAAGGACATAGGAGTTTGAACTTGTTTTGACTTAAGGAATTGGTGTTTATAAGCAAAAATCCGAATTTCGTCTTAATTCCGCAAAAGAAGGCTATTCCTGTTTTTCTTTCTCATACAAGGTCATTTAAAGAGGTTTATGCATGGAACCGACTTAGTATTGATATATATATGAAGGACATAGGAGTTTGAACTTGTTTTGACTGAAGGATTTCATTTTATATCAAAAATACCAATTTGGCTTTAACTCGCAAAAGTAAGGCTATTCCTGTTTTTCTTTCTCAAACAAGGTCATTTAAAGAGGTTTATGCATGGAACCTACTTAGAATTGATATATATGAAGGACATAGGAGTTTGAACTTGTTTTGACTGAAGGATTTCATTTTATATCAAAAAGACCAATTTGGCTTTAACTTGATAAAGTAAGACTATTCCTGTTTTTCATTCTCAAACAAGGTCATTTAAAGAGGTTTATGCATGGAACCTACTTAGAATGGATATATATGAAGGACATAGGAGTTTGAACTTGTTTTGACTGAAGGAATTGGTGTTTATAAGCAAAAATCCGAATTTCGTCTTAATTCCGCAAATGAAGTAGCCTGGCTGACGCGTCCACAATCTCGATGAGATGGTGGTCTGGGAACTAGGTGTGCATTTTCTCGTATTTGAGGCGTGGTTTACGAACGCCTAGAGCCGTTTATTGGGCCCTACGAATGTCTATCAAATGACGTCAGGTATTTCCCATGCTGCTTTGCGCGCGATTCATAGCCAATTGTATCACTTATACCAGATGACGACAGAAATTCGACGAGGAAGAAGAAAAAAATGGAAAATAAAAGTAAACTTGCGCTCTAAGCTACTTGAATTGACAACAAAGTAGGCCTATATGCTATATTCTACATGAATTTTTATGTTGTAGAGTTGTGAATTTATTTTCATAATGGAGAAATTGAGCAGCCTTGCTTTGTTGTCTACAGTAGTAGCTCAACCCTCATCTTACTTTGAAGCTCCCAGAAGTGACGTCGACTTAGCTTTAGCAGCAGAAAAGCTATCAGGCTTGTGTTGATAATAATAAACTCCTGGACTATGTACAAACTTCCAAATGCATCGTTTTGTGAGTACAGACCATATTTGTACTACTGTAGAAGTTTGGTTTCATGGCATGTGATTTTAGTGTGGTAATTTTGGAGATACTGCCAGGGTCCGTTAGCGCTTGTACTAAGCTATTCGGGATAACTCAGTAACTCAGCTGATGTTCAGCCAATATCGGAAAAACTTCGGGTGGGCAACTTGGCTGGATGTCACGGTTCAAATGACCCTAGGGTGAATCTACTCCGAAACACTTTCTAAGGCTGCATTGAACGGTAACGTTGTGTCCGCTGTCATGTTGAATTAACACTCTACAAGCTTCGGTGTAGCGCATAGACGTCGTCATCGTCTTGCTGCCCCCCCCCGTTCTGTGATTGGTTCCCAAACTCTGGCAAAAATAAGGGCGGTGGTTTCCAGGCTGACTTTGCAGTGAGAATGAAATCGAGCGCAAAGCAGCATGGGAATTCCCAGGCTACAAATGAAGGCTATTCCTGTTTTTCTTTCTCATACAAGGTCATTTAAAGAGGTTTATGCATGGAACCTACTTAGAATTGATATATATGAAGGAAAAATTTGTTTGAACTTGTTTTCACTGAAGGAATTCATTTTAAAGCAAAAATACCAATTTGGCTTTAACTCGCAAAAGTAAGGCTATTTCTGTTTTTCTTTCTCAAACAAGGTCATTTAAAGAGGTTTATGCATGGAACCTACTTAGAATTGATATATATGAAGGACAAATTAGTTTGAACTTGTTTTGACTGAAGGAATTCATTTTATAGCAACAATACCAATTTGGCTTAACGCGCAAAAGTAAGGCTATTCCTGTTTTTCTTTCTCAAACAAGGTCATTTAAAGAGGTTTATGCATGGAACCTACTTAGAATTGATATATATGAAGGAAAAATTAGTTTGAACTTGTTTTCACTGAAGGAATTCATTTTAAAGCAAAAATACCAATTTGGCTTTAACTCGCAAAAGTAAGGCTATTCCTGTTTTTCTTTCTCAAACAAGGTCATTTAAAGAGGTTTATGCATGGAACCTACTTAGAATTGATATATATGAAGGACGTAGGAGTTTGAACTTGTTTTGACTGAAGGAATTGGTGTTTATAAGCAAAAATCCGAATTTCGTCTTAATATCTCAAAAGAAGGCGCTATTCCTGTTTTTCTTTCTCATGCAAGGTCATTTAAAGACGTTTATGCATGGAACCTACTTAGAATTGATATATATGAAGGACAAATTAGTTTGAACTTGTTTTGACTGTAGGAATTCATTATATAGCAAAAATACCAATTTGGCTTTAACGCGCAAAAGTAAGTCTATTCTTGTTTTTCTTTCTCAAACAAGGTCATTTAAAGAGGTTTATGCATGTAACCTACTTAGTATTGATATATATATGAAGGACATAGGAGTTTGAACTTGTTTTGACCGAAGGATTTCATTTTATAGTAAAATTGCCAATTTGGCTTTAACTCGCTAAAGTAAGGCTATTCCTGTTTTTCTTTCTCAGACAAGGTCATTTGAAGAGGTTTATGCATGGAACCTACTTAGAATTAATATATATGAAGGACATGGGAGTTTGAACTTGTTTTGACTGAAGGAATTGGTGTTTATAAGCAAAAATCCGAATTTCGTCTTAGTTCCGCAAAAGAAGGCTATTCCTATTTTTCTTTCTCAAACAAGGTCATTTAAAGAGGTTTATGCATGTAACCTACTTAGTATTGATATATATATGAAGGACATAGGAGTTTGAATTTGTTTTGACTGAAGGATTTCATTTTATAGCAAAAATACCAATTTGGCTTTAACTCGCAAAAGTAAGGCTATTCCTGTTTTTCTTTCTCAAACAAGGTCATTTAAAGAGGTTTATGCATGGAACCTACTTAGTATTGATATATATATGAAGGACATAGGAGTTTGAACTTGTTTTGACTGAATGATTTCATTTTATAGCAAAAATCCCAATTTGGCTTTAACTCGCAAAAGTAAGGCTATTCCTGTTTTTCTTTCTCAATACAGTCAGCTTTCATTAGGGTTTTGTGGGATTGCATGTCGTCAAAGTGAGCATTCAAACTCTGTACATTGTGGAGTGCAATTGTGCAGACCGGATTAGTGTCAGGTGAACCAATACTTTAGAAGTTGAACTTTGGCAAGCTCTTCATCGCTGTGTCTACTTTGTCATCACAAAATATAGCTGTCTCTTTGAAGTCCTTAATAATCAGTCCATCAAGAGTTCTCACACGACTCAATGCAACATATGCTTGCCCTGCAGCCAGGGTGAGAGGAAATTGCCTTCGTATTCCACCAGCATTTGATACTTGATCCTCTTGTACCTCCACAATTTTAGAGCGTTCAGAGCTTCTTTTGGATTTTGACCTCTGCATCTTTCCAACATTAGGGTTTTCAAACTCAACATGGATAGCAATAGGAATGTCATCCTTATCTTCACCATTAATAATTTCCACAACCGTACCACACACACCATTGACGAGGCCGTCAGACATGTCTATATTTTTCTTCAACATCACCTTTGCTTGACATCATCATACCACTTATTGTTTGCGATCAAATACCTCAGTGCCTCAGGGCCGGAAAAGGGTGGAATGCTCTCTCCGGGTCGGGAATGAGATCCTTCTCCAAGCGGAGGAGTTCAAGTATCTCGGGGTCTTGTTCACGAGTGAGGGACGAATGGAACAGGAGATTGACAGGCGCATTGGTGCGGCGTCTGCAGTGATGCGGGCTCTGAACCGGCCCGTCGTGGTGAAGAAGGAGCTGAGCCAGAAGGCGAAGTTCTCGATTTACCAGTCAATCTATGTTCCTACCCTCACCTATGGTCACGAGCTGTGGGTAGTGACCGAAAGAACGAGATCGCGAATACAAGCGGCCGAAATGAGTTTCCTCCGCAGGGTGTCTGGGCTCTCCCTTAGAGATAGGGTGAGAAGCTCGGTCATCCGGGAGAGGCTCGGAGTAGAAACGCTGCTCCTCCGCATCGAGAGGAGTCAGATGAGGTGGCTCGGGCATCTGGTGAGAATGCCTCCTGGACGCCTCCCCGGTGAGGTGTTCCGGGCCCGTCCCACTGGGAGGAGGCCCCGGGGAAGACCCAGGACACGTTGGAGAGACTATGTCTCTCGGCTGGCCTGGGAACGCCTCGGGGTCCCCCCAGAAGAGCTGGAGGAAGTGGCCGGGGACAGGGACGTCTGGGTTTCTCTGCTTAAGCTGCTGCCCCCGCGACCCGATCCCCGGACCAGCCGAAGATAATGGATGGATGGATGGATGGATGGACCTCAGTGCATTCCTTACACGATCAGTGTGAACATACATGTACTCATAATGACCTTTGTATGTCAACTTGCGTTTGAGTTTGACTCTTATCATTTTGTCATCACACTCGTTCCTTGGAAGAATGTTTGTCACACTACTGTTATCAACAGGTACAGAGACACATGGACCATGGCAAGCTCTTTGGCCACCTCGGAGCAAACACAGCAGCTTCATGAAGGGAATGTGACGAGCAATGAGATATTCCTCCAAAGAGTTCAGACATTTCAGTTGAGGTGGAATTTCATCCAAATGCATGTTGTTGGAGACACTCTCTTCTGATAGTTTTCCTCCAAGCATTTTCTGATGGCACGAATGACAAACCCATAATTTGCTACAAGGACTATCAGACAAATGACATTCCTGCCCACATTCAATATCACAAACATGTCAATATTGCAATGTTATACACCTCTTAGCCAGCGCAGCAACCTCTGGTCGTTTGCTTTCATAATGAGACCTTTTACACTCAATCACTTGTTTCCTAAAAAGTAAGCGATGACAAACAGAGCATACGTATTCAGGACCACGGCTCACGTCTTGACGAAACTGACTGATGACAAAATCAATGTTTTCTTGCTTCTTTCTCATATTTGCATAAGTGTCACTGCTACTCTTAATTTTAATTTCACGAATTTCGTCAAAATCATGATATTTCATCGTTATTCTCTTTGACCTTCTTTTGAAACACAATGTTGCTGTTGTACTTGTTATGACTATAATCATGGACTTTATTTTGAAACACGATGTTGCTTTTGTACTTCGTAAGACTATAATCATGAACTTTATTTTGAAATATGATGTTTGAGGAATCACACATTGATTTTTTAAAACTTGGATCAGTATCATATTTCTTTTTACGCTGTGCAAGTTTATGTGCCTTAAACTGCAAATCTGTTTCATACTTTGTATTGAAATCCTCACATTTCTTTTTCAGGAACTCAGAATTTTCTGTTTTTACGAAAGTGCTCACGTTTGGCATTCCTATTCCACTCACATTCATTATATTGCTTCTTTTGATTCTCAGTTTTTCGCTTCTTCACATTGATGTCACTGCATCGTAAACGTTCTTTTTCTGCTTTCGTGTCTGACTCAGTGAACTTTCTTTTCCGCTGGGGTCTTAACGTTCCATCACTGATAGACTGGCATGTTCCGGCACAAGGACTCTGCGTATTTCGGTTTTTGACACACGTTACAACCTCATAATGATTGGCGGTGCGATTTAAATATATACAGTTCTGAATGCATGGTGGTACAGTTGGTCTGTGCATGTTCCATCTCCCATCATTTAAGGTGAAGATAGTAGATCGGAATAAATCGGCAGCAGCAAATATGTCGATTTCTTTTGCCCAGGTCCCACTGTAGTGTATCCTCGATTTCTTGACATAGTCCTGCACAGATGTGTACTCATCTCTCAAATAAGTCTCAAACTTGTTGCTGTATTTCTGGAGGTGTTTCGTTACAGCCCGTCTAATTTTCAAGTGCTTCTCTTCATTATGACAAATGCTAAAGGCAAGGCTGCGGTAAAAGCAATTCCCATCTGGCTTAATGGTTTGTATCTTACAAGGACAGCCCATATCATCAACACTGGTTGTTGCTTTTAACTCTTCAACATTTTCGTTTGAAAGTCAAACAGTTTTGCATAGTGTATCCTGATCACTGCGAGTTAAAGGTTTAAATGCCTGCTTTGGGACATTAGTGTCAGTGATAATTACGTCATCGCTGTGTGCTTTGCAAGTTGTCTCGTGCAGTCCAAAATCACCTTTAGTGTGAGCACGTTTAGCCTTTTTTTTTTTGCAGAAGTCTCTTTTTGATTTACCTTGTTTTGTCCAGTACCATTACGTGCAGCCTCTGATCGATCAATTGTAGCCGTCAGCTTGGTGTCATCTTTACCCAACAATGTTGCAGGAACACATTCATGCTTTGGTGAAACATTACTTACAACGCACCACAAAACATCGCTGTACAAAGGTCTGGTATTCGGGCTCGATTCAGTGTTTGTGGACTCAGTTTGGTTGTTTGCATTACCTGGAACTGTAGTTGATGTTACTGAGCAACTTGTAGCCGTCTGGTGTTTGTGCAAACCTTTTGATCCTGTTACCACATCGCTGTACAGCTGAAGTACCTTTGCATGTTTCAACGTAGTCGTTTTACCTCGGGATGTGACGTTCTGTGATCGCCGTTCATTGCCAGTTCTGGTTCAGCACTCACTCCTGTTACCTCAAACCGTGGTGTACTTACGCCAAACGATTGTGCATAATCATACACAAAGCTGACCAGTGACTGTGCAGAGCTAAAGTATGAAACACAACTTACCCTCTGACCTTTGTGATTAACCCAGGTGTTTGCATGAGAATTAACAAAGGCAAATCTGGTCTTTCCATTCACGATGGCACAAGTATTTCCACAAATAGTCAATAAGCAAGCATCATGAGTGAACAGTGCGCGCTGCAGTGCTTCATCAAAAGGCAAAGCCACATCACATAAAGCAGGATCATAATTGTCAACACAAACAAACCCAGTGTAAGAATCTCCAAAGTTTAATTCAAAATCACAATTCCAAACCCTGTATTGTCTAGGCAATTCTGACACAGCAATGTAACCGCTTCCTTCAACGTGGTCTCTTATTTGTGCATGTGCACTCATAGACTTGTACAACAGAGTTCCCTTTATTAAAACATAATCCAGATCTCCAGTTTTCCAGGTCCAAACGTTCTTCATCTTGGATTTCAGAACAGCTGTCAGACTGATGGCACCGCACTGCTTGTTGCCCACGTTACCAAATCGCACATCACCTTGATGAAAGGAGCCCGTCAGGAAAGACCTCTCTGGAAAATCAGGCTGAGTCAAAGTAACACACTCATTAGTAACATTGGGTTCATTCATGCAAGATGCATTATTTGAGGATAGCTTGATATCAGAGTCAAGAGAGAGAGAGCTTGGAGATTCAGTTTGGAAAGAAGTTTTTTGCAAGTTGGTAGAGAAATTTTCGTCATTTATTTGAGAGTTTTCAGCTTTTTTCAGACATTTCAGCCAAGTTTGTTTCGCCAAGACATTTCACCAAAGATATTTCAGCCAAGTTTGTCAGCGCCTTTGCAGGCAAGTTTGATGTTTGGGCTTTCCAGGTGCAAGGACGCCCAACCTTGCTTCCAGGAGACCATAAGTCATCCTGGGTGCCAGTCGCTGCTCTTTTGGTGGAACACACCTGCAACACACAAATTGAACAGCGTTATTTACACATAACACACCTCATTCTTGCTGTTTTTAAGCACATAATACATCACGCCCTCCGACATCTCATTTGAATTTTCCTACTGTCAATACACAACCTCACGTACTGTTTTTACACCTCACTACATCAACTGGCATGTGCTGCTTTTTGTAGGAGAAAAAAAAAAAGTAAAAGATTGCATAGCACTGAGATTGCATTATTCCCTAAGAAGGGGAAAATTACAATGTCACTTGTAAATTTATTTAATGTAATTAAATAAATAAATTTACAAGTGACATCACTTATTTTGCATAGCTGCCTGTTTTCTTTGAGTTAGTGCTGTTAACACAACTATTCCCTGCACCAGACCCTGTCAATCAGTAAGATATTGTAGACATGTGAAAAACCATCTCTGAGAGGTCGCGATCAGCCAGTCTCTTTTTTGCAGCCGCAGATATTTTGGAATGTCCCATCTGCAATACACACGTGGAAATGTACACTTTGACCCTTTTCCCAAAACAATAACAACACGCATCTCAAAAATGACATTTCTTAAATATCAACCACAAATTATTTGACTATGTATATATCATGTACTGGTCTATAACTTTATTCAGTGTGACCATGGCATTTCACTTATTCATGGTAAAGACATGAAATATTTTTGCTTACACTATACTTTTTTGCTAAACATCAATACTTATAATGAATTCTAAGTACTTTGTGTAACAATCCTACCATTATTACTTCATACATTCAAACTCCACCATCACACCTATGCAGAACAAACCGCTTTTGACACTTCCTTCCATTAGTTGGTCACGGAGTACGTACCAATTCAATATATAACATATATACGTTATTATACATATACACACTGTGTTGTCAGTTAGGCTAACTGCCATATTTCCACATTGCTCTTTACATACTGACTGCACATAACACTTCAGCAAAGCAAAGACATACTAGTAGCTGGCAATACTACTCCAAGTTAGAATACTATTTTTCGATATATTTCTCATAAAAGACTTGAAAAGAAAAATCTAAGACAAACGCATTTTACCACATCAACATCTTAGTGCATAACCTTTACTCACCTTTACAAACAGTAGTATGCTGTATCAGTATCTAAAACATAAAAAAGTAATTAGTACCAAGCTCTGCAACACATTCAAAAGTGAAATTACAAACCTGGTGCACATTAGATGGCCACTGGCAACAATTTACTCTACATTGTAATTACTCTCATTACACATAATGATAATTTAAAAATAAAGAAAAACATTTGTCCTAACATGCAACATAAATATCCAAAAACCCAAACATTTTTTTTTTTAAATTCACAAAATCTTGGTCTTTCCTTATGATATTAAAACATGAGGTAGGCACAGGCTAACTGACATATTTCCACATTGTTTATGCCATGTTTCTGCATTAAGCTGAGGCTTTTATCCAACGCGACTCAGAAATGAGGATATAACATTACAGCTAACATCAAAGTACAGGGTCAGTGCTATGGGACAGGAGATGCTCTCTGAAGAGCTGGGTCTTTCCCGTTTCCACCATCACGCCTGTGCAGGAACAATTCAATATATAACATATATATTATTATACACACTGTATTGTCACTTAGGCCAACTGCCATATTTCCACATTGCTTTTTGCATACTCTGACTACAGTTACACTTCAGCAAAGCAAAGACACGCTAGCAGGTGGCAATAGTGCTCAAAAGTAGAATACACAATTTACTCTACATTGGAATTACTCTCATTACACATACTTATAATGGTTATTAAAAAAAAAAACAACATTTGATCAACATGCAACATAAATATCCAAAAATGCCAAACTTTAAAAAAAAAATGTTTTATTAAAAAATCTTTTGCTTTCCAAAGCCAAAATCTTATCAAAATGAAACTATTAAAAGTTTCTTAAGACACCCAAAAAAATGTCCAGACTTCGAATCTCAGCCTTCGTCATGCTGGACATGCATATCTGAGACACCGAAGCGATGCAATTTACTCCAAAAAATGGTGCCACAAAGTACTTTATTTTGATTCATGTCAGATGATTACAGAGAGACGAATACAGCGACAGAGAAACGGACAGAGCGCATATGGCATAGACACAGACAAAGACACTCAGCAACAATGATAAAAGAACCAGCGCAAGCATCGACAATGCTGTTATTACTCAGACAAAAAAGTTATTCCCCGATTATTTCTCAGCGGTTGATACAACTTTCCACCATTGATTCATTTTTGAAGCGGACACATTACAAGCTACGCATTCACGCCACACCTTCATCGCGAGTCGCTCGCCACTCATGCAGGGGACCGTTACATATCCCAATAATTCACCAAGATGACATTAGGTTAAACAGTCACGATCATTTTTATCGCGTTAAATTTCAACAAGATTTATGCCGGAAACAGTTACATTCTTTTTACATACTCAAACAATCTACAAATTTAGCCTGGTGTTATACTTAAGCCAAAACACACTAAATCATCAACAGTATACACATATTCCCAACAAGTTATTTTTCTTACACAACTACAACATTTTAAAATAGACTGTGTTGCAATTAAATATAACATGCATGAAAACAACAAAGCCTCGCGGGATTTCATGCCACTCAAGTCCCACCGACCTGAAATCATGCTATTAGAAAGTAGCTAACTGAACAATTACTTCAAATAGAAAATGCTTTAACTTTCAGTCAACATACCACAGCTACCTACCATGTAATTATGCACGCTTACTACCAGCCCTCGGATGCTCTTCACTAACGCTATGGAACAACGCAAAAACCATTTTCCAGCTACATAATTCTTACCTGGCGTCGGCCATTTTACCATTCACTAAGCTACATGATTGCCACGTGCTGGAACGCAATTCCTAAATTCAGCCGTCCCGCACAGGTGACAAAGAGTAACGGAGAAACGCTGCCTGGTTTTATATCATCACATTATTTTTGGCTTTCTCAATAACATTATCGCTGACACCACAAGATAAAATAAAACAACGTTATCCCAGCTCAGCAAAAAAGCAGCACCTCACCTGTGACAAGCTCTTGCCGTAATGAATCAAGGCGAAGAAGATTCTCCAAAGTGACGCCATCCGCAACCTTATCAAAATAAAGGTATTTACCTGTGATAACCCTTCACAATAATTACGTTAAAATCCCTGCATGAATGTGCACATAAAAACATCAAATTATACAAAACTTAGTATAAAAAAGAAGTATATCAGTCTTGCTAAAATAATTGCTAAAATCCTTTTAAAAATATATATATTTTTAACCCTTAATCCCAATTTATGTCATGATACAACTTCCTGTTATGGTATAAAAAAACACAATGAATTATTTAGTTTCAATATACAGAATGCAAACTGGATTATTGATGGTTTGCTTATTAGCATTTTTAATTACAATTCCGTTTGCCAATCAAACTCCGTGATGGCGCAAAACCGGAAGTGAGGCCTTTTTTTTAATCATTTTTTTTATTGCAATTAAAGAACAATGACAGAGACATGGTATGACAATAAGGCAAAACAAGGATATAACAATGTAAAGGACAATTTAGATTAGGTTAGGCTACATTAAACAACTAAAAGAAAAACAAACAATAAACAAAACTAGAGGAATACATTAAAGAACATTCAAAAGTCTTTCATTTTTCTTATTATTTATTATTTACAAACTTAAGAGACTTGAAAAGAGCGGACATTCCTAACATAATAACATTAAAGAAAGGCTGATTCTTCTGCCATTTTTGTTTATGAATAAAAAACTTAGCTTGCAAAATATAAAAGTTAACTAAAATTTCAAACGATGGATCTATTGAGTTTTCAAAGTAAAATAAAAATATCTTTAAGAGAGAAAACATAATGGCCATGCTGTGCAAAAAGATAAGGACTGAGGTTTGCTAGAAATTGTTATACTATGTTACAGTCAAAAAATAAATGTACAAGAGTTTCACCTTTTCATCACAAAAAGAACAATTAAAACTTAAGTCTGTGTGTTAGGAAATATATACATTTGTAGGGTAAATCTTGTGGAGAATTTTAAAATGAGTTTCTTTTATTTTATTCGTTATACAATATTTATGAGGTAGCAACCAAGCCTTCTTCCAAATGATACCTTGAACGAAAGAATTAAAAAAAAAATTCCCTCTAGGAGTAATTCTGTTTCTTTGCTGAAGAGACTGACGCACATGTTTATTGTCACATTTTTTTATCAAATATATTAATGCCATTCAATATTATTTCTGAATAGGGAGAAGGAGTAGGTAAATGATATGATAAGTGATTTTTAATTAGAAGAGCTAATCCTTGAGGGATTGCTTTGATTACTGTGTTAAATTGACCGAAGGGTATAGGAAAGTAGTACTGTGACAAAAACTGCTCATATGTCAACAAAGTGCCAGAATTATCAAACAATGAAAAAATGTTACATATACAATGTTCAAACCACTAAGGGTAAAATAAAGTTTTGTTTCTTACAGTGATGTCAGAATTGTTCCAGATAAACACTTTATGGGGGGAGAAGTTATGAACAAAGCACATTCTCCAAGCAAGTAGGCATTGCCTATGGAAATTAAAAAGTTTAATAGGTAATTTAGATGGGACAAAGTTGCACTTAAGAATAAAAGAAAGACCACCTAATTTATTGAATTTATGAGGTTTATTTCTCCATATGAAATCCAGAAATATTTTGTTGATCTGTTTTATTGTTTGATCCTTCAGAAATAGGGAGAGAGAGGGATAAACAAAATGAGAAAGACCATCTGCTTTAGATAGCAAAGTTCTTCCATATATACTTAGATCTCGTTGTAACCAAGAATTAAAGATGTTCTTGGCTTTTATTATTTTTCCTGCAAAATTCAGTTCCTCTCTAATCTTGGGATCCTTAGTTAATTGTATTCCTAAATATTTAACTGTTTGCTTTACTGGGATGTTATCCAATACTGTGTCATTGCATTCCTGTAGGGGTAATATTTCACATTTTGAAATGTTCAACTTGAGACCTGGTGCATTAGAAAATTGCTCTACAAGAGCCAGCACATGAGGAAGTTGTACTTTATCTTGTAAAAACAAAATCATGTCATCTGCCAGTTGCGATATTTTGATTACCATCTCAAAAATGGTTAGGCCCTTTAAATCAGGATCATTAAGTATACTTAAAGCAAGAAGCTCTGTCACTAATAAAAAATAAAAAGGGAGAAAGAGAACACCCTTGACTTATTCCACGCTCAACATTAAATCTTTGGGTAGTGTTATGGTTAACTATTATAGAGCTGTTTGTGTCATTATAAAGTGTCTGAATTACATTAATAAAGGGTTAACCAAATCCAAATAGCTTGAGAGATTGAAAAATAAAACGATGTTCAATGGAGTCAAAGGCTTTGTAAAAGTCTAGCAGTAGCATGAGAGCTTCAGAGTGTGGAAGTGAAGCCATATCTTGGCAACCGTTTGATTTTATGACGTCAAACCTCTAACACAGACTCATGACCAGCATGGTAAGAGGCCCAAGAAGTTTGGTGACGTTTGGCCTATAGGTGGTGCTATATGTAGCAAAAATGCAGTTTTGCTCATATCTTCACAAATGAGGTACCAATGGAATCCCTGGATGCAGACGAGGTCAATGCAGCCAATGACGTCATCTGCGCCATGTTGGATTTTCCGCCATTTTGAATTTGATCAAAAACCTTCAAAATGGTTTAACCGCGGCAGCCAATCAAACTCTACGCCGACACGCAAACGGGACATCTGGCCGTATCTCTGCGATGCATTGATGTATCGATGCCAAACTTAGTGCATGGACTCATGACGCCTTCCTGAGCAGCCCAAGCCTTGCTTATTGAGCCATACTGCTAGGACCCCCATATCGCTGCTTGCAGCTATATTTTTGGGGGTCCTAGCAGCAAAGCTGCAGGAACCCATTGAAATAGTAGCTTTTCTTATTGGGGGTCCTAGCAGCGAAGCTGCAGGAACCCATTGAAATAGTAGCTTTTCTTATTGGGGGTCCTAGCAGCGAAGCTGCAGGAACCCATTGGAATATAGCTGCAAGCAGCGATGTGGGGGTCCTAGCAGAATGGCACAATAGGCAAGGCTTGGGCCGCTCAGGAAGGCGTCGTGAGTCCATGCACCAAGTTTGGCATCGATATATCAATGCATCGCAGAGATACGGCCAAATGTCCCATTTGCGCGTCGGCATGGAGTTTGATTGGCTGCCGCGGTTACACGGAAGTGAAATAAAAAAATCCACATAATAACTTATGTGTGGCTTGGTCTGAAGACTCTATGTGCCAAGTCTCGTGGACATTGGACAATCTTAGTGGCCTGAAATGCGTTTTGAAGGTTTTTGATTAAATTCAAAATGGCGGACAATCCAAGATGGCGCAGATGACGTCATTAAGTGTGTTGACCTCGTCCTTATCCAGGGATTCTACTGGTACCTCATTTGTGAAATGTGGACCAAGGGGTCCAAAGATATGAGCAAAAATGCATTTTTGCTACATATAGCGCCACCTATGGGCCGAACGTCACCAAACTTCTTGGGCTTCTTACCTTAGCAGTCTTGAGTCTGTGTTATAAGTTTGACGTCATAACATCTAATGGTTGCCAAGATATGACCTCACTTCCGGTTTGGGGGCGTCAACCTCGAGTTTGATTGGCTTTTATGGAAAAATGGAAGCCTAATTAAAAATTCCACACGATAAGTTTTGTGCGGCTTGGTCTTAAGAGTCTATGTGCCAAGTTTCGTGATAATTGGACAATCTCTGTGACCTGAAATGCTTTTTTAAGCTTTTTGATAAAATTCAAAATGGCGGAAAATCTAAGTATACGCAAATTAACGTCATAGGGTGCGTTGGACTCGTCATGATTCAAGGATTCCAACGATACCTTGTATGTGAAATTTGGACCAAGTAGTCAAAAGTCAAAACTCTGCACATCCATGACTGAAGGGGGTGGGGTGGGAGGGGTCTTTGATGTCCGACCGAGGCCTGGTCAGCCTGTCCCCGTATGCAGTGCCACGGATGTGCAGAGTGCTGTCCCGGTGGCTCTTTCATTCCTCACCGATATCCACACATTTTCGGTCTAAAGCGTTGCGGGGCCCCTAAACTACCTACAGACCAGACCGGATGATCGGTTGGTGCAGCAGAAAAAGCAGGTGAGACTGGACTGTCACGGGTGATTTCTTTAACTGCTCAGCTGCGGTGTAACTACGGCTCTGTGTGGGGCTGATTTACAGCTGATCTTGACTGACTACCAAGAAACAGTGTAAAGAAACCTGGGCTTTTTGATAACTGGGTTAGTGTAGATGTAGTTGACAATGTTCAGTTAAAGGTGCAGGCTACAAGAAGATAGCATTTGACATTTAAACGGATCACCTTTGCGCAGCTTAGGCTAAAGGCTGATTCATACTCGGCGCAACCTCGCTCATACTAGCTGGTCGCAAATGGCGCAAATGGTCACGTGTCCCAAAATTCCGCCACGCCCCCCTTCGCAAGCTAGAAAATCCTCGCGCGGCGCAAGGCCGCGCACACAACTTTTTTTCTGACTTTGCGCGCGCTCAACCGGAAACAGCTGACCAAGAAAAAGAAAAAATGAACACTGCAGAGACCGCGGTGACCGAGAGGGTGCGCCTCTACAAACATCTGTACGACACGTCTATGAAGTTACACTGGGACAACGTTTGACAAAGTTCGTCTTGTTGCAAAGGACGAACATTCCACCTTCTCTTCTGTTTTTGCCGCAGCCGCTTAGCTCTGAGATACATAAACAGTTCTACACCCAGAGTAAATTCATTCCGCATCAGATGTGCCAGCCTCTGCTGACGTGACACCACAGGTGGCGTTGTGTGTGCTTTCTTCGTGTGCTTTTCAGCTTGTTTCCTCAACAGTGACGCTCGCTGGTCTGGAGAGAACTGCAAATGTGACGCATTCTCGGCGCAAACTGCGCTTATGAGCTGAAGGAACTGTGAAGGGGCTGGCGCTTTCGATGACGTCATTAATGGTTCTCCAGCCAGAACAGTTGCGCGTTTGCGCCGAGTATGAATCAGCCTTAATAGTACTGACGCAGAGTCAGTCCATCATTCATGAAACACGCTAGATGTTTTTTGCTGGGCGATAAAAGTACGCTGTAAAGTTTAACAGCACCCCAAACTGCAGATTCCTAAATAACTAGTCATTTGAATAGATCTTTTCAACTATTTCAGGAAAAGAATAAAGTGTTAAAACCATACATGTATAAACGATTCAGACTTGAGTAGAAGTGCAAGTACTCTATCAAAAAAGTGACTTGAGTAGAAGTAGAAGTGCTCTTTAAGCACCGTACTTAAGTGGAAGTAGCCTATTAAAGTATTAAACATGTTTTGTACTTACGTATTGCAAGTAGTTTATTTTTAAAATTACTACTCAAGTACTGAAAGTAAAAGTAAAAGTATTGTGTAGTGTAGTTATTAAAGAAATCGGTCGAAAGTTTGAAAATCAAATTGTTTATATTATTCAAAATGTTTGGCTGTAACAGCAGTACAGCGGAATGTACAAGAGCACCTTTAAACATTGAGCTTAACTCTTTTGAACAAAATAATATGTATTGGCAAGTATGTCCCTACCCCCTTTAAAGCATCTCCCATCACTTCACACATTACACATTTTCTTTTCATCCTTGTCATTTTCTTTCAACTTGTTAAAAAAATCTCAAGGCCAGTTAGGCCACATACAAATACAAATGTCATGTAAAAACAAAAAGTGATTAGAACACCTGAAAACACTGGGCTTAACTCTTTGTGAACAAACAGATCAAGCATGTCCCCTCTCCATTTAAAGCATCCCTCCCCTCTCTTCCCTGCTTGTGCTTTTTTTTTTCTTTACAACTTTCCCCCTTCTTAAACTATGTGCATGCTTGTGTGTCTCTCTGTGTGTGTTTTTATATGCATATTTGCGTGTTTGTATGCGTGTGGGTGTGTTTGTGCATGAATGAGTGTACGTTTTTATGTGTGTGTGTGTGTGTGTGTGTGCGTTTATAATAACGAGTAACGATGCAGCACATAAAAATGTATCGGAGTAAAAGTACTAAACTCGTTGAAAATATGTACTGAAGTAAAAGTGGAAGTAGGAGAAAAAAATAATACTCCAGTAGAGTATAGATACAGCATTTTAGTACTTAAGTAGAGTAGTGAAGTAGTTTTACTTCGTTACTATACATCTCTGGTTAGAACCCTCACAAGGTCTAACTGTGGGACATTGGCTCGGATGCTGAATACCAGTCTAACAGTTTGTGTGTAATTTCATTGCATTTCAAACTTTCCACATCATGTTACACTATTTTGAGTCCAGGTGTGGGATGGTCAGATATTAAGAACAACGGGGAAAAACTAGGATTCTTTTAGCTTAGTCGACCCTCAACACGTAAATTAACTGATTTATATCCAATGTTGGTCCGTCCAGATAGCAAATTGATATTCTTTATTCAAAAGTCTCCCTATACCCAACTTATGAAATGAATCTATCATCTCTTTGATTGCTGTTTTAGACTGCATTTGGTGAACGTGCTAATTTGTATCCAGTCTAGTTTTTAAATTTGTCGAAAGGCATAGTTTGTCTTTGGTTATAAAATAATGGTAATAAAAAGTAGAATAAGATTGAAACACTGGTTATTGCTGCCATCATCTGCAGTGTATGGAATTTTTATGTGGGTTGGATATACAATTTAGGGTACATTTTCTGTGTCATGAAATGTTCGCACGAGTAGTAATTCAAAGATGTGAGAAATTAATCATTAGATGCAGAATATTTAATATTGTGTGGTTAATTTAACCCTCCTGCCCTCTTTTAGTTGGGGGGGGGGGGTTTATGGTTGATACTGGGGAGATTAACTCTAGGGGGTTATAAAGAGACACCCATCTTATCTTAGATATAGAACAGTGGAGCCTTATTTGTTCTTTGATGCTATATTCTGCCTTTGAATAAATATAAGGAAAGACAAAATCTGGATTTTGTCTTGTTATTATCTGAGTAGTCTTCTACTCACTTGATTAAAAAAAAAAATCCACTACAGTAGCTATTCCAGACTAGAACCGATTGTGTGCCGGTATTCTGTTTAAGATAAATACGTAGTTGTCTTAAATAAACCAAGGTGGGGAAATGGGGTTAAAGAATTTGGCTAGCGCCTTCAGCTTAAGTTGATTTAAGATCTACAAATTACTAGCACGTAAGATCAAGAAAAGTTGTTCATGTTCAAAATATTTTACAAATCAAGCTTAAGAATAATATAAGTATTGGTTTTAAGGTTACATTAATGTAAAATCTAAGAGCATACAAGAGTTTGGTGGGCATAAAGTGTACATTTATAAGGTCTTTATGCAAAACTAAAGCATGGAGTTTTAATTTCAGCTTAATCAATTCTTTCGTGAGGGCATAAACTATCATAAAAACAACACAAAACGGAGCTGAAGCAGTAACCAATGTTTTAAACAATTCAAGAAAGATTAGACTTTGATAATTTTTTATTATATTTAATTCTGAGTCTCCGGGAGATCAGTATGTTGTTTTTTTTTTGCATGCTCACTTGTTCCAGTATTTACTCATCAAATCGAACAACTCTCCATGTTTGAATCTTACATCAAAGTCATCTCAGTTGAGGTTATTGTGTTTTGATTTCAAATGAAGGATGGATTAAGCAGAGTCTGAAGTCTTTAAGGCTGAATGAACTCAGGCCTTGTTTGCTGGTTAACATCTTAAGTACACTTAGGTTATCTCCTAATACTACAATCAGACATTAAGTCGGATTCAGGTCCATTATTTTGGAATGTTGCAATATTAACATTATTTTATCAGGAATATATGTGAATTGGTTTATTGAAGCTTTTGAAGAGTAGAGTCTATTGTTATCCACTTTCACGTTTGACTTGGGACTATTCAAATGCTATATTCTACCTTTGAAAAAATATAAGGAATGTTATTATCTGAGTAGTCTTCTTACTCATTAGAAGTAGCCTGCCTGAAGAAGGCTGACAAATCTGTCTGGTTTAGTATTTGCTCTCAGATGAAGTTTCCCTGAGATTTAACACATAGAAAACTGTCAGCACTCCTGAAAACTTGTCGTTGTTTGTCTCTCGCTGTATGTGTGTGTGTGTGTGTGTGTGTGTGTGTTTGATTACCTTTATTAATAATAAATTGCATTGAATATAGCTAATTAAATGTTGAGTAAATGTTCTTTACACTGCTCAACTGGAGATTAACAGCAAAGTAACATAAAGTATGAGGGGTAACATAAGCCAGTTTATTGAGTCATTCTTGTCCGGTGCGGATGTAGATATACTGTTGGTGTGAGATTACATTAACAGCTCTTTGTGCTTCCTGTTTCAGGGGTTTTCTTGAATAATCTTTTTTTTTTTTTTTCAGGTTCCCGTGGACCCCTGCTGTGGAAACTCACACCTTGATTTGCCTCAATGCCATTTGAAACGTCTGACAGTCTCGTGTAAACTTTAACATATTAGCATTTAAACTATCTACAGCCTGTCTGCATTCCTATTAACCATTAAACCTTTTTATTTATAAAACACAGAGAAGCAGCATTTAGCTGTTATGCTGCAAACAGGTGGAACAAACTGCCAGTGGATATTAAACTTTCACCAAATGGAGACATTTTTTAAATCCAGGTTAAAAACATTACTTTTCTCATGTGTCTATGCATGGAATCTGCACGCTATATTTTAATTTATCTGGACATTTGCTTGTTTTTAAATTCACTTGAATTATTTTATTTGTTTCCCTTTATATTCTTTTATATATTTTAATGCTTCTTACACTCCCTGCTGAAATGCATCCCTTTTATTGTATTTTTATCTTGGGTTTCTAGGTTAGTATAGGTCTTAGATTAGCATAGGTTATTATGTGTATTATATGTTCAGTATAGCACAAGTAATTAACGTAAAATGTATATTTTATAGTATCTATATTGCCTGTTTATGTCATGAATTTCAGTGCCCGACCCTGTTGTTCTGTGTATCTGACAACAAAAGACTTGACTTGATTTGCTTTTATTTTACGTGAAGTACTTTGAATTGTTTTGTACACGAAATGTGTTATACAAATAAATTTGATTTGATTGTCAATACTGTTACTACTCAAACATATTGAACCCCCTAACACCCACCCCTAACCCCCACCACTGGCCACTTGTTATCGCTAACCCTTTGGTGTGAGCTAACCCTTTGATGTGACAGGACATACGGAGGTCAAAAGGTCACCTGTCATAAATCACACTTTTATTACCCCCCCATAAATCTTTTTTTGACTAAAAGTGTTCCTTATAATCTCTTAGGAGCCCACCTTACACCTGCCCACATAGGCAAGTCTGATAAACCTCAGTCACTAAATTGGTTCCACTTAATGCCTCGGCACCTGCATGGTTTCAGTGTCGTGTCTAATGAGAAATTGGCCTGACACGAATCCTACATCTATACTTTGAAACTCGGCCCTAGAAAAGAGACGGCTTTATCCTCAATACATTAGAAAATCGCAACATCCTATAGAAAATCTGCAGTGCATGCACTTGCACCTCAACAATTCACTACTAAGCCTACTAAGCAAAGCAGCTCACGTAGGCTATTAAAAGAAGCGTAGGCTACTGCAAGAATATCTATTGAGCGACTCAGTCAAAGCCTGCATTGAGCTCAAAACCGCGGAAACGCGTCCCCTTAAAGTCCAAGCAGAAAGCCGCGGACGCCTCATTTGCGCAAGTCTGTAACGTTAAGCTTTTTGATTTCTCACATGCACACATAAACACTTACACTCAAACACACGGAAGCACACACACACACATACACTAAGGCAAACCGAGCGCATTGGAAAATACAGAGAATTGCTGCAGTGGCTCGTACCTTTCACACAAGTGAACATCAGTGAAAAGATGAGATTCCAAAAAACAATTCCCGTCCTAATCCTCATCGTTTTGGCTTGAACAAAGTCCCCCCGACCACATCTAACGCATCTCCTGTTGAAAACGTCCCGTAGTTCAATAGATCCTTCGCAGTATCCGTCTTTGTAAATCCCCTTCATGTTCTCAACTACTACATGTAACCTAGAGCCTAATTTCTCTATCTGTTGGGTTGAAGTGGCTTCCCTTTCTCTGAGGAGAAACAGACAGAGCCTCCCACCGCGTTTATGTCAGCTGATAGAAGAGAAGTGAGCGAGACTGAATTTTAGGAGAGGACCACAGCAACCTGGACGTGGGCTCAACCATCTCTGCTGAGAGGGGCATCAAGTGTGTGGATGTCTGTTAGCGCGCTCTTGCATCCGCTGTTCAACATCTTTCGCTTTTATGCCCAATAAATCGGCTGAGGACAGAGTGGAGTCTTGCCTTCAGTTTGAAGGCTACCTTTATCGATCGGCAATCGAACCTGACAGAGTTAGGGAGAGAGAGAGCGAGAGAGAGAGAGAGAGAGAGAGAGAGACAGAGAGAGAGAAAGGTGCTGGTGCTGGTGAGGGGTGGGGGTGAGACGAGGGGGAGTGTCCTGTGTATGAGTTGTCTGATGTGTGGATAGCGAATCCTGAAGTAGGAACAGTGAGGTGTGGGTGGCAAGGAAACAGAGGAGGGGGGTGCGTCTGTATGGAAAGAATGTAAGTCCTGAGAAAGAAATGAATCCTGTTAATAACAGCATGTGGTTTATGTGTGCGTGTGTGTCAGGAGAGAAAGGAGACGTGGGAGTTAGATGAGACTTAGACAGGTAGCATCCCGTCCCGAAAGCTGATGAAAGAAATCAGCTTGGTTGGTAACCCCACCATAACTCTGATTTTCATTTTGAAGATGCGCACTCGCATAAAAGTCTGCCATACAACAAACACA
Organism: Odontesthes bonariensis; assembly: GCF_027942865.1. Lineage (NCBI taxonomy): Eukaryota > Metazoa > Chordata > Actinopteri > Atheriniformes > Atherinopsidae > Odontesthes > Odontesthes bonariensis. Next base: position 690,774 of record NC_134516.1, read on the forward strand.
AAAGCCAAGTGAAAATGAGCGAAGAGAAAGTTTGTGAAAGGAATTAATACTGCCTACGTTTCAATTAGAGGGAAACTTGTCGCAAAGCATTGCATGGCTAATTTCATGGCACAATTCAGATGCGCCTTGCTGGACTCGTGTTTTTTTGCCTTTTCCGAAAAATGCTTCATGTCACACACACCGACAGTGCTCCAACCTAAGCTAGCAGACAAGTAACCTGCTGTACATGTACGAAGCTGTCAACACATTGTTTACTGTCTCAACATTGCTTTGCTCATCAACAGCGCCGGCGCCACGGGGGGGCACTCGCGGGCATTGCCCCCCCATCCACGCCGGTGTGCCCCCCCCTGTTGCCCGGTGGGCCGGTCCACATCTGGGCCGGTGGCCTCCGATTTTTTATTTTATTTTTTTTAAATATACGATTTTTAAATGTATTTATCTAGTCTACATTTGCTAGCAGCCCGTTAATGGCCATGTGGCTCGTAATGTATTGTATATATTTTTTTTTGGGGGGGTGCACAGACCTTGCCTTTTCAGGACAAGTTCTGAAGCAGGTGCGTGTTACGATTGCGCCCCCTGCCCCCATCCCTCAAGTGGATCTGTCCATGCCGCCATTACAGGATCTCCGCAGATCCTTAAAAAGTATTAAAAAGTCTTAAATAAAAAATACGTTTTTTAAGCTCTTAAAATGTCTTAAATTTCGCCGATTTACGAAGAATGGCATTAAATTTCATCTGGGCGGAATAAAAGAAAGATATGTCTGGAGAGAGCTTTTGTGTGTGCGTGAGTACTTCCGGTGAAAACTTCCGGTGATTTGACAGCTAGCGCGTCAGGTTAGGGCCAGTGGCCGTACACAAAGGTTATAGCCGAGAAGAAAGATGATAATATAATGTAGCTAAAAAGACTAGCTTTCTTCAGTAGCCTAATGCTTACCGATTCAGCAAGCCTAGCAGCCTCGTTGCTAATGCTAGCCGCCGTAACGTTACCAACCATACCCGACGTCAAGGAGTTGGCTGAGCAGGGGCAAGATTATGGAGGGGCTGGCAGAGTTAACTTCATAATGGGTGAGTGCACGACGCTGAAGTTGGCATCCGATTCGCCAGCCTCCGATTCGCGCATTAAAGGGGTGGGCATAAAGGGCCATTTCACTGCTTTTTTGCATTTTGATCGACAAAAACAAGGTCCTGTATGGAAACTACAAAAGTTACACTGATCAAATCTGGATGGAATTATTCTAAAGAGGTTGTAGATTCATTAAAATCTTGTTTGGGATTTGTGAAACCTTTTTCTGATTTGTGAAAATACAGAACAGGGCCATTTCACTGCTTTTTTGGTATTCTGATCACCCTGAACTGGGTCCTGTATGGAAACTACATTACTTAGACAGCTCAAATCTGGATGGAATTATTCTAAAGAGGCTATAGATTCATTAAAACCTTGTTTGGGATTTGTGAAACCTTTTTCTGATTTGTGAAAATACAGAACAGGGCCATTTCACTGCTTTTTTGGTATTCTGATCACCCTGAACTGGGTCCTGTATGGAAACTACATTAGACTGCTCAAATCTTGATATAATTATTCTAAAGAGGCTATAGATTCATTAAAACCTTGTTTGGGATTTGTGAAACCTTTTTCTGATTTGTGAAAATACAGAACAGGGCCATTCACTGCTTTTTTGTTATTCTGATCACCCTGAACTGGGTCCTGTATGGAAACTACATTAGACTGCTCAAATCTTGATATAATTATTCTAAAGAGGCTATAGATTCATTAAAACCTTGTTTGGGATTTGTGAAACCTTTTTCTGATTTGTGAAAATACAGAACAGGGCCATTCACTGCTTTTTTGTTATTCTGATCACCCTGAACTGGGTCCTGTATGGAAACTACATTAGACTGCTCAAATCTTGATATAATTATTCTAAAGAGGCTATAGATTCATTAAAACCTTGTTTGGGATTTGTGAAACCTTTTTCTGATTTGTGAAAATACAGAACAGGGCCATTCACTGCTTTTTTGGTATTCTGATCACCCTGAACTGGATCCTGTATGGAAACTACATTACTTAGACAGCTCAAATCTGGATGAAATTATTCTAAAGAGGGTACAGGGTCTTTAAAACCTTGTTTGGGATTTGTGAAACCTTTTTCTGATTTGTGAAAATGCAGAATAGGGCCATTTCACTGCTTTTTTGGAATTCTGATCACCCTGAACTGGGTCCTGTATGGAAACTACATTACTTAGACAGCTCAAATCTGGATGGAATTATTCTAAAGAGGGTACAGAGTCTTTAAAACACATTTTATTATTTGTGAAAACTTTATTTGGTCATTGAAAATTCAAAAAGTTCCTCTGAGCTTTCTTTCTTCTTTTCATTTGGACACTCCAAAACCAGAACCTGTATGAAACATGATTAAATATGGGTTTAATCATTGATCACATGATATAAATGATATCAAACACACTTTAGAATTTGTGAAACCTTTCTTTGTCCCAAAATTCACAGACGTCCTCGCCTCTCCATGTTCATTTTAATTTCCATGAGGATCTCCTGTCTTTCACCACATAGGAAAAAGAAAAAGTTCATGCATTTTACGTCACTAACTACTTACAAGAGTCTTCTTCACTTGTTGACTTTATTCTCATGTTCTTTTATCTAGAAACAATGACTTCTCTCACCTTTCTTCCATCTGCCCGTGGTCAACCTCTGCCACCGATTCAATCCGTTTCATTTTTCTGACTACTTCCAGAGCCTTTATTGTTGCCTGCATCAGACATCCCATAGTCCAACCATTAATATGCCCTATTCTGTATTGGATGCTTTGATGAAATCTGCATCACACATTTATTGCTGTCATCTCATGAATCTTTCCACTAACATGTGCCATAATTTCAGACCCTGCTTGTCTTCTCCTGCTCCCATCATAGTCATCTTACCTCCCATCTGAGTGCAGACAGGACCTCCTTCATCCCTTTATTAACACTATCTTAGATGTCTGTAAAACAACTGTTCAACATTGTCTTTGCCTTGCAGCCCTTTAGCCTATTTGTGAATGTGATAACCTGCCATTGTAATAATGAGATTAAAAACTGTCTATTTGGCTAAAGTTTGTTTCCAGTTGCCATTTTACAAGACACGTCAAGAAAATAAAAATTTATTTTATTTGACATATTTAATGTAAAATAATGGGTGGTTAAGACCAACAGTAATCATTAGGTTGTGCTTACATGATTTAGAATACTGTCCATGGACATATGTATCTGTTAGGATGGCCATGTAGCAGATGGATACGCAAGGTAGGAGGCTTGAGGCAGAGGTAGTGATGAACCAACCGGGTGTTTTATTCACCAACATTTATCAATCAATCAATCAATCAATCAATCAATTTTATTTACAAGGCACATTTTAAATAAACGCAAAGGTTACCAAAGTTCTGTACATTAAAATAAACACAATAAAAACATAAAACAAAACTTTGCACATAAAATAAACAATCTAGACGGTGGTAAAAGCCAAAGAAAAGAGGTGTGTTTTAAGACGACTTTTAAAACAGGACAAGGAAGGGGCCTGCCTAATGTGCAGCGGCAGCTCATTCCAGAGCCTAGGGGCAGCAACAGAAAATGCTCGGTCCCCCCTGAGCTTCCGCCTTGTTTTAGGAACCCTCAGGAGCAGCTGATCAGCTGACCTGAGGGATCGACTGGGTGCGTAGGGCTGCAGAAGCTCAGAGAGGTACACTGGTGCAAGGCCATTCATGGTTTTAAAAGCAAATAAAAGAATTTTAAAATGAATTCTAAAATGGACGGGAAACCAATGGAGAGATGCTAAAATCGGCGTAATGTGCTCAAATTTCCTAGTGTCAGTTAAAAGTCGTGCAGCTGCATTTTGTACCAGTTGAAGGCGTGCGATTTACATCAATCATACACTTTAACATGGACACATACTGTGGTCCTAGCAGCATTAGTAGCAACAGGACCAACTCTCACTGGTACAACTGGCAGCCTTATATCCTACTCTGGCTCCACCAACCAAACCCCTGGAGGATTCCTGCTCCTCCCATTACACATCCCCATAACAACAACACACAAAAACCTTAAAATACATTTACCCTCTATTATAAAATCAATCAATTCCTAGCATGTCTAAACAAAAGTACCAAATCTACCAAAGACTTCCCCTAACTGATTCTGGTGCACTCCCCCCTACACTAATCAGCACATGGTACGACCCGGAACCTTCAAACGCTGCAGACTGAATGTAGGGACTCTTTTGACTGAGCACCCTGGAGAGGAGACATAGGTGAATGACTTTACACACAAATTTCAGAATTCACAATTCCAAACAGCATAGTCACCTCACAGTTTATCACATCCTTTAGCTACACGTATCCTTATCACAGAGCATTTCAGGCTACTAACTGACTGGATGTTTCCCTTTACAGGCCTGGTCCCCCCTCACTCCCCGCTGAGGGCAACACAAGACCTGCACACCCACTTGTTGTTAATATACACATTCAATAAAACATTTGACAATTTATTTGTGCCACATTATTAAAAATACTACTCATGTGACCTCAAAGACCAAAAGTCAGAATGAAGATTACCTTCATTACAGTAGCCCATTTTTCCGTTGTAATTTATTTTACTCTACTCTGGAGCCACGACAACACTACACATTTTTAACTGATCAAACTACACACTGTACTATCTATATTACAACAACTTAACAAGAAGTTTATTTCTCACTGGCAACCACTTGAAGATATGAAGAAATAGTTTAACCCAAAAGACATCTTCAACATTCCAGAAAGACAATCTTGATTAAGTAAATGTATTTCAACCTTACATTCACAAATTGTCTTGTCTGGTATAGGGTTAACTCTAACAGCAAAATGTAATGTTTAATATCCAATTCATCAGTGCACATAACACATAATGGCAAAATACTACGGGTTTGATAGACGATATAATCAGGAAGTTGTGGTACAGTATCTAAGATAGTGTTAATGAAGGGATGAAGGAGGTCCTGTCTGCACTCAGATGGGAGGTAAGATGACTATGATGGGAGCAGGAGAAGACAAGCAGGGTCTGAAATTATGGCACATGTTAGTGGAAAGATTAATGAGATGACAGCAATAAATGTGTGATGCAGATTTCATCAAAGCATCCAATACAGAATAGGGCATATTAATGGTTGGACTATGGGATGTCTGATGCAGGCAACAATAAAGGCTCTGGAAGTAGTCAGAAAAATGAAACGGATTGAATCGGTGGCAGAGGTTGACCACGGGCAGATGGAAGAAAGGTGAGAGAAGTCATTGTTTCTAGATAAAAGAACATGAGAATAAAGTCAACAAGTGAAGAAGACTCTTGTAAGTAGTTAGTGACGTAAAATGCATGAACTTTTTCTTTTTCCTATGTGGTGAAAGACAGGAGATCCTCATGGAAATTAAAATGAACATGGAGAGGCGAGGACTTCTGTGAATTTTGGGACAAAGAAAGGTTTCACAAATTCTAAAGTGTGTTTGATATCATTTATATCATGTGATCAATGATTAAACCCATATTTAATCATGTTTCATACAGGTTCTGGTTTTGGAGTGTCCAAATGAAAAGAAGAAAGAAAGCTCAGAGGAACTTTTTGAATTTTCAATGACCAAATAAAGTTTTCACAAATAATAAAATGTGTTTTAATTAATCTATAGCCTCTTTAGAATAATTCCATCCAGATTTGAGCTGTCTAAGTAATGTAGTTTCCATACAGGACCCAGTTCAGGGTGATCAGAATACCAAAAAAGCAGTGAAATGGCCCTATTCTGCATTTTCACAAATCAGAAAAAGGTTTCACAAATCCCAAACAAGATTTTAATGAATCTACAACCTCTTTAGAATAATTCCATCCAGATTTGAGCAGTGTAACTATTGTAGTTTCCATACAGGACCTTGTTTTGGTCGATCAAAATGCAAAAAAGCAGTGAAATGGCCCTTTATGCCCACCCCTTTAATGCGCGAATCGGAGGCTGGCGAATCGGATGCCAACTTCAGCGTCGTGGTGAGTGCAGGTTTCATTCACTTGTTTTCATTCTTTCACAGGATTGATTCACTTCATTGGTTTATCCGATTGCTGGCCGCCGAGCCATTATGTGTCTGGGTTTGTGTAGGTTACTGATCATGGTTGTTAGCAGTCGATAGTCAGGTTGTGTGTGTATTTTTTCTATGGGTACATGCCATGGACTGAGCGGTCTGTGCTCGTTTTTTATTTTTATTTAATTAGATTGGAGATACTAATTAATACTGAGAGGGGGGGCTGGTCCCGGGGAAATTGCCAGGGCCGATTTTTTTTCCCAGTCCGACCCTGAACTACATGTTCAAATACGTTCTGATGTCGGCTCAACGCCAGTCTGAATTCACTGTGGCCGTGCGTGGGCGTTGCTGTTGTTGTTGCGCTCCTGTTTGCTCGTTGTGTGTATATTAGTATTAATGGCGACTAGAAAGGGGCAAACGTGATCTGGGCTTTGTGTTCAATTTATGCACCGATGATTATACAGAGTGGATGAAACTGTGCAGGCTTCGAGATGTCTCCGAATGCCTACTTTAAAGGAAGCGTGATGTGTTTGCCAGGGCTGCCTAAACGAGTTGCCAACCGTCCCTTGAAATAATGGAATCGTCACGTATTTAGTAACAAAAGGACAGTTCCTTATTGGGCTGAAACGGGGCCCACAATTCGGTTAAAATGCAGAAAATTGCGTCTAAGAAATACCAAATTTTCTGGGGGAGGACCCCCAGACCCCCCCGCTAGGGGACCCCCCCTACTTATTTAAATGCCCGTCCAATAGCTTGTCTCTGCCGCCGGGTCTGCTCATCAAGCTAAGATATTTCATTTAAGGTTGGGTAGGGGATCTTTTTCTGGAACATTTTTTTACATATTGCTTGAAATACTCTTTACACCCCCATTGCAAACAATTAATTAAAAGTTTTGACATTAATATGAAAAGTTTTAGTGGCCTCTAGAACGTACAATCTAGGAAAAACACTATCCAATCATTGTGAACGGACCGTTAACAATGATTGGATACTGATGCCGTCTATCAAACTGCAATCTGCTCCTCCCTCCCCCTCCTCAGCTGAGTGAAGCTGACACCCCACCCACGTGAAAAATTCAAGCAAATAGATTGATTGGTTAGTGCTCCGTTTGTGCTGGTTTGTGCCGTTAAAATTTTCGTATGTGCTGCTTTGGTTTCTGAGATATTAAAGATTATTTTTTAGGTCATCCAAAGGTCACCATCCCCCCATATTACTCCAAAACAAACCAAAGTAGTCTACTTTTTTAGTGCTCCGTTTGTGCAGGTTTGTGCCGTTAAAACGGGTGTTTGAGCTGCTTTCGTCTCCGAGTTACGTTTTACTTTCAGTTGATCACATGATTTCACTATATTGATCAGGAGCAGGGGCGTCTGTAGCTTGAGCAAACATTCGGGGCTGTAGCCCAGACATGAAAATAATTTTTAAGGGGGGTCAGGGGGGTTTTCCCCCGGGATTTTTTTTTTAAAAAAGGGGGTGTTAAAATGAAAATTTAACACAGTTCATGACCAGCTGCTTAACATGTTGAATGCCGAACTGTGAATGTTGGCATTCATGTTTTGATAAAATGCCGAGATCCATATATCCAAATGCTGACACTGTGTCTTTGTTAGCCTAAACGGTGCGTTCACACCAAACGCAATGCGAATATTCGCACCGCCTTCATCGCGTGATCGTTGCCGCAGGTGTAAATTAAATTCCATCGCCTCAAACGCCTCTTTCGCGCGAGTAAAAAACGAGTAAATAGCTCAAGGGGCTATCCATGGCTAATCGCGTCTTTGTACCTGCTGTGGCAGTCGAGATTCGTCTGAAACGCACACGCCGTCGTGTCTGGATCAGTGACATCATCCGGTGGTGCATTCAGCTCGGATAATTTCATCGCCTTCTCCAGGAGTTGCGTCTGGATGACGGCCGCCTCCAGCGGCACCCCAGGCCCACCAGGACCCAGCCCGACGACCCGCTCGGGAGGACCGGCGCCTGCAGCCGGCGTCCCGCCGAGAGATCACGGCACCGATCCTCCCGAGCAGGCCACCAAACTGGGTCCCGGCGAGCCCGAAACACCGCTGGGAGCGGCCGCCACGGGAGGATCGGTGCCGTGATCTCTCGGCGGGACGCCGGCTGCAGGCGCTCCGCAGCTGGGCCGAGAGATCGCGGCGCCGGTCCTCCATGAGTTCCGTCTGGATGACGGCCGCCTCCAGCGGCACCCCAGGCCCACCAGGACCCAGCCCGACGACCCGCTCGGGAGGACCGGCGCCGCGATCTCTCGGCAGGACACCATGCCACAGGCCCCCGCAGCTGAAACGGAGCCGCGGCCCAGCTGCGGAGCGCCTGCAGCCGGCGTCCCGCCGAGAGATCACGGTACCGATCCTCCCGTGGCGGCCGCTTCCAGCGGTGTTTCGGGCTCGCCGGGACCCAGTTTGGTGGCCTGCTCGGGAGGATCGGTACCGTGATCTCTCGGCGGGACGCCGGCTGTAGGCGCTCCGCAGCTGGGCCGCGGCTCCGTTTCAGCTGCGGGGCGCCTGTGGCATGGTGTCCTGCCAAGAGATCGCGGCGCCGGTCCTCCCGAGCGGGTCGTCGGGCTGGGTCCTGGTGGGCCTGGGGTGCTCCTGGAGAAGGCGGTGATTTAATTTTTTTATTTTATTTTGTCAGGGACCATGTGCAAAGTACATTAATTACAAAGTAAAGAGATGACCTGCACCAGATTGTAGCTTTGAAGCTAATTTCCATGTGCAGTCCCATCTGCATGTCACAGACAGCGCCTGTCCATCTGTCTCCACGTCACTGTCGTCCAGAATCTCAACGCTGATAGGCTGTCTGGCACGAATATTTCGCCAAAGTTGGATTTTTTGAACTCGCGCGAATCGCATATTTTCACTCGCGCGGCGGCCACCGCACCGCCTCACCGCGCCTCAGAATCCTGCGGTCTGAGCTGGTTACAAAGTTGCATGATGACAGCAGCGCCGCGGTAGTCACCGCTCAAAGTGTGGTCCCGTGACGGAGCTCTCCTTCTTTTTCTTCTTCTTCGTTCTTCTTCTTATTATTATTATACATATTTTTCTTTATGTCAGTCCAGAGAGATTCGGGGCTGAAGCCCGGAGATTCGGGGCTGAAGCCCCGAATGACCAGGTCTCTCGACGCGCATGATCAGGAGGCAATGAATTTCATCTGCTGCAGGTTGTAGTCATTCTGTTTGGTTCCAGTAAGTTCTTTTCGCCAATTTAGTCAGTGGGAAGTTGTCGGATATGTTGCTAACGCAGGAGAGAACAGAATTAACACATATAACCCTTGAGTGACATTCAGTGAAGGTAATTCCTTGCCAACCATCAATAAACTAAATAAAAAAATACTGACTCCGTAAAATACATATAACTTCATTATTAGGCTAATGTCACTGTTATTTGCAGAAAGGGATTTTAAAAAACAAACTTGCTACCTTCTATTCTCTCCTCCGTTAGCAACATATCCGACAACTTCCTACTGACTGAATTTTAACGGCACAAACCTGCACAAACGGAGCACTAACCGATCAATCTATTTGCTTGAATTTTTCACGTGGGTGGGGTGTCAGCTTCACTCAGCTGACAACTTCCCACTGACTAAATTGGCGAAAAGAACTTACTGGAACAAAACAGAACGACCTGCAGCAGATGAAATTCATTGCCTCCTGATCAATATAGTGAAATCATGTGATCAACTGAAAGTAAAACGTAACTCGGAGACGAAAGCAGCTCAAACGCCCGTTTTAACGGCACAAACCTACACAAACGGAGCACTAAAAAAGTAGACCACTCTGGTTTGTTTTGGAGTAATATGGGGGGATGGTGACGTCATAGGCCGAAATTATAATTCATGATATCTCAGAGACGAAAGCAGCACAAACGAAAATTTTAACGGCACAAACCTGCACAAACGGAGCACTAAAAAAGTAGACTACTTTGGTTTGTTTTGGAGTAATATGGGGGGATGGTGACCTTTGGATGACCTAAAAAATAATCTTTAATATCTCAGAAACCAAAGCAGCACATACGAAAATTTTAACGGCACAAACCTGCACAAACGGAGCACTAACCGATCAATCTATTTGCTTGAATTTTTCACGTGGGTGGGGTGTCAGCTTCACTCAGCTCCCCTCCTCCCCCCCCCCCGTGCGCGTACCCTGCTCCGTGAACGAATTACGCGTCCAGAAGCTTGGCAGGAAGCTAAACTAGAGCCAGCTTGGCTAGTACCTAGCATTATTAAACGTATAGTTATCATATACTAAATACTAAATACTAAATACGGCAACGATCGATGCTTGCTGTCAGAACAGCGCTCGTGCACCTTCGTGCTCGTGCGCGTTCATGTACTCTAGAGGCGTGCCTTCGGGGGAAAGTGAAGAAAAGGGTTGGGACTTTTTACCTCTGTATTTTCAAAATGCAGCTTCGCTGGACTCAAAATCCAGGATCTCCTGCCCTACCTTTAAGAAGCTCCCAGTTTCCCATTTTGCAAAGACTTCGTTCACAATCACTTAAACTTTGTAAGATAGCAACTATAGGCTAAAGTAAACTCTTTACCTACCACAAACGTGAATCCGGATTAAACAGCCAATATCCTTCATCAAATCCGACATAGTTATCCGTTTTATCCAACAAGTTTGTAGGGGAATTTGGCGGCACTGAAGTTCCCACTGGCTAGATGGGCGGAGTAATATATTTCTTAAACCCTTTGAGTCATTATGCTACGTAGGGGCCTACAGTGATTCTGATTGGTAGAATGTGCTCGAGAGTTCGGGGGCGGCGGGCTTAGCTGAGGGCAGACCAGGCATCTGCCCATAGATCTAACGTTAGCAGCCACACTGGAGGTAGGCTAGGCTATATATTTCAGCGAAAATAAAAACAGATTCCACTCGCAAAGTCCGTCACAAGCCACAATATGGTGTAATACGATTCCCACCGTGATTGAAATTGAAATAAATATTTTATCTATAATTTATAATTATCTATCTATAAAAGAAAGGTTGGGGTTTGGAAGGCGCTGAAATATGATCTACAGTTCTAATTAGGACCCCCACCAATATCTACACTACACTGGTTTCGCCCTTGGTTGGAATAGTCACTTCGCGCAGTTTTTCGCGGTTCTTCGCGTCGTTCTTTCAACTTAAATATCTCGATCATCCTGCCCAGAGAGAGTCCGGCGCACAAATGGATAAACACCGCCAACAAGGAGCTAGAATGAACGCCATGGGGTGTGAACTCTTTCATCACCTGCCGTGCTTCATGGAGTCAAAAAGCAAAAGTTTCCAGCCCTGGAGGGATTACATGGGACTGTCGGACACATTAAGAGAGATGCTGGGTCGGAACACGGCTGCCGAGTCCTCCCTGCCAGTGTGTAAAACTCTTTGTTCGCAGCCTGATGATTTGAGCAAAGCGTTGATGTCAGTGCGCATTAACTCAGTCTGTAAAACTGACCTGGGCGCAGGCGAGGCGTCAGTTTTCCACCGGAAACCCCTGCTGCCAGACTTCATGGCTCCAAAGCACCCAGCTGATCATTTTCGCGCCGCACCAGATTATGTCGGTGCTGATGTTACCCGCGCAGTGAATTTCAAGCCTGTACTAAGACCGACGAGTTCTCGGGGAGGAAAGTATCTCAAGAGGACCTGCCACTTCAAGACTCCCGAGCCGCCAGCGTTGCCTCCTCCTCCTCCTCCTCCTCCTCCGCCGCCTCCTCCTCCTCCTCCTCCTCCTCCTCCTGAGCGCATGCTGTGCAATTTTTGCAAGCACAACGGGGAGTCTGAGCTGGTGTACGGATCCCACTGGCTGAAGAACCAGGCAGGAGATGTTTTATGTCCCTACCTGGGGCAGTACGTGTGTCCTCTGTGCGGAGCCACGGGGGCCAAAGCTCACACAAAGCGCTTCTGTCCCAAGGTGGACAGCGCGTACGTCTCCGTGTACGCCAGGTCCAGACGCTGAAGCAACAAGAAGACCCTGCACGGAAGTCAGCATCCCTTTTTATTGAGTGTATTCTATTATTTGGCATAAGTGTGGTTTTTACTTTTGTGTGGTGTTTGCTTTCCTCTTCATTTGCATGCTTTGGCACGTTTTCTAAAGCTGATTGGTGTTTTTTATGTTATGTTTGGGAGGTTACAATAGATAATAGATGGAAGACAATATAAGTTACAATAGATATACCTACTTTTAAAAGTCGCCGACTCGTATTTCCCGGTAATGCATTGAAGGATTACACTTATCAAACCTTTTGTAAGATTTACAGTCATCAGTAATAACTTTACTAACGCATGTTAACGTCATGTGACCATTTTAATCTTTTAATATGAGTGTCTTCCTCTTGTTCTGAGGTGTTTGAGGCATTGTTTTTCAAGTGTATTTTATTTTGAGGCTCTTCTGAAAAGCCATTGAGTGCTTTATGAAAAAAAAGTGAAGATTTCTGTGTGACTCTTCTCGTGTGCTTAAAAATGATAAATGTCTAAATTGGCTAAATCTGTGCTTGCATTCTGATCACTCTCCATGTATTTGTCTCTTATGTGACAGTAAGCGAGTCATGAACAGATTAGGCTCCGGATGAATCACTGCAAACAGATTATTGATCTAACAAACACACAAAGCTTTATTCAGGAACAACAAAACCACTCAGTTGAAAACATTGGAGCTGGAAATTAAACCTAGAGTGAAAACCTGTCAATAGTTGGATGTATAATGGTTTTCAACACTTTTTTTTTTAAACCCACGGGGTAACAGTTACTGATGGGATTTTCGGCTCTTTTTCGAGATTCGGCTCTAATGGCTCTTCTTACTGTGGAGAGCCGGCTCTTTCGGCTCCCAAACGGCTCCCCATATATATATTTTTTACATAATTAATTAATAGCTTAAACCTAATTTTATAACATTTTGTTTCATTATTGACATTGTTAAGCACTTATGATGAGTAAAAATGTGGCATAACAATGCTTTATAAATAAAAGTTTGATTATAACCAATTAAATTATCACAAAATAGCACCACTTCCACAAAAATAACTTAAAATAAATTAAACAGTTATAAATACAAACAAGCTTGACACAGGACAGCAGAGGAAAGGAAAAAAGTGGACAAACTTTTTTTCAGTGTTTCCCGTCACCTTATTAATTGAAAGCTGCGTGTGATTGGTCAGATGTGTGGAGCACACGCTTGACATGAGGGCAGTGGAGACGACTGAGGAAAAAAACTCCGTCTAGCACTGGCAGAAGCAGAGCAAAACCGCAAGGAGGGGGAGAGGGAGGGAGAGGGAGAGGGAGAGGGAGAGGGGAGAGACACGATGTGGGGAAAAAACTGTCGGCTCTGTGGCACTTGCAGAGCACAAGTGCAACGACAGGGAGGCGGAGAGATACTGAAAGAAAAAAAAGGCTCCCAAATAGGATCCCAAAAGGCTCCCATTGTGGAGCCGGTTCCTGTCGTTCACTTGAAAGAGCCGGCTCTTAGAGCCGGATCGTTCGCGACCGACACATCACTAGTAACAGTAGGATCAGGACAGTTTGAAAGAAATCCTCAACGTACGGAGCTTCTTGAAGTTTTACTGCTGCGCCGCAGGTTCTCCACCTCTCGATGAGCGGCCATGACCTTTCGACTGGAAAAAGGAAAAAAGGTTAATTACTGCAAGTCTTTTAAAACAAATGCAACAAGAAGGCTATAGATATTACTTCAGTGTGTTGGTGCGGTAAAATGAGATGTTGGATAACGAAGCATTTCTTGGACAAATTTATAAATCCCTTTCTGATGACGTGGAGAACACAGCAGACAGCCACCCGTCATGTTTTTTTTTCCTTGGCAGCCTCTCCACATGTAAGGAAATCTGTCATCTTTCTCTCATTGTTTATGTTTTCATCAATCCACAAACCATAACTTGCTCTGAGGTGCAGTTTTGCCCAACATCCACACTAAAACTCAAGCATTCAGGGTTTGAGCTGACACAAGTTACAGCTGCACAGCTGATTACTCATTTGAGCCAATTAGAGGCAGTGAGGTGGACGAAGGTGACCAATGGCTGCAAAAAAACTTCCAAAAGCCTTCAATTCTGGGAGGACAAAGGAGCAGGAGCTGACGAATGTTGCAGGTTTTATTGGCAATAAAACAAGGATAAAGGATGAAAATAGATGACAAAAGAAAGGAAAATGTTGACGACTCACTTCAGAGTGGAGAGTTCTCTGATGAGCCCGCAGATCAGGTCTGTGGCATCTTCAAGGCAGTCAGATGGATCAGGTTGTTCCTCTGTCTCAGCGACCTCCTCCTCGCTGCATGAGAGGAAAGGTTGGATATATAAAAGAGAGGTGATAAACTTGTTAATTTCAGAAGAGTCCTTAAAAAACGGGTAACTTATAAGCTAAGAAATGTACATCTGAATTTACCTGCAAATTAAAATGAGACCTTTCTGTTCTGCTTGTTATAAAAAAATATAAAAATCAGAGTTTGAATACGAATTTCTAATATCAAATTTTTACAGCATCAAAATCAGACTCTGAATTTGAAAAACCAAAAGTGTAAAAGAAAAATTCAGTGGAAAATAAATTAACTTAAAAAAAAATGTTTAGGTAGACAAAGTAATGCAGTACAAATCTGGGATTTTCTTGTAAACACAGACTTTCTGTAGCTTTATTGTCTAATGACCAGTATTTGAAATGTTTTATTACAGAAAAGCTGTTGCAATGACATGTTTATGTCTAATTAGATCACTAAGTGATTGAACTTGTTCTTATTTAGCTCTCAGCTGTCAAAAAAGTCCGCAGTGGGAGAGAGGAGGTCCCGCTGCGCGAGCTGAAGCTGCAGCAGGTAAGACCAGAGAATGGGAGGATTGGAGAGGAGGGACAACCTCTGTAGTTTCTGGATAAGGGAAGATAAAATCAGATAAGTTTCCACGTGACTTTCATATTCTGTGAGTACCTTAGTAGTCTATGGGAGTGTGCTAACTATCTCTTTCTGTGGCGATGGTTGTTTATATGTTTACTGTGGTCATTTTACACATTACAGAGTAATCTCTGGTGCCTTTATAGTTCTGACATCTCATACTGTGTTCTGTACAGGATAAAGCTTCTGCCTCCCTCACGCTGTGGCGGGAAGCTGCAGTCCAGCAGCTGGACCTCGGGTGCCAGTGCAGGATTACGCACTTAAAGTCCAACATGGATGCAGGAGGGGACTTCCTGCTCTCAACACCCTACAGCAATGTAGAAGTAAAAAGCATTCTAATTAATCTAATCTAAAAACACATTCTAATCAGAATCAGAATGAGCTTTATTTGCCAAGTCGGTAGACACATACATGGAGTTTTTTTCTCTATGGTTTAAACATGTAAAAGGCCACATGAAGTTTGGGGGTCTGTCATTTTACGTGGCCGACCACTTGGTGGCTGAGCTGCTGTCGTTCCCAATCTCTTCCACTTTGTTATAACACCACTGACAGCTGACTGTGGGACATTTAGCAGCGAGGAAGTTTCACCACTGGACTTGTTGCACAGGTGGCATCCTATCATGGTACCACGCTGGAATCCACTGAGCTCAGAGCGAGCCGTTCTTTCACAGATGCTTGTAGAAGCAGTCTGCATGCCCAGGTGCTTGAATTTATACACCTGTGGCCATGGAAGTGATGGGAACACCTGAATTTAATTATTTGGATGAGTGAGTGAATACTTTTGGCAAAATAGTGTATATTATTGTCATGGGACTATGTTTTAGATCATGTTTGGTTTTTAAGCTCATGTCTTTAGTTCTTAGTTAGATCATGTTTTAGGTTCAGGTCTTGTTTAGTTTTCATGTCATGCCACCCTCTCCTGCCCTGCCATCAGCCTCACGCCCCTCACCTGTGTTTTCCCCATCAGCTGCACTCAATCCCTAATCACCCTCCACAGTATTTAGTTTCCAGGTTCCCTTTCATTCTTGGTGAGATCCTTCTGTCAGTGTGGGGTGGGTTAGAAGGACACGGATGCGGATATTCAAAAAGCAAAGTAAATTTATTTAACAAAAACAAAGTATCAACAAAAGGCGCGGCTGAGCCGGATTGAAAAACCTGAACTGTGGAAAAATTATTTAACAAAACAAAACACTTGGCATAGCATGGAAAAAGACTTAACTGTGGCGTGGCGTGGCGTGGCGTGGAGTGGATGGTGACGGGGAAGGATGCTTTCTGAGACTGTACCTTCCTCACCGATCCGAGTATGAAATACGAAGTGCCGATCTTCCAACCTACAAGTCTTTTTACAACTCTGGCTGGGTCCAGCTCCCAGGCTCAAACCGCCCTGAGAGCGTGAAAAACATTATACAAACAGAGACTAATATGAGAAAAACACTGAGGAGATTGAGAACGCACTTGTAGAGTTTGAGGAGAGCAGAGACCATGTGATGGATGAATGGTGTAATCTGGCTCCTGAATCTGAAGTTGTGAGGTTGCCCTGTGATGATGATCTGCAGCAGAGAGAGCCAGACGATGAACAGGAAAATGTGCCCGACTATTGTCCTCAGTCTGCTGCTGTGACAGAAATGAGAGCCGTCAGAGAACCCCCCGCTGTGGATCCAGCTGTGCTGCGGCAGATGTATCAGAACCTGAACCAGAAGCAGGCCTGTGTGTTCCATGCTATCAGAGACTGGTGCATTAAACTTGTGTGTGGCCTAAATCCAGAGCAGTTTTTCTTTTATGTCAACGGTGGTGCGGGAACAGGAAAGTCCCACCTGATAAAATGCATTTACTCAGAGGCATCTAAGATACTGAGCAAACTGCAGCTATATTCAGAGGAGTTTGCCATATCAAACCCAACTGTTTTACTGTCTTCTTTCACTGGAACTGCAGCTTTCAACATCTGTGGCACAACACTGCACTCTCTGCTGAAGCTTCCACGCAGTCTGAAACCACCAATCCAAGGACTCGGTAACCAACTGGATGAACTCAGATCGGAGCTTTTTAATGCTCAAATCCTCATTATCGATGTGATCTCCATGGTTTCAAAGCCTCTTTTTGCTTATGTGGACGCACGACTGAAACAGATCAAAGGCAATCAGAGAGCGTTTGGTGGAATGTCAGTTTTAGCTGTTGGGGATTTCTATCAGCTGCCGCCTGTGCGCCAGTCTAAACCTCTGTGTGTACACGATCCAGCAGATGTTGACCTGTGGCAGGAACATTTTCAGATGATCACTCTGACTGAGATCATGAGACAGAAGGATGATGTTGCCTTTGCAGACGTGCTGAACAGGATTCGGGTGAAACCAAAGGCAGATGAGCTGTCTCAGGCTGACAGAGATTTGTTGTCACAGGCCATCACTGAACCAGCTCTTTGTCCCACTGAGGTTCTGCACATTTTCCCCACCAATAAGTTGGTTGATGAACACAACTCAGCAACACTGGCTTTGTTCCATTCCAACATTATCACGATCGACGCAGATGACTTCCAGAAAGATCCCCGAACAGGCAGAATGGCCCGTAAAGACACACCATGTAAGGGAGGCCGAAATGATTTAGCCGACACTCTGAAAGTTGCTGAAGGTGCTCGTGTCATGCTCACCAGAAACTTTGACATTCAGAACGGTCTGGTTAACGGTGCTTTTGCCACACTGATGTGCATAGTGACTTCTGAGGATGATCAGCACATCACTAAGCTGGGCCTGAGGATGGATAATCAGACAGGTGGGGCAAGAATCCAGAGTGGAGCTCCAGAATCCACCAATCTGGTTTACATCGAGAGAGCAGAGGAGAAGCTGAAACAGAACGGAGTGGTACGTAGACAGTTTCCTGTGAGGCTGGCGTTCTCCTGCACTGTCCATAAAACCCAGGGCCTCACCACACATGCAGCCGTGGTGTCCCTGCAGAAAGTCTTTGAAGCAGGTATGGCTTATGTAGCTCTCAGCAGGGTGACGTCTCTCAGTGGGCTGTATTTACTGGATTTGGATGAGAAGAAAATATACGCCAATACTGAAGTGACCGCAGCGCTCCAGACCATGAGACAAGCCGATGTGGATCACATGATGCCTCTTCTTCAGGTGAGAGAAACAGTAAACAGGCCCGACACTCTGAGCCTTGTTCAGCACAACACAGAGGGACTGCCATCTCACATCGGTGACATCAGGAGACATCATGAGCTGTGCCTGGCAGATGTCCTGTGTCTGACAGAAACTCACCTGCAGGGCTCCTTTGTCGCAGACAGTCTGCATCTGGACGGCTACAACATGTTCAAGCGCAACAGACACACGTCCTACACTCAGTATCCTCAGATGGCCAGCAGAGCAGGTGGCGGGGTTGCTGTCTATGTGAGAAACCACATTCAGGTGCGTGAGAGACAGTTTTTGCATAATGTGACTGATCTGGAGTTTGTGGCTTTGAAGGTTGAGGCTTCAGTCTGAGCAGTGATTGCAGCTGTGTACAGACCTCCTGACTACAGTCTGAGACCGTTCCTGGAGAACCTGGGAAGCCTTTTGGATGCACTAGAGGTATTGGACTGTCACCCTGTTATTGTGTGTGGAGACTTCAATGAGAATCAGCTACTCAGGTCAACAAAGCCAATTCTAGATCTGTTTCAGTCTAAGGGATATGTTCAGCTGATCACCTCTGCCACCACAGACAAGAACACACTGCTTGACCTTATTTTCATTTCCCAGCCACAGCGATGTCTCCACTCAGGTGTCATGAGAACCTATTACAGCTATCACAACCCAGTGTTCTGTGTCCTGTCCACCAGGGAACCATGAAGTGGTCGGTGAGTCTTAAAAATCATGACAAATGTAAACAATTACTGCCTGAAGTTTGTAGTTTTGGTGAAGAGATGATAATGTTTTCTTCAGAAAAGTATAAGAAAAGTTTGATCACAAAATCTGAAGAGCTGAAATATGCTATTGATATTTAACAGAATCGGATAATGACTTTTTTCCAAATACTTTATTTTTTCTCAATATTGGACGTTTCTCCTCATAAAATATTATTGTGTGTTGCAGGTCTGACGGACTGGGAGGACGATGAGATTCTGGCCTCGGTTCTGGCCGTCTCCCAGCAGGAGTATCTGGACAGCATGAAACACCAGGGCTCCGCCACCGCCATGCATCGAGAGAGGGAGCCGTCGCCCGACAGCAGCTGATCCCGGGCGCCGCCACCCCGCCTCACCCCTTCCTCCCCCGCATCACTTCTGACCCACAGACGAAGCTCGAACAGGGAAAAAAATAAAACCTCCAACCAAGATTCACTCTTTTCTTTATCATCAGCTTCCTCATCCCTCCCTCCGCCCCTTCTCCCACTTCCTGGTTACCTCTCAGATGGAGCTCGGTCTTAATGCTGATCTGGGATCAGTCGTCATTATTTAAACATCGTTTTTCGGCAGCTTTCAGCAGTTTGAATTTTAATCCTTCAGTTGTCACAATCAGGCTGCTAGCTCTGTGGCTAACAGAGCCATTGGTTTCAATGAAGAATGCTAATCAGAACTGAACCTCGCAGCCTGTCTGTGATGTGTACAGGGTTGGGGAGTAACGGATTACATGTAACGGCGTTACGGTAAAAGGATACAAAATAAAAGTAACTGTAATCCGTTACAGTACAAGCAAAAACGATGTACTCAGATTACAGTTACATTCAGTGAGAATGGGGGTTACTTAACAGGATTACAATTTGTGCGAGGTTGCAGTGACAGAAGTACAGAGCGGCAGGGTCGGACTGGGCAAAAAAATCGGCCCTGGCAATTTTCCCCGGGACCAGCCCCCCCTCAGTATTAATTAGTATCTCCAATCTAATTAAATAAAGATTTAAAAAAACGAGCACAGACCGCTCATACATTCAATGGCATGTACCCATAGAAAAAATACACACTCGCACACACATCACACAACCTGACTATCGGCTAACAACCATGATCAGTAACCTACACAAACCCAGACACATAATGGCTCGGCGGCCAGCAATCGGATAAACCAATGAAGTGAATCAATCCTGTGAAAGAATGAAAACAAGTGAATGAAACCTGCACTCACCCATTATGAAGTTAACTCTGCAGCCCCTCCATAACCTGCTCAGCCAACTCCTTGACGTCGGGTATGGTTGGTAACGTTACGGCGGCTAGCATTAGCAACGAGGCTGCTAGGCTTGCTAAATCGGTAAGCATTAGGCTACTGAAGAAAGCTAGTCTTTTTGGCTACGTTATATTATCATCTTTCTTCTCGGCTATAAGTTAACCTTTGTTTACGGCCACTGGCCCTAACCTGACGCGCTAGCTGTCAAATCACTGGAAGTTTTCACCGGAAGTACTGGCGCACACACACGCAAGGGTGTGCAAAGAAAAATAAAATGTGATGTAAAAGTCTTACTTTGCTTATTTATTACTAAAGTAGAGCACTTCATTGTCATTGCACATGTATTAATGAAATGCAGTTTGGCATCTTATCAAGTGTAACGCGTGCAGATTGTATAGCATGCAGTATTTAGAGATAAAATGCAGTTATTTACAGCTAGTGTAAGGAAAGATGGTTAATAGATATTAGTGCCCTGCACGGGCCTATTATCTGGGCCCGAGCCCGGCCCTGGCCCGAGGGGGTGGAGCCCCAGTCCGGCCCGGTCCGACAGGTTATCAGAATTCTCAGACCCGAACCCGGCCCGACTTTTTTTTTTTTTTAACCTCCCATAACAATGTTTTAGCGTTCGTAAATTCAATCTGCCTCTCTGAAAATGGGATAACGCTCTGCAGTTAGAAAAAAACACCATTCTATTTTTCTGTGAATAAGCAAACGGTTTCTGACAGATCAAAATGGACATAAAAGAGCAGGTTAAAATAGGGGCTGTTTCGATCAGCAGCTTGAGAACTCACCCAGGGTCATTTGAACCGTGACATCCAGCCAAGTAGACCACCCGAAGTTTTTCCGATCTTGGCTGAACATCAGCTGAGTTACTGAGTTATCCCGAATAGCTTAGTACAAGCGCTAACGGAACCTGGCAGTATCTCCAAAATTACCACACTAAAATCACATGCCATGACACCAAACTTCTACAGTAGTACAAATATGGTCTGTACTCACCAAACGATGCATTTGGAAGTTTGTACATAGTCCAGGAGTTTATTATTATCAACACAAGCCTGATAGCTTCTCTGCAGCTAAAGCTGCATTGACGTCACTTCAGGGAGCTGGGAGCTTCAAAGCAAGATGAGGGTTGATCTACTACTGTAGACAACAAAGTATATGCTATATTCAACATGAATGTTTATGTTGTAGAGTTGTGAATTTATTTTATCAATGGAGAAATTGAGGAGCCTTGCTTTGTTGTTCCTACTTGGACTACTTCAGCCAGCTCATCTGTGTTCAAGGCATGTCGGAGGACTGTGTGAGTCTGTATGCCTATATAATATAAGGGAGGTGCTGGCGCGGGGCAGAGCAGCTGCTGCTGCGTTCAATTGTTTTCATTTAAACACACCACAGTCGGGCCCCTGGGCCTAGGGCTCCAGTGCAGGACTCTACTAGATATGTGCGGAATAGATCAATTACCTAGGGAAATGCATGTATGTGTAGAGAATGTATAATGTAGTTATGGCAGTACAGTGGAAACCGCTTATAGTGGTCACGGATATAGTAATCAACCGCTTATATAGATCAAAAGGCTTGGGACGGAATCATTTCTATACAAATGCTGTTTAAATAATTCGTTTATAGTGATCAAGAAATCCGCTTATAATGTTCATTTTTGGCCATTTTATGAATGTAAACGTGCAAAAATAATTTTAAAACTACGTGTAGCTGTTTTATTTTTTACTCCCTTGATTCCTTTCTGGACGTCTGCTTCTGCCTCGCTAGCTAACGTAACGAGTTGACACCGGGCAGCAAGCGCGCGAATCATGGCTGGAAAAAGGAAGTCATGGAGGAGCATGTGTCCGAGGATGGGTGCTGGAGAGCGGATTGAATGCGCGTGTGACCGCTGGAAGCTCCAGGCTGGTTCTTGTAAGATGGGAGGCCGGTGCTCATTCGATTTCTCCTACTTGTCGAGAATTGCTACTTTGTGGTTTTGCGCATGCGCCAAGCCGATTTTCTAAGTTTCGTTTTCACGCCAAGTAGCACAAATCGACAGAACACCGGCACGGAGGAGCATAGATCCGAGCAGGGGTGCTGAAAGGCGGATTGAATTCAAACTTTATTTTCTGACTTGTAAGAAAAAAAATGCACCGGCGGCACAGCAGAGAATAAGTTACGTACTGTATTTGAGTTAGCCTACAGTATGTCTGCGCACTGCGCAGTACTGTAATTAAATTTGCATGATAATAAAATTCAGTAAATGCTGAAGCTATCCGTTTCATTTAAATTTTCTCATTGAAAAAAGATACAAATGGCATTTAGATGATATTCTCCATAAAAAAACAAGTGAAATACCTGTACTGTAATACAACTTCGGTTTTAGTAATCAACCGCTTATAGTGTTCAAATTGGCTCTGGACCAACATGATCACTATAAGCGGTTTCCACTGTGCAATGAAAAGAAAAATATATAATATATAAAATATAAAATATAAAAAATATAATATATAAATAAATGTGATAAATACAGATGGAATCATACAGATAATATACAGATTATCCTATACCATAAATAGGTAAAAGTAATCCAAAAGTAATTAGTTACATTACTTTTTTTTAAGTAATCCAAAAAGTTACACTACAATTACATTTTAAACAAGGTAACTTGTAACTGTAACGGATTACATTTTTAAAGTAACTTACCCAACACTGGATGTGTAGGCTACGTTAGCGCCCTCTGTAGCGAGCAGGCTATCACACTAAGAAGTCTTATTATGTTTTTTTTGCTGCTGTTAGCTTAGCCGCCAACAGCCAAATCATCTCCCCACCACTAGCGGCCATTTTGTGTCGACACATCATCATCTGACAATAAAAGCCTTCAGCCTTGCGGCGTGTAACACCCCCCCCCCCCCCCCCCTCCTCCTCCTCCTCCACCTTCATCATTAGACTTATTTAGCTGCAAGTTTAATTGACCACGGCCAATATCATCATAGAGAAAAAGCGACAAATAAAAAAAGAGAAGAAAATAGAGAATTGTCATACTAATCCTCTTAATGATTGATTATTGTTGTTATTATTAATAATATAAGTGGGCGTGGCTGAAAACGAGCGGTAGCCTATAAATGCGGAAGAAAACAAACTCCCGAGCGGAGACGGCAGGTAGACACGAACCTGAACGGATTTCTGTCGCAGGTTTTCGGGTTTGTGTTGTTATTTTCAGCGCTTTGGAGGGTTTAAGAGCAGCCGGAGGCGCCTTTAAAGGAGTTCTGCAGCTGAAAGTTGGACTCAAAAAGCGGGAAAGAGACTGAAGGAAACCGCGGCTTCATTCCGCGGTAACACGGAGGAGTTTCACACCGGAACAGGATTAATTTTATCAGCTCCAACTGACTGAAACACTCTGAAAAATGTTGGATAAAATAACCATGGAGCTTCTTGTTGGGGAACAGGTTCGGGGGAAAAACGGTAAGAGCAACAGGAAGCCGTTTTTACCGCTGAAGCTGCTCCCACCAGACTCCATTCAAAATAAACACATTTAAGCTCCACTATTACACAGGCGTTTATGGTTACGGGATTTTACTTTTAGCTCTGTGACTGTGAATAAATACTTTGTGTTTTGGTTTAAACTCCCGCTGGAAGCGAAATATCGCAATGTTTTAAGTGAGAGATGAGAGATTAATTCGATTTTAATTGTTTTTGTTACTAAATGTCAGAATAAAGTTCGATTCTTTTTTAAAAAAATCTTTATTCTATAAAGATTATTTATTACTTATTATTCTATTTAATCCTTTGTAGGTCCTTTGTTCCCACAGCCATAAGGCTTTATAACAGGGACTGCTGAGTTCTTCTCAAATTGATTGATTGATTTTTATTTATTTGTTTATTTCGTCATTTATTGTTATTATTAGTTAGTTGTAGTATTTTTTTTTTTTTACTAGAATTGGTATTATTATTGTTGTTAATACAATCTTTGTAAATATTTAAAAAAATGTTGAGCAACTTGACTAATTTGAATTTCCCCCATTGGGGGATGAATAAAGTATTTTTCTATTCTATTTATCTTTATAATCTACATTTGTCTGGTTCTGGTTCTGTAACATGATGTGGTGTTCTGTTCCTCAGTGAAGGAGCCGTTCTGCAGCCAGTACCGCTGCGGTTCTCTGCTGGGGAGCGGCGGGTTTGGTTCCGTGTTCTCGGGCCAGAGGCTGTCAGACGGACTCCAGGTGGCCGTGAAGCATATCTGCGGGGACAGAGTTCAGCAGTGGGCCCAACAGGTGAGTCACAACCTGCCAATGTTTGGCGCCCCCCGATGGCTGGCCGCTGCACTGCAGCCGCCCGTGTGGGGCGGCCCCTCTGGTTCCCACAGAAACGTGTGATGTCACGGTTCAGTTGGTGGATTTCCCCCCAGTGACACACTGGTTCCTGTAGCTGGGATTTCAATGACTGATCAATAACAGATAAATAAATTATCAATAACTGATCAATCTGATCGATGACTGATCAATAACTGATCACTCTGATCGATGACTGATCAATAACTGATCACTCTGATCGATGACTGATTGATAACTGATCAATCTGATCGATGACTGATCGATAACAAATAATTCTGATCGATAACAGATCAATCTGATCGATGACTGATCGATAACTGATCAATCTGATCGATGACTGATCAATAACTGATCAATCTGATCGATGACAGATCCATAACGGATCCATAACTGATCGATGACTGATCGATGCCAGATCCATAACTGATCCATAACTGATCGATGACTGATCAATAACAGATCAATCCTCCTCTGTCCCTCCAGCCGGGTGAGCTCATCCCCGTTCCCATGGAGATCGCTCTGCTGCAGCAGCTGTCGGAGGTCGGAGGTCACGCCGGCGTGGTGCGCCTGCTGGACTGGTTTGAGCTGGAGGGGCGGGATTTCCTGCTGGTGCTGGAGTGCCCGCTGCAGAGCCAGGATCTGTTCGACTTCATCACGAAGTACGGCGCGCTGCCCGAGTGCCTCGCCCTCAGGTGTGTCTCTCCGGCCCGGCTCCGGCCCGGGCTCCACGTGTCGCTGCGCCGCCATCAGCGCCCGGCCCGCGCTGACCTTCTGTTCTGCTCGCAGGTTCTTCCGTCAGATCGTGGAGGCGCTGCGCTTCGTGCACGCTCACGGCATCGTGCACAGAGACATCAAAGACGAGAACATCGTGGTGGACATGCAAACGCTGGAGGTGAAGATCGTCGACTTCGGGTCGGGGGCGCCGCTCAAAAAGGCGGCGTACAGCGAGTTCGAAGGTACGCCTCATTTAGGCGGCTGATGGCGGTGCCTGACGCCCCTCCCTTTCTGTCCCCTGATGGCGGTGCCTGACGCCCCTCCCTTTCTGTCCCCTGATGGCGGCGCCTGACACCCCTCCCTTTCTCGCCCCTGATGACGGCACCTGACGCCCCTCCCCTTCTGTCCCCTGATGGCGGCGCCTGACGCCCCTCCCTTTCTCGCCCCTGATGGTGGCGCCTGACACCCCTCCCTTTCTCGCCCCTGATGACGGCACCTGACGCCCCTCCCCTTCTGTCCCCTGATGGCGGCGCCTGACGCCCCTCCCTTTCTCGCCCCTGATGGCGGCGCCTGACGCCCCTCCCTTTCTCGCCCCTGATGGCGGCACCTGACGCCCCTCCCCTTCTGTCCCCTGATGGCGGCGCCTGACGCCCCTCCCTTTCTCGCCCCTGATGGCGGCGCCTGACACCCCTCCCTTTCTCGCCCCTGATGGCGGCACCTGACGCCCCTCCCCTTCTGTCCCCTGATGGCGGCGCCTGACGCCCCTCCCTTTCTCGCCCCTGATGGCGGCGCCTGACGCCCCTCCCTTTCTCGCCCCTGATGGCGGCACCTGACGCCCCTCCCCTTCTGTCCCCTGATGGCGGCGCCTGACGCCCCTCCCTTTCTCGCCCCTGATGGTGGCGCCTGACGCCCCTCCCTTTCTCGCCCCTGATGGTGGCGCCTGACGCCCCTCCCTTTCTCGCCCCTGATGGCGGCACCTGACGCCCCTCCCCTTCTGTCCCCTGATGGCGGCACCTGACGCCCCTCCCTTTCTCGCCCCTGATGGCGGCGCCTGACACCCCTCCCTTTCTCGCCCCTGATGGCGGCGCCTGACGCCCCTCCCTTTCTCGCCCCTGATGGCGGCACCTGACGCCCCTCCCCTTCTGTCCCCTGATGGCGGCGCCTGACGCCCCTCCCTTTCTCGCCCCTGATGGCGGCGCCTGACGCCCCTCCCTTTCTCGCCCCTGATGGCGGCACCTGACGCCCCTCCCTTTCTCGCCCCTGATGGCGGCACCTGATGCCCCTCCCTTTCTCGCCCCTGCTGGCGGCACCTGACGCCCCTCCCTTTCTGTCCCCTGCTGGCGGCGCCTGACGCCCCTCCCTTTCTGTCTCCTGACGGCGGCGCCTGACGCCCCTCCCTTTTTCGCCCCTCATGGCGGCGCCTGACGTCCCTCCCTTTCTGTCCCCTGATGGCGGCGCCTGACGCCCCTCCCTTTCTCGCCCCTGATGGCGGCGCCTGACACCCCTCCCTTTCTCGCCCCTGATGGCGGCGCCTGACACCCCTCCCTTTCTCGCCCCTGATGGCGGCACCTGACGCCCCTCCCCTTCTGTCCCCTGATGGCGGCGCCTGACGCCCCTCCCTTTCTCGCCCCTGATGGTGGCGCCTGACGCCCCTCCCTTTCTCGCCCCTGATGGCGGCACCTGATGCCCCTCCCTTTCTCGCCCCTGCTGGCGGCACCTGACGCCCCTCCCTTTCTGTCCCCTGCTGGCGGCGCCTGACGCCCCTCCCTTTCTGTCTCCTGACGGCGGCGCCTGACGCCCCTCCCTTTTTCGCCCCTCATGGCGGCGCCTGACGTCCCTCCCTTTCTGTCCCCTGATGGCGGCGGCTGACGCCCCTCCCTTTCTCGCCCCACAGGTACTCGGGTCTACAGCCCGCCGGAGTGGATCCTGGCACATTCCTACGAGGCGGCGCCGCTCACCGTCTGGTCTCTGGGCGTCCTACTCTTCGACATGGTCTGCGGCGACATCCCGTTTGAGCGTGACCAGGAGATCATTAAGGCCAAGCCCATCTTTAAACGCCGGCTGTCCAAAGGTGAGCAGAAGCTCCGCCCCCTGATGGGTTTGTTCTGGTTCTGGTTCTGGTTCCTGACCTCCGCTCTGGCCCTGCAGAATGCAAGTCTCTGATTCGCTGGTGCCTGGCGTTCCGCCCGGAGGACCGCCCCTCGCTGGAGGACTTGCTAGCCCACCCGTGGATGGAGGGCGGCGAGGAGGAGGAGGAGCACAGCTCGCCGCTCAGCCCGTCCCTGTGAGCCGGAGCGGCGAGCAACCAGAAATAAAGAGACGCTTCCTGTTTTTAGGAGCCACCGCTAAGTTAATGATTATTTATTTGGTTCTGATCAGTTCTGGTTCTGACTCCTCCCACTCCTCATGTGAAGAGGTCACATGACGCAGGTGAGGATGAAGGTGTTCTCCTCTTCCTCGGCGGCCCGTTTATCGATCTGTTTATTGACCCGTTTATTGACCCGTTTATTGATCTGTTTTTTGATCCGTTTTACACTCAAAGTGGTTCAGGTCACTTGGTTCTGTTTATTTACATTAAATAAGTTTTTGGATCAACTGAAAACAAAAGTCAACGTTTGAATAAAAGTTTCAGTAACTGGATCACATGGTGTTCTGTTTGGTTCTGTTACTCTGTGACCCGTTTGGTGGGTTCTGTCTGTTTGTGACCCGTTTGGTTCTGTTTGGTTGGTTGGTTTGTTTGTTTGTGACCCGTTTGGTTGGTTCTGTTTGTATGTTTGTTTGTTTGGTTTGTTCTGTTTGTTTGGTTGGTTCTGTTTGTTTGTTTGTTTGTGACCCGTTTGGTTGGTTGGTTTGTTTGTTTGTGACCCGTTTGGTTGGTTCTGTTTGTATGTTTGTTTGTTTGGTTTGTTCCGTTTGTTTGGTTGGTTCTGTTTGTTTGTTTGTGACCCGTTTGGTTCTCTTTGTTTGTTTGTTTGGTTCTGTCTGTTTGTGACCCGTTTGGTTCTGTTTGGTTGGTTGGTTCTGTTTGTTTGTTTGTGACCCGTTTGGTTCTGTTTGGTTGGTTGGTTGGTTGGTTGGTTTGTTTGTGACCCGTTTGGTTGGTTCTGTTTGTTTGTTTGGTTGGTTGGTTCTGTTTGTTTGTGACCCATTTGGTTCTGTTAGTTTGTCTGTTTGTTTGTTTGTTTGGTTTGTTTGGTTGGTTCTGTTTGTTTGTCTGTTTGGTTGGTTGGTTTGTTTGTGACCCGTTTGGTTAGATCTGTTTGTTTGGTTGGTTCTGTTTGTTTGTTTGGTTGGTTGGTTCTGTTTTTTGTTTGTCTGTTTGGTTGGTTGGTTCTGCTTGGTTGGTTGGTTTGTTTGTTTGTGACCCGTTTGGTTGGTTCTGTTTGTTTGTTTGTCTGTTTGGTTGGTTGGTTTGTTTGTTTTGTGACCCGTTGGGTTGGTTCTGTTTGTTTGTTTGTGACCCGTTTGGTTCTGTTTGGTTGGTTGGTTCTGTTTGTTTGTTTGTGACCCGTTTGGTTCTGTTTGGTTGGTTGGTTGGTTTGTTTGTGACCCGTTTGGTTGGTTCTGTTTGTTTGTTTGGTTGGTTGGTTCTGTTTGTTTGTGACCCATTTGGTTCTGTTAGTTTGTCTGTTTGTTTGTTTGGTTTGTTCTGTTTGTTTGGTTGGTTCTTGTACTGGTGAAAACAGGGTTTGGCTTTTCCTGTAGCCCAAGTCCTATCCGTCTTGTCCAGAAATGAGAAGGCAGGTTGGCAGTGTTTGACTCGCACTCTGAATAATCCAATGAGATGGTTTTGTCCGAGAATGTTGCCGTTTTTTTACAAATTAAAATAAATACAAACAAAAGGATGCAATGAGATGCAAAAATGGTAAAGTCTATTGAAATCACAACTGCAAGACAATATAGCGCATGAGCAGCGTGTCTTGGGGTGAGCGAGGTCAATAACTGTATTCTGCGGCCTGCTCTCCTCCCGTCATGCGCAGTTGGCAACGCTTTATCAGTTCAGTTGGTGGCACCATTCACCACCTATAGAGGGCGCAAGCTCAAAAGTGCAGAAAACAAAAAAATATAAGTCCAAGCAAAACAAACTTAAATGTGGCTCCTACACACCGGCCCCTAATTGTTCTCCAAGAATCACTTATTTTACAATATACAAAAAGGAGCCAAGTAATGAAGTATCAATTAACTATGTATAACAAAAATTACCCAAAAATAGGGCGATTATCAAGGTAAGTATATAAATCAAATCAAAATAACATTACTTTCCTGTAAAGTGTTATCAGGGACATTGGAGGTTGGTCATCAGGATTCGTCATCAGCTTCGAGGATCAGGCACAGCTTGGAAATAGGCCTCTCAAGGACTGACGTCTTGGTTTTCAACTTCACAGACCTGACCAGGCCTCTTGAATCCGATCTGGTCTCCAGGACTCTTCCCAACGGCCAGGACCCTCGTGGAGCGGTGGGATCGACCACCAGGACGATGTCTCCGATGTTGAAGTTCTTCTTCTTGCCTGTCCATTTCTGCCTTTCTTGGAGTAGGAGGAGGTATTCTTTTGTCCATCTGAGCCAGAAGAGATCAGCCATGTACTGGACCTGTTTCCAGCGGCGCTTGGCGTAGATGTCGGACTTCTGGAAGACTCCAGGGGGCAGAGTGGGCATGGTCTTCAACAAAAGGAGATGATTGGGGGTCAGCGGTTCCAGGTCATGGGGGTCTGAGGACACTGTGGAGAGGGGGCGGCTATTCAGGATGGCCTCCACCTCACAGAACAGGGTATGAAGGCCTTCATCATCAGTGGTTTGCTGATGCAGAGTGGAGTTGAGCACCTGCCGGACGGATCGTATGAGTCTTTCCCAGACTCCGCCATGGTGTGATGCAGCTGGTGGGTTGAAACTCCATTCAACGCCATCAGGAAGCAGGGCGTCTTGAATCTTTTTCTGATTGAGAGTCATCAGGGCTCTCTTCAGCTCTGCATGCGCACCCACCAGGTTTGTCCCATTGTCAGACCTGATGTGCTTGACTTGGCCTCTCCTGCACACAAATCTCCTCAAAG
This sequence comes from Odontesthes bonariensis, assembly GCF_027942865.1. Classification (NCBI taxonomy): domain Eukaryota; kingdom Metazoa; phylum Chordata; class Actinopteri; order Atheriniformes; family Atherinopsidae; genus Odontesthes; species Odontesthes bonariensis. Next base: position 720,925 of record NC_134516.1, read on the forward strand.
CATGAATGCATGAATCCGTATCCAAAGTGTAAGCAATTTCCAAATGAATAGCTCTACTGGACATACAAGTAAAGATTACTCCATACCTTTTGATGGTGCTTCTGCCTCGCCTCACCTCAATAGGGCCAAAGTAGTCCAGTCCTACATTGGTAAAGGGTGGGAGGTCAGGTAGGATTCTTTCCACCGGCAAGTCTGCCATTTTCTGCTGACCTACTTTGCCTCTCACACGGCGACATGTGACACATTTGGAGAGCACCTTTCTAGCTACAGAGTTGCCCTTTTTGATCCAGTACTTCTTGTGGAGTTCTGAGAGCATGTGGTTTCTGCCACTGTGTCCACTGCGTTCATGAATGTGTCGTAACAACAGCACTGATATGTGTGAATCTGTGGGCAAGATGCAGGGGTGTTTAGTGTCCTCAGGCATTGCAGATCGGTGTAGTCTGCCGCCTACCCTCAGGAGGCCATGATCCAGTACAGGATCAAGCCTGCAGAGCCTACTGCTGTTGGATACTCTGGGAGGTGTCATCTGCAATGTTGAGAATTCATTAGAGAAAGCTTGTCTCTGACTGTACATGACAACTGCTCTTTCTGCATCTGCCAGTTCTCTCACTGTTAAGTGCTGTTCAACGCAGGACTTTACGTCAACCACCTTTTGGCCTGACTGTGACCTGTCGGAGTGGGTGAGTAGGGCGAGCTCTTTTCCTTTTTTCATTTTCACCATCAAATTTCTCTTCAGCTTGAGATAACAAGCTACAGCCTTTAAGAGGCTGTTCCAGTTTGAGAAATGTGATATAAGTTGGTCAGTAGGGGTTCTAGATTTCACCATGGTTGTGAACACAGTAGTGGTTCTCCTAACCTCTGGGTCTTCTTGAAGCATGGGGCCCAGTGCCTGCACTACTGGCCAACTTTCCTCTGTTTTCCATAGAAACTCCGGAGCATGAATCCATCTCTTCTGCTCCATGAACTTTCTGGCATTCAACCCTCTGGATGAATCATCAGCAGGGTTGTCTTTGCTGCCTACATATTTCCACTGTGACAGCTCTGTGTTGTCCCGTATAAATGAGACCCTGTTTGCTACATAGGTTTTAAACCTGGCTTGGTCGCTGGCAATGTACTTAAGGACTGTTTGGCTATCTGTCCAGAAAACTGAGGGTTCTAAGTCAAGGTGTAACTCCTTTCTCAGCATTCTGTCCACTTTTACTGACAGAGTAGCCGCTGCCAGCTCCAGTCTTGGCACTGTGATGTTCTTCAAGGGTAGCACTCTAGACTTCCCAAGTACAAAGGTGACATGCACTACATCTTTCTGGTTCACCTGTCTGATATAGCTCACGGAGCCGTAGCCACTTTCACTGGCGTCGGCAAAATGATGCAGTTTGGCACACCTGGTCACTCCGAAGCCCTCTGGTTTCAGACATCGCTGCACACTGAAGCCTTTGATCATCTCCAAGCTGCTGGTCCATTTCATCCATCGCTGCGATTCCTCTGGTGACAAAGGCTCATCCCATCCAAAGCCCGCCCGACAGAGCTCCTGTAGCAGCTGCTTGGCTGGAAGAATGAGAGGGGCAAGAAAGCCGAGTGGGTCAAAGATAGAGCTGACAACAGACAGTATGCCTCTGCGTGTGTGTGGCTTTTGGCTTAGGTTGATGTTGAATTGGAAGCTATCTGAGTCTACACACCATTGCAGTCCCAATGCTCTTTCAACTGGCAGGCTGTCTTTGTCAAGATCAAGTGACTTAATGTCTTTGGCTCTGTGCTCTTTGGGAATGGATGACAGCACTGCACGGCTATTGCTCACCCACTGAGTTAGCTGGAACCCTCCTTTGCTGCACAATGCAGTGAGATCGCTTACCAGCTGGATGGCATCGGACTCCTTGGACACTGACCTGGCACAGTCGTCAACATAAAAGTTGTGCCTGATGGTCTCTGCTGCCTGAGGGGGAAAACAGCTTTCATAGTCAGTTGCGGTTTTTTGTAGAGCAAAGGTTGCGATGCTTGGGGAGGATACGGCACCAAAGATGTGCACAAGCATGCGGTGTTCTGTTGGATTCTGATTGGTGTCACCTTGAGGCCACCAGAGAAATCGCAGGTAGTTCACATCGGACTTTGCCACTCTAACCTGATGGAACATTGATTTGACGTCTGCCATGATTCCAATGGGCTCCCTGCGAAACCTCATGATGACCCCAAGGAGAGAGTTGGTGAGGTCTGGACCCTGTAGCAGTTCAGTGTTGAGTGACACACCTTGGGATGACGCAGCACAATCGAACACTACTCTGAGCTTTTTCTTCTTGGGGTGGTAAACCCCGTGATGTGGCAAAAACCATGTTGTTCCTGGCTGCTGCAGGAGTTCCTCCTGTGGGACTTCCTCAGCATAGTTGTTGTCAAAGATGTCAGTGAGAAATGCTGTGTATTCCTGTTTGAACTGCTCATTCTTTGACATTTTCCTTTTTAGGCTATACAGACGCTGTTCTGCCATTTGCCTATTGCCTGGCATGTGCACATTTGCTTTCCTGAAAGGCAGTCTCAAACTGTAGTGGCCATTCTCCAGTACTGCCTCATTTGCTATGCCTAGGAATGTTTTGTCCTCGACAGACATTTCTGTCTTTTCCTCTGATGCATTTTTCCTGGAAGTCCTGGTTGTACTGCGAGATTAGCAGCTTTTCCAGACTTGCAACAGAGATCCTATTGACTGTCACACTTCCTCCAGTACCAGCAGCACTTCTCAATGGCCCATTTACCACCCACCCTAACAGTGTTCTAACTGCGTAGGGACCCCCATTCTGGCTATTTATTACCTCCCACGGTTCTAATAGATGTGGAGCATTCGTGCCAATCAACAGTTCCACCTTTGAACTAATGGAGGGAATTGTGACCTTACCTAAGTACGCCCAATGCGCCAGGTCACTTTGCTTGGGGATGCTGCTTCTGGTTACTGGCATGTCCTTTTGCGTCAAGGTGTTAGGAAGATGGAAGAATATGTCGCTGTCCAGTGCTGAAACTTCCATTCCTGAGATGACATGCGCTGTGACTGATGTTTCCTGATTCATAGTGCGCAGTAGTATGCGTGTCCTCTTTCCTCTTAGATTGAGACATGTCATGAGCGCTTCTGAACAGAAGGTGGCAGAAGACCCAGGATCCAACAGAGCGTATGTTTGTATGACATGGCTGCCCTTTACTGCCTTGACATTAACAGGGACAATGGAAAGAACGCTCTCATGGTCTCCGGCCCCTATATGACCACATGACTCTGCTACACTAACAACATATGGACTGTCTGTTTCCTTGGTTGCAATGTGGAGGATGCTGGGATGGGTTCGTTTGCACACGTTGCAGGTAAGACGCCTACTGCAGTCCTTGCTAATGTGCCCTGGGGTGAGACATCCATAGCAGATGCCCTTGGTTTTCAAAAAGCTTAGCTTGTCTCTATGGGCCTTTTTCCCAAACCTTTGGCATGAGTCGAGTGCATGTTTGGAGCTGCAAAAGAGACATGATGGGTCAGACTTTGCTGCTGTGACAGGGGTTACACTAGTCGCATAGCTACTGCTAGAGGACTTGGAGGGCCGTGTTTTAACATGAGCTTTTGCATTTCCTTTAACAGCTGACTGGTCTTGGAGATCACCAAACATGGGGTCACCTGCTATGCGAGCCTGTTTTTCCATAAAAGAGACAAGGTCTAAAATTCTTACCCTGCTTTGGCGTTGTTGTTGTAGCTCAAATGCCTTGTTGCGCCATTTCTCCTTGAGCTCGTATGGCAACTTAACAGCAATGCTTTTCATGGTGGATATGGTGTCCAGCTCCTCCATGTATGACATCTCCTCCATTGCATTGCAGCAGCTCCTCAGGAACATGGCATACTCCTGCAGGGACTTGGCATCCTGTGGTTTGATCTGAGGCCATGAGAGGGCCTTTTCCAAGTAGGCACAAGAGATCTTATACTCATTGCCAAAGTTTTCTTTCAATAATTGCAGAGCCTTTTGGTATCCTCTATCCGGCGCCATATACTCACAGCTCTTAACTAGCCGCTGGGCTTGGCCCTTTGTGTACTGGATGAGAAATTGCAAACGGTCTCTGTAGTTGTCAGTTTTCCTTTCAATCAGGTTTTCAAATCTGTGAATGAATGACTTATATTCAAGAACCTCACCATCAAAGACCGGAATGCTGCCCTGTGGTAAGGTGGATGACAACTGTTGTTTCATGAGCAGTCTGGTCAGTTCATTTTGATTTTCCAACACATTGATCATATGACTGTCATGTGGTGCGCTGGGTATAGAGGGTGTTTGAGCCTGAGGCTGAAGCTGAGACTGTGGCTGAGGTGGCAAATGAAACTGCAGTTGTTGCTGAGGCCATGGTGGGAGCTGGGGCTGACCCTGTGGTGGCCGAGGCTGCAGTTGAGGCTGAAGGGCCTGCTGTTGTCGAAGTTGAGGCTGCTGGTGAAGCTGAGATGGTAGCTGAGGCTGCAGAGGAGCTTGTAGCAGAGGCGGAGGCAGTGGAGGCGGAGGTTGAGGCTGAAGTGCCTGGTGTTGTCGAAGCTGAGGTGGTAGCTGAGGCTGCAGAGGAGCTTGTAGCAGAGGCGGAGGCAGTGCCTGGGGCTGTGGCTGTCGTTGAGGCAGTGGTGGTTGAGTCTGAGTGGGGGGCTGTGTAGGCAGAGCATCTTGAGCTGAACTAACAACTGGCTGAGCTAGGACAGGGGAACTATTCGAGTCGCCTCCATAGGGAAGACTATGCAGTGCTGTGAACTGCTGCACCTGGTCACTACTGGTGGGCCTATTGGGTGATGTAGGTCCGCTCTGATCTGGGTTAAGCAGAGGGAAATTGACTTTAACATGAACAGCACTTGCTTTGGGTTTTACTGAGGGGGTGTCAAGAAACGAAATTGAACTCTCTAGCTCTTCAAAGTGTGCAGTTTGTGATGCTCCTCCTTCCAACACAGACAAATGAGCTGTGTCTAATTCAAACGGAATGGGACCTAAAGTGTTCCTTTCCACCGCCTTTAAGTAATTAATTTTAGCGTTTTCAGCATCCAATTGGACGCTGATCTCAAGTGCTTCTCTTTGCTTGCGCAGCAATAACTCCTGCTCCTCAATAGCATGTTTTTGCTGCAGTTTAGATGCCGTGGCCAATAAAGCTTCTCGCTTTGCTTCTGCGCTAATGCGCAAAGACCGAGTCGATGAGTGGGATTTGGCTGATGAAGCGGCGCTAGACCTATGCGATCGCGCATCTGCAAAATTTAACTCTGCATTGCCAAGCTCTACTGGGGCTTTGCCGGGAACAGATGGGGCAGGTTCATGCGCTTCATTGGCTGAGGAAGTCACCTCAGTTGCGCCAGGGGAGCTAGAATGTTCGGCAGACTTAATCCATTCAAACACCTTATCAATAAAAGCAACAATGTGTGCAAGCTTCGGCTGATACCATTCCTCCTCATCTTTGTCGCGTGCGGTTTCATCAAGCATACCCGCATATAATGCATGCAACACCTTGAATTCTTCAAAAAACTCATTAAACCTCGTCATATTTTGCTTCACTTCTTCAATGAATTCTTTGTCTGCCGTTAAATCATTTACAATGTTGATTCTCCTCGTAATGTGAGACATTTTTCCTTGCCTTGCGCATACGCGTCACTTCATCCTCCATATTCTCAACAGGTGTCTCGGTCTGAGATTCATTTGAATCGGCCATTGTTCAAAATAAAGTTCCAAAAAGTCACAAAAAATAATATTTTTCTTTCTTTCAGATATTTCAATGTCCAATAAACTTAAAAACAGCTCCTTTTCCTTTCAAACTTAAATGTCGGGTTTCCTTCCAAAAAGAATCTGCGTTTGCCGCTTCCAATTGTTTGGTCGTTAATTAACTACAAAAAACAAGGTATCCAAAAAATATTCACAAAAAACACGAACCAAACTTGCTTCTAAATAATCCAAATATTTTTGTCCAACGAAAAAGTTCTTAATCTTCTGGCATTTTGCCGTACATACCCTCAAACGAGTGGTTCCTTTCTTCCTTTGTGTAACAATTTTCCGCGTGTAATGGCGACAGTTCCTGTTGTCCTCCAGCGCGCAGTGGAAAAGTTTCTCCTGGTGGTCCAAGATCCAAAGTTGCAGAAGTTATTGACTTAATGTACTGGTGAAAACAGGGTTTGGCTTTTCCTGTAGCCCAAGTCCTATCCGTCTTGTCCAGAAATGAGAAGGCAGGTTGGCAGTGTTTGACTCGCACTCTGAATAATCCAATGAGATGGTTTTGTCCGAGAATGTTGCCGTTTTTTTTACAAATTAAAATAAATACAAACAAAAGGATGCAATGAGATGCAAAAATGGTAAAGTCTATTGAAATCACAACTGCAAGACAATATAGCGCATGAGCAGCGTGTCTTGGGGTGAGCGAGGTCAATAACTGTATTCTGCGGCCTGCTCTCCTCCCGTCATGCGCAGTTGGCAACGCTTTATCAGTTCAGTTGGTGGCACCATTCACCACCTATAGAGGGCGCAAGCTCAAAAGTGCAGAAAACAAGAAAATATAAGTCCAAGCAAAACAAACTTAAATGTGGCTCCTACAGTTCTGTTTGTTTGTCTGTTTGGTTGGTTGGTTTGTTTGTGACCCGTTTGGTTAGATCTGTTTGTTTGGTTGGTTCTGTTTGTTTGTTTGGTTGGTTGGTTCTGTTTTTTTGTTTGTCTGTTTGGTTGGTTGGTTCTGCTTGGTTGGTTGGTTTGTTTGTTTGTGACCCGTTTGGTTGGTTCTGTTTGATTGGTTGTCTGTTTGGTTGGTTGGTTCTGTTTGTTTGTTTGGTTTGTTTGTTTTGTGACCCGTTGGGTTGGTTCTGTTTGTTTGTTTGTGACCCGTTTGGTTCTGTTTGGTTGGTTGGTTCTGTTTGTTTGTTTGGTTGGTTGGTTGGTTGGTTGGTTCTGTTTGTTTGTTTGTTTGTCTGTTTGGTTGGTATTTTGTTTGTGACCCGTTTGGTTGGTTCTGTTTGTTTGTTTATTTGTTTGTCTATTATGTTGGTTGGTTCTGTTTGTTTGTGACCCGTTTGGTTCTGTTTGTTTGTTTGTCTGTTTGGTTGGTTGGTTCCGCTTGGTTGGTTTGTTTGGTTGGTTGGTTGGTTGGTTGGTTCTGTTTGGTTGGTTGGTTCTGCTTGTTTGTTTTTTTGGTTGGTTGGTTCTGCTTGGTTGGTTGGTTTGTTTGTTAGTGACCCGTTTGGTTGGTTCTGTTTGTTTGGTTGGTTGGTTCTGTTTGGTTGGTTGGTTCTGTTGTGTTGGTTGGTTGGTTTGTTTGTTTGTGACCCGTTTGGTTGGTTCTGTTTGTTTGTTTGGTTGGTTCTGTTTGTCTGTTTGGTTGGTTGGTTCTGCTTGGTTAGTTGGTTTGTTTGTTTGTGACCCGTTTGATTCTGTTTGGTTGGTTGGTTCTGTTTGTTTGTTTGTTTATTTGTTTGTCTATTATGTTGGTTGGTTCTGTTTGTTTGTGACCCGTTTGGTTCTGCTTGGTTGGTTGGTTTGTTTGTTTGTGACCCGTTTGGTTAGATCTGTTTGTTTGGTTGGTTCTGTTTGTTTGTTTGGTTGGTTGGTTCTGTTTTTTTGTTTGGTTGGTTGGTTCTGTTTGGTTGGTTGGTTCTGCTTGTTTGTTTGTTTGTTTGGTTGGTTTGTTTGTTTGTGACCTGTTTGGTTGGTTCTGTTTGTTTGTTTGTTTGGTTGGTTGGTTCTGTTTTGTTGGTTGGTTCTGTTTGGTTGGTTGGTTCTGCTTGGTTGGTTGGTTTGTTTGTTTGTGACCCGTTTGGTTGGTTCTGCTTGTTTGGTTGGTTCTGTTTTGTTGGTTGGTTCTGTTTTGTTGGTTGGTTCTGTTTGGTTGGTTGGTTCTGCTTGGTTGGTTGGTTTGTTTGTTTGTGACCCGTTTGGTTGGTTCTGTTTGATTGGTTGTCTGTTTGGTTGGTTGGTTCTGTTTGTTTGTTTGTTTGGTTGGTTGGTTCTGTTTGTTAGTTTGTTACCCGTTTGGTTCTGTTTGGTTGGTTGGTTTTGTTTGTTTGTTTTTTTGTTTATTTTTTTGTCTGTTTTGTTGGTTGGTTTGTTTGTTTGTGACCCGTTTGGTTGGTTCTGTTTGGTTGGTTGGTTCTGCTTGGTTGGTTGGTTGGTTCTGCTTGTTTGGTTGGTTCTGTTTTGTTGGTTGGTTCTGTTTGGTTGGTTGGTTCTGCTTGGTTGGTTGGTTTGTTTGTTTGCGACCCGTTTGGTTGGTTCTGCTTGTTTGGTTGGTTCTGTTTTGTTGGTTGGTTCTGTTTGGTTGGTTCTGCTTGGTTGGTTTGTTTGTTTGTTTGTGACCCGTTTGGTTGGTTCTGTTTGATTGGTTGTCTGTTTGGTTGGTTGGTTCTGTTTGTTTGTTTGGTTGGTTCTGTTTGTTTGTTTGTCTGTTTGGTTGGATGGTTCTGCTTGGTTGGTTGGTTTGTTTGTTTTGTGACACGTTTGGTTGGTTCTGTTTGTTTGTTTGTGACCCGTTTGGTTCTGTTTGGTTGGTTGGTTCTGTTTGTTTGTTTGTTTGGTTCTGTTTGTTTGGTTGGTTGGTTCTGTTGGTTTGTTGTTTTGTTGGTTGGTTCTGTTTGTTTGTTGGTTTATTTTGTTTGTGACCCGTTTGGTTGGTTCTGTTTGTTTGTTTGTTTGTTTATTTGTTTGTCTATTATGTTGGTTGGTTCTGTTTGTTTGTGACCCGTTTGGTTCTATTTGTTTGTTTGTCTGTTTGTTTGGTTGGTTCTGCTTGGTTGGTTGGTTTGTTTGTTTGTGACCCGTTTGGTTGGTTCTGTTTGTTTGGTTGGTTGGTTCTGCTTGTTTGGTTGGTTGGTTCTGCTTGGTCGGTTGGTTTGTTTGTTTGTGACCCCTTTGGTTGGTTCTGTTTGTTTGTTTGTGACCCGTTTGGTTCTGTTTGGTTGGTTGGTTTTGTTTGTTTGTTTGTTTGTTTGTGACCCGTTTGGTTGGTTCTGTTTGATTGGTTGGTTGGTTTGTTTGTTTGTGACCCGTTTGGTTGGTTCTGTTTGTTTGTTTGTTTGTCTGTTTGGTTGGTTGGTTCTGCTTGGTTAGTTGGTTTGTTTGTTTGTGTCCCGTTTGGTTGGTTGGTTCTGTTTGTTTGTTTGTTTATTTGTTTGTCTATTATGTTGGTTGGTTCTGTTTGTTTGTGACCCGTTTGGTTCTGTTTGTTTGGTTGGTTCTGTTTGTTTGTCTGTTTGGTTGGTTGGTTCTGCTTGGTTGGTTTGTTTGTTTGTGACCCGTTTGGTTGGTTCTGTTTGTTTGGTTGGTTGGTTCTGCTTGGTCGGTTGGTTTGTTTGTTTGTGACCCGTTTGGTTGGTTCTGTTTGTTTGTTTGTGACCCGTTTGGTTCTGTTTGGTTGGTTGGTTTTGTTTGTTTGTTTGTTTGTTTATTTTTTTGTCTGTTTGGTTGGTTGGTTTGTTTGTTTGTGACCCGTTTGGTTGGTTCTGTTTGGTTGGTTGGTTGGTTGGTTCTGCTTGTTTGGTTGGTTGGTTGGTTCTGTTTGGTTGGTTGGTTCTGCTTGTTTGTTTGTTTGGTTGGTTGGTTCTGCTTGGTTGGTTGCTTTGTTTGTTTGTGACCCATTTGGTTGGTTCTGTTTGTTTTGTTGGTTGGTTCTGTTTGGTTGGTTGGTTCTGCTTGGTTGGTTCGTTTGTTTGTTTGTGACCCGTTTGGTTGGTTCTGTTTGTTTGTTTGGTTGGTTGGTTCTGTTTGTTTGTTTGTCTGTTTGGTTGGTTGGTTCTGATTGGTTAGTTGGTTTGTTTGTTTGTGACCCGTTTGGTTCTGTTTGGTTGTTTGGTTCTGTTTGTTTGTTTGTTTATTTGTTTGTCTGTTTGGTTGGCTTGTTTTTTTGTGACCCGTTTGGTTGGTTCTGTTTGTTTGGTTGGTTGGTTCTGCTTGTTTGGTTGGTTCTGTTTGTTTGTTTGTCTGTTTGGTTGGTTGGTTCTGCTTGGTTGGTTGGTTTGTTTGTTTGTGACCCGTTTGGTTAGTTCTGTTTGGTTGGTTGGTTGGTTGGTTGGTTCTGTTTGGTTGGTTGGTTCTGCTTGGGTGGTTGGTTTGTTAGTTTGTGACCCGTTTGGTTCTGTTTGGTTGGTTGGTTCTGTTTGTTTGTTTGTTTATTTGTTTGTCTGTTTGGTTGGTTGGTTGGTTGGTTGGTTCTATTTGTTTGTTTGTCTGTTTGGTTGGTTGGTTCTGCTTGGTTAGTTGGTTTGTTTGTTTGTGACCCGTTTGGATCTGTTTGGTTGGTTGGTTTGTTTGTTTGTGACCCGTTTGGTTGGTTCTGTTTGTTTGGTTGGTTGGTTCTGCATGGTCGGTTGGTTTGTTTGTTTGTGACCCGTTTGGTTCTGTTTGGTTGGTTGGTTTTGTTTGTTTGTTTGTTTGTTTATTTGTTTACTTGTTTGTCTAATTGGTTGGTTGGTTTGTTTGTTTGTGACCCGTTTGGTTGGTTCTGTTTGTTTGGTTGGTTGGTTGGTTCTACTTGTTTGGTTGGTTGTTTCTGCTTTGTTGGTTGGTTTGTTTGTTTGTGACCCGTTTGGTTGGTTCTGTTTGGTTGGTTGGTTCTACTTGGTTGGTTGGTTCTGTTTTGTTGGTTGGTTCTGCTTGGTTGGTTGGTTTGTTTGTTTGTGACCCGTTTGGTTGGTTCTTTTTGGTTGGTTGGTTCTGCTTGGTTGGTTGGTTTGTTTGTTTGTGACCCGTTTGGTTCTGTTTGGTTGGTTGGTTCAGTTTGTTTGTTTGGTTGGTTGGTTGGTTTTGTTTGTTTGTTTGTCTGTTTGGTTGGTTGGTTCTGTTTGGTTGGTTGGTTCTGCTTGGTTGGTTGGTTTGTTTGTTTGTGACCCGTTTGGTTCTGTTTGGTTGGTTGGTTCAGTTTGTTTGGTTGGTTGGTTGGTTGGTTTTGTTTGTTTGTTTGTCTGTTTGGTTGGTTGGTTCTGTTTGGTTGGTTGATTCTGTTTGTTTGTTTGGTTGGTTGGTTCTGTTTGTTTGTTTGTCTGTTTGGTTGGTTGGTTCTGCTTGGTTAGTTGGTTTGTTTGTGACCCGTTTGGTTCTGTTTGGTTGGTTGGTTCTTTTTGTTTGTCTGTTTATTTGTTTGTCTATTATGTTGGTTGGTTCTGTTTGTTTGTGACCCGTTTGGTTCTGTTTGGTTGGTTGGTTTTGTTTGTTTGTTTGTTTATTTGTTTGTCTGTTTGGTTGGTTGGTTTGTTTGTTTGTGACCCGTTTGGTTGGTTCTGTTTGGTTGGTTGGTTGGTTGGTTGGTTCTGCTTGTTTGGTTGGTTGGTTGGTTCTGTTTGGTTGGTTGGTTCTGCTTGTTTGTTTGTTTGGTTGGTTGGTTCTGCTTGGTTGGTTGGTTTGTTTGTTTGTGACCCGTTTGGTTGGTTCTGTTTGTTTGTTTGGTTGGTTCTGTTTGTTTGTTTGGTTGGTTCTGTTTGTTTGTTTGTTTGTTTGGTTCTGTTTGTTTGGTTGGTTGTTTCTGCTTGTTTGGTTGGTTCTGTTTGGTTGGTTGGTTCTGCTTGGTTGGTTGGTTTGTTTGTTTGTGACCCGTTTGGTTGGTTCTGTTTGTTTGTTTGGTTGGTTCTGTTTGTTTGTTTGTTTGTTTGGTTCTGTTTGGTTGGTTGGTTGTTTCTGCTTGTTTGGTTGGTTCTGTTTGGTTGGTTGGTTCTGCTTGGTTGGTTGGTTTGTTTGTTTGTGACCCGTTTGGTTGGTTCTGTTTGTTTGTTTGGTTGGTTCTGTTTGTTTGTTTGTTTGGTTCTTTTTGTTTGTTTTTTTGTTTGTTTGTCTGTTTGGTTGGTTGGTTTTGCTTGGTTAGTTGGTTTATTTGTTTGTGACCCGTTTGGTTCTGTTTGGTTGTTTGGTTCTGTCTGTTTGTTTGTTTGTTTATTTGTTTGTCTGTTTGGTGCGTTTGTTTGTTTGTGACCCGTTTGGTTGGTTCTGTTTGGTTGTTTGGTTCTGTTTGTTTGTTTGTCTGTTTGGTTGGTTGGTTGGTTCTGTTTGTTTGGTTGTCTGTTTGGTTGGTTGGTTCTGCTTGTTTGGTTGGTTCTGTTTGGTTGGTTGGTTCTGCTTGGTTGGTTGGTTTGTTTGTTTGTAACCCGTTTGGTTGGTTGGTTCTGTTTGTTTGTTTGTTTATTTGTTTGTCTGTTTGGTTGGTTGGTTCTGTTTGTTTGGTTGGTTCTGTTTGTTTGTTTGTCTGTTTGGTTGGTTGGTCCTGCTTGTTTGGTTGGTTCTGCTTGTTTGGTTGGTTCTGTTTGGTTGGTTGGTTCTGCTTGGTTGGTTCTTTTTGGTTGGTTGGTTCTGCTTGGTTGGTTGGTTTGTTTGTTTGTTTGTGACCCGTTTGGTTCTGTTTGGTTGGTTGGTTCAGTTTGTTTGTTTGTTTGGTTGGTTGGTTTTGTTTGTTTGTTTGTCTGTTTGGTTGGTTGGTTCTGCTTGTTTGGTTGGTTCTGTTTGGTTGGTTGGTTCTGCTTGGTTGGTTGGTTTGTTTGTTTGTGACCCGTTTGGTTCTGTTTGGTTGGTTGGTTCAGTTTGTTTGTTTGTTTGGTTGGTTGGTTGGTTCTGTTTGTTTGTTTGTCTGTTTGGTTGGTTGATTCTGCTTGTTTGGTTGGTTGGTTCTGTTTGGTTGGTTGGTTCTGCTTGGTTGGTTGGTTTGTTTGTTTGTGACCCGTTTGGTTGGTTCTGTTTGTTTGTTTGGTTGGTTGGTTGGTTCTGTTTGGTAGGTTGGTTCTGCTTGGTTGGTTGGTTTGTTTGTTTGTGACCCGTTTGGTTCTGTTTGGTTGGTTGGTTCTGTTTGTTTGTTTGTTTATTTGTTTGTCTGTTTGGTTGGTTGGTTTGTTTGTTTGTGACCCGTTTGGTTGGTTCTATTTGTTTGTTTGGTTGGTTTGTTCTGTTTGTTTGTTTGGTTGGTTGGTTCTGTTTGTTTGTCTGTTTGGTTGGTTGGTTCTGCTTGTTTGGTTGGTTGGTTGGTTCTGTTTGTTTTGTTGGTTCTGTTTGTTTGTTTGTGTGTTTGGTTGGTTGGTTGGTCGGTTCTGTTTGTTTGTTTTTGTCTGTTTGGTTGGTTGGTTCTGCTTGTTTGGTTGGTTCTGTTTTGTTGGTTGGTTCTGTTTGGTTGGTTGGTTCTGTACGGTGGCCGAGAAGGGCAAAACAAAATTACAAACTCTGAAACACTTTTAAATTTTGGAAAACAAAATAACATTTCCCAAAACAAATTAACATTTCAGAAAACAAATTAACATTTCAGAAAACAAAATAACATTTCCCAAAACAAATGAACATTTCAGAAAACAAAATTACAAACTCTGAAACACTTTTACATTTTGGAAAACAAAATAACATTTCAGAAAACAAATTAACATTTCAGAAAACAAATTAACATTTCAGAAAACAAATTTACATTTCGCGAAACACTTTTACAAGTTCCGAAACAAATTAACATTTCACAAAACACTTTTACAACGTCGACAATATTACGGAAAGGGAGGTTCCAAACCTCCAAGCTCCGAGGTTGACCCGGAAGTTATAACGGAAGCCTTCGATTTGAATTCATAGTGATCCAAGATGAACAGCGATATAGCAGCGGGCAGGGGGCCACCGCGACGGCGGCCACCGCGGCGTCGCGACGGCGGCCACCGCGACGGCGGCCACCGCGACGGCGGCACTGTAACACCATTCAGGATATCTGTTGGAACAGGGAAACACGAGTTAATGACCACAATAATGTCACATATACATAAAGAGAGTAAAGTGAGGAAAGGTGTGACAGATGAGGCCCCCCAGCAGTCTGGGCCTATAGCAGCTTAACTATGGGATGTTTCAGGATCACCTGAGCCATCCCTAACTATAAGCTTTATCAAAAAGGAAAGTTTTAAGCCTGGTCTTAAAAGTGGAAAGGGTGTCTGCTTCCCAGACATTTACTGGCAGCTTATTCCACAAGAGAGGGGCCTGATAACTGAAGGCTCTGCCTCCCAAACTGGCAGCTGGTTCCACAGAGAGGGGCCTGATAACTGAAGGCTCTGCCTCCCATTCTACTTTTAGAAACTCTGGGAACCTCAAGTAAACCTGCAGTTTGGGAACGAAGTGCTCTGTTAGGAAAATATCTTATAATGAGATCTTTAAGATATGATGGAGCTCGGTCATTAAGAATTTTATATGTAAGGAGAAGAATCTTAAATTCTATTCTAAATTTAACAGGGAGCCAATGAAGAGAAGCTAAAACTGGAGAAATATGATCTCTCCTGTTAGTTCTCGTCAAAACTCTGGCTGCAGCATTTTGGATCAACTGAAGGCTTTTCAGAGAATATGTAGGACAGCCCAATAATAAAGATTTACAGTAGTCCAATCTTGAAGTAACAAATGCATGAATTAGTTTTTCTGCATCACTCTGAGACAGGATGTTCCTGATTTTAACAATATTACGAAGGTGAAAGAAGGCAGTCCTAGAAACCTGTTTTATATGCGAGTCAAATGATAAGTTCTGGTCAAAAATAACTCCAAGGTTCCTCACTGTAGAACTAGAAGCCAAGGAAATACCATCTAGAGTAACTATATAGCTAGACAATTTCTCCCTGAAACGCTCAGGTCCAAAGATAACGACTTCAGTTTGTCTGAATTTAGCAGCAGACAGTTCTGAGTCATCCAGGTCTTTATGTCTTTAAGACATGCTTGTAGTCTGACCAACCTATTGGTTTCATCTGGTTTTATAGATAAGTACAGCTGAGTATCATCAGCATAGCAATGGAAATTTATGCCATGCTGTCTAATAATGTTCCCTAATGGAAGCATGTATAAAGTGAAAAGAATCGGTCCAAGCACAGAACCCTGGGGAACTCCATGACTTACTCTGGTGTGTGAGGAAGATTCTTCATTTACAAGAACAAACTGAAATCTATCAGATAAATATGATTTAAACCAGGCTAATGCAGTTCCTTTAATCCCAATAACATGTTCAAGTCTGTGTAATAAGATACTGTGATCGACCGTATCAAATGCAGCACTGAGATCCAACAGGACAAGCACAGACACAAGTCCGCTATCAGAGGCTAAGAGGAGATCATTGGTAACTTTCAGCAGTGCAGTTTCTGTGCTATGATGCACTCTGAATCCTGACTGAAACTCTTCAAACAGATTATTTCTGTGTAAATGAAAAACGATAACGTTTGTCATTGAATTTGCAACTAGAGACTTGTCAAGATGCCTGGCTGGTGTTCAGCATACAACTGCTCAAACGAGCGAACCAAGGAAAACAGAAGTCGTGGGATTACTTTTCACAAGTAAGATTTAACATTACCGTACTATTGAATCTATTTGTTTTACCAGAGTGTTGTAGTATAAATAGATGCTCCTGAGGCCGTGGCTAGCTAGATTAGCTCACAAAATGAATATGAATGGCTTGATGATATGATAATGAAATTAATGAAAATGAAAACATGACATAGGCTACTTGAACAACAAAGTAATAGCGGAGGGCAACGGCAGAGTAATATTGGCGTATTAACACTATGCGACCACATCGTAAATGAATGACCGATCAGCTAACAGATGACAGCTGAGAGCTGACAGCTCGGCATCAACCATAGCATCATATTATATAAATGGCTTGAAATTAAGGAAATGAAAACATGACATACTTTAACAACAAAGTTTAAAATAAAGTTAACAATAAAAAACTGTACAGCATTTTATGAACTTCATTTTAGGCGAACGTATGCTAAGGTTACTGAGTCGTATCACTGTTGATATGGGTGGTGGAGAAGTAGCACATTACAAATGAAAACCAGAACATGAATGTGAACATGATGAACAACAAGGAATGACCAAAGTTACATCTGACACTTTTTAAGGTTTCCACAGGATACAGAGTTGAGAAAAAAGTGGGAAGTGGTGCTGAGGAGAGATGAGTTCGCAGCAACGGATCATTCCATAATATGCAGCCAACATTTCATGCAAAGCAGTTCTCTTTCAGGGCTTATAGTCCTCTCTGTCTCTCCCTCTCTCTCAATTCAATTCAATTGAATGAGCTTTATTGGCATGAAAAAATAAATGTATTGCCAAAGCATAAAATATAATGAACATGTAATGATTAATTTATATTATACACATTGTTTTTGCTGCAATAAAGTGCAGTGTGTCTGAGGGACTTGTTTTGAGGTGCATCCAAAATTGTAATGCTCTTTTTTGTATATTAATGGCCAGTGGATATCTTCCCTACATATATATATATGTACATACACATATATATATATATACATATATAATTGTGGGGAAAAAAAGAAGTGTGAAAAAAAACAATATTGAAATGTAATGTTGAAGGTCCGTGTATGATTCACTTAAGAACTAAAAATAAAAATAAAATGAAAAACTGACTCGTTATCTCATTGTTTGTTTTTCAAAGGTGAACCATGAACTATTAATGACTCATGTAGGCCTATATTGTGTTACGTTATGCCAAGTATGAACAATAAATCCCGCCAAACCATGTTTTTTTTTTTATCAGTGCTTCACGGATGACATTTAAAACGCATAAACACGAGTGTTATTCAGCGATATATTATTAATTAAATGCGCTGACTGTTCATTGCTCCTATCAACCCGGTTATACTGAATGGAGCGAATCACCACTCCAATATGGCGGCCCTGCGTTACGTTCGGCCCAAGAGCGGTTACGTTCGTTGCTCAGTCTAGTGTTCTATATGATGTCTATGTTCAAAACGCTGCTATATCGCTGTTCATCTTGGATCACTATGAATTCAAATCGAAGGCTTCCGTTATAACTTCCGGGTCAACCTCGGAGCTTGGAGGTTTGGAACCTCCCTTTCCGTAATATTGTCGACTTTGTAAAAGTGTTTTCTAAAATGTTAATTTGTTTTGGGAAATGTTATTTTGTTTTCCAAAATGTAAAAGTGTTTCAGAGTTTGTAATTTTGTTTTCGGAAATGTTAATTTGTTTTGGGAAATGTTATTTTGTTTTCCAAAATGTAAAAGTGTTTCAGAGTTTGTAATTTTGTTTTGCCCTTCTCGGCCACCGTAGTTCTGCTGGGTTGGTTGGTTTGTTTGTTTGTGACCCGTTTGGTTGGTTCTGTTTGTTTGGTTGGTTCTGCTTGTTTGGTTGGTTGGTTCTGCTTTGTTGGTTGGTTTGTTTGTGACCCGTTTGGTTCTGTTTAGTTGGTTGGTTCTGTTTGTTTGTTTGTCTGTTTGGTTGGTTGGTTTGTTTGTTTGTGACCCATTTGTTTGGTTTGTTGGTTGGTTCTGTTTGTTTGTTTGTTTGGTTGGTTCTGCTTGTTTGGTTGGTTCTGTTTGTTTGTTTGTTTGTTTGTGTGTCTGTTTGGTTGGTTGGTTGGTTCTGTTTGTTTGTTTGTTTGTCTGTTTGGTTGGTTGGTTGGTTCTGCTTGGTTGGTTGGTTGGTTGGTTTGTTTGTGACCCGTTTGGTTGGTTCTGTTTGTTTGTTTGGTTTGTTGGTTGGTTCTGTTTGTTTGTTTGTATTTTTTGTCAATATTGGACGTTTCTCCTCATACAATATTATTGACGGCATCGTCTTTCTTTCCTCTCAGATTCACATCAAGGATGCTCATGCTCAACCATTCTGGATTGCAGTCTGTGTAATATCTGCTTGAATGAGTCACCATGAGTCGTTATTGTGTGTACTCAACTACACAGACGTCTGAAGGCCTTGAGAGTTGAGAATATAAGAATACAATAAAATAAGTAAGACACAAAGAACATTTTCTGTTGCAGTTGTTCTTTAGTTATTTCTCTTTAAATGTCAGATACAGCTTGTAACACCAGTTAGAAAATAAGTGCCCCAAAATAGACATGTGCTGTGTAGGGAAAAGGATGGTACACGTTGTGCTTTTGGCAAAATCTGAGTCTAAATTAAATCCCTGCAAGGTTGTTATAAAGGCATTAAGAGTTAAGGGAGACCTTTGTATTTCATCACATTCATCATTAGATGAGACAAGGTGATGCATATTTCAAAGGTTCGCAAGACAGGTCACTATGACATTTTATGTCGTAGATGCTGTTGCCTTTTCCTTTAATCATTAAAGAAATGTTTCATCTTTAATTTCACACCTTGTAAAAATCAGAGCCTCTCTTACCTGGTGAGTGTAGTCACGTGAACTAAATAAACTCAACACAAAAGCCTAAACCAAAGAAATTCATACCTTTTGATTGAAATTACGCAGGAGCAACATTAATGTTCCCAGCATGTGAACACTCCTGGCACACGGTGACACAGAGAATTAATTTGGCCTGCTTCAGTTTGATCAGTCATTCATCAATGTCACTAACCCTGTCTGCACAAGAAGCAAAAACTGGGGAAAACTGCACTCTGTGTTTGGATGGTATAAAAGGGCCCACTCAGCTTTCTTAATAAATTAATCATTAATTACATGTAAAAATCGTGTGACTTCCGCTGCAGTGACAGGTCGTTAAGCTTAACCAGCCTTTAGTTAAACTGCTTTACTCATTAAAAACACAGGCAGTGGGCAAATGGGGCTGTTTTTTTTTCTGCTTATTTTAGCTTTCTTACACCTTAATTATGAACATTGTACAACATAATAACCCTGATATGAGACACATCAGTTTTTGTTGAGTGGGAATGTGTGATGAGATCCAGAAATAACCACAATTTGCGAGTTCAATCAGGTTTTTATTGAACACTGATCTTTTTAATACACAAGAACATCATAATGAAACAGACTGGTACCGTGAGCTTACATTGCCTCGAAACCCAACAGTCAATCTCTGACAACTGAGAATAACAAACATGCGGCTGTACCTGCTAAAGCTCGACAGAAATCTAAGAGTCCCTTTAGTTATATGAGTGGCAGAGCAGGACACAAGGGGATGTGCAGGATGTTCAAGGAGCAGCACAACACCCAGAGTTCAAAACAAAGATAGCATTGTTCAAACCAAAGATACCATGCCATGATGTGTTCAGGGTCCCTGCTAGAGAAGTCCGACTTCTGACAGCTGTTCTGAGAACAAGCTGGGGCCCAATAGGATTCCTGTTTTAGTTAGTAAAAGAAGGAATCGAAAACAGTCAACTTCCAGGGTGAATCTATCTAATCTGTTATCGGTACCACGTACAACTCAGATTACATCAGAGACCAGTGTAAACTCCACAAAGCTAGCCTTACTTAATATTAGATCTCTGTCCAATAAGTCACTGTTAGTTAATGACTTCATAATTTCACACAATTTAGATTTTCTTTTTCTGACAGAAACATGGTTAACAGAGAGCACAAGTGCTACTGTTCTTAATGAAGCAGCCCCCCCAAACTTTAGTTTTATGGATAAATGCCGAAATGGGAGGTGGGGGGGGGGGGGGGGGGCTGCCTTATTTAAAGATACATTCCAGTGTAAAGAGATCTCTTTTGGTGATTTCACTTCTTTTGAATATCTGAGTTTTATTTTAAAGGGTGTTGTAGTGGCTATTCGTCCTCTTGTGTCGTTAATCAAAAAACAAAAAAGATGTCAAAACCATAATAAACTAAATGAAATCAAACGGCCACTGAGACACCATGGGAGTGAATTTACGCAGGTAATTGAATCCATTGTCCAGGCAAAAACCACGTTTCTTTCGGTTTATTTCTCCAAAACAAGCAAACAAACAAATGACAATGGCCTTTGCCGCCTCTCTTGCCCTGGTAAAAACCTATTTGCCCTCAGGTGCCTGCTCACCTGTGATTGCCTGCTCATCTAAGTAAACTCTCCAGTGCACCCCAGCTCCCCAGTGCTTTCAGAATAAAAGCATAATTAAATACCCAAATTAACTCAAACAATACTAAATATCATAAACAACCAAAAAAGGTTTATTCCCCAAACTAAACCCCCAAAAGATAACTAACTAATAAGTGAGGCAAATATACAAAATAACAAATAGCTCCAACATTCCGGCCCCTAATTGTGAAAAGTTTAAACTCACAATTATATTAATTTTTACAAGGAGCTATTCCCTTTATCTCTCCCAAACTCTACAAAGAGGATTCTTCTGTCTTCTTCTGGTATGCTGTGAACAAAAAACACAGACAGAGGATAGAGTAGTCAGGGAGAAAGAAAGAATAATGTCCAATGTCCATGATCCTATACTGTGGCCTCCAGGAGCAGGCAGATCTTTGTTACAGGCCGCTGGCATCAGACTTGGTACTCAGAACTTGGCCCATCATCCAGGATCCTCTGGGAGCTGTAGCATCAGCGATGATGACAATATCTTCTCCGGTAAATCTGCCATCTTCTGCTCTCCAAGTTTTGGCGTCAAAATCCTCCCTCGAAGTGTGGCTTTGAAGCTCTGAAGTTTCTGTTGAAGAGAATTTTCAGCTCCTGTTTCCTTGTTGGTGTTCTCCATGTCCTTTGTATCTGCAGTAGCATCTGTATGTTCAGTATCTTTGTTGCTTGGAGGTGTCAGACTGTCCAAAGTCATTCTGCCCTCAAACTTTTGCTGCCTTTTTTGATGCTTTGCTTGCTTCTTTGCCTTTTTCTTTGCTTTTTTCTGCTGGTATTTGCTGCCAGCTCCAACAGGAATATCATAATTTCCACTTGTCGAGGCAGGACTGTTTGTGCCATTTTTTTCCAGTTCTGTTGTAGTTTCCATAGTTTTCATGAACTTAATGTCCTCTCTTGACATTTCCAATTGCTCCACTGATGTTTTTTCACTGAAATCATGATTATATTGACTAATAAGCATCTCCTCCAGATGTTCCACAGAGATATGATTAGTCGTGACGACAGAGCTGTTTCCACAACGAAGTGGTCCATTGATTACCCAGCCGACTCTGGTTCGGACTGCGTATGGTCCTTCCCCCTGACTGTTAATCAGTTCCCAGGGTTCCATCACCTTAGGAGCATCTGTCCCAATGAGCAGATCAACCTCTGCATCCAGGGTGTGAAGTTTTATGCTCCTCAGATAAGACCATTTTGCAATATCCTCTTGCTGTGGAATGTTCAATCTTGACACTGGCATGGTCTCTTGTGTCAAAACACTTGGCAACTCAATAAAATCATTTGCATCCATACCAGACACTTCCACACCAGACAATACAGTGGTACTCACAATTTTCTTCTGACCCATGGTTCTCAATAAAATGTTGGTTGGTTTGCCTTTCAGGCCCAGTCTCCTTGCCAGACTGATGGTGCAGAATGTACCTGAACTCCCAGGATCCAGAAAAGCATATGTTTGCACAATCTCATCACTTGTGTGGCATTTAACCTGTACTGCGACAATGGAGAAGACAGCATCATCCTCATCACCGGCCCCAATAGCTCCACATGTCTGCGAAAGCCCAGGAGAAACACTCTGTGGGGGGCTCACAGTAGCTTGTGCATCTTTAAAGGATGTAGCTTTATCCTTTTCCTGAATGTGAAGGACTGATGGATGCTTCTGATCACACACGATACAAACCAAACGACCTCTACAATGTTTGCTTGTGTGACCAATTCTCAAGCAACCAAAACAAATTCCATTTTCCTTTATGAAATTTATCTTGTCCCGATGCATCTTCAACTTGAACTGTGAGCATTTATCCAGAGAGTGACTGTTAAGTTTGCAGAATAAACAGCATTTGAGATGGCTTTGATCAGAGGAGGACTTGATGTTACTGTCCATGTAGATTTTGTCACCTTCCTTCACTGTAGCGACACTGGTGGCAAAAGTGCTTCCACTTCTTCTTTGCTTTGTGTAACTGACATTTGAGGCTTTGCTCCGGCTGACAAGAGGCAGATCTTGAATATTACCAAAGAGCGGATCAGAGACTATTTTGGCTTGTTTTTCCACAAAAGTCACCAGGTCAGTGAACATTACTCTGCATCCATTTTGCTCCTGCAGATCACATGCAACACTCCTCCACTTCTCACGTAGCTTGTAAGGAAGCTTCATCATAATAAGTTTGAGATTGGAGGGCATGTCCAAATCCTTCATATAGATTATCCGCTGTGTCAAATTGGAGCAACCTCGAAGAAACAGGGAAAACGATTGCAATGCTAGTACATCCTCTGCTTTAATGGGGGGCCAGTTGAGAATTTTTTCAATGTAGGCTGAAGAAATTTTATGCTCATTTCCAAAATGCTCCATAAGAAGGAATTTGGCTCTCTGATAACCCACGCTTGGGGGTAGATGCTGACAGCTCCTGACAAGATCTCTTGGCTGCCCCCTGGTGTACTGTTCCAAAAATGACAAACAATCACTGAAATTGTTAGTTTTTCCTTCTACACAGTTTTCAAAGGATCTCATAAAAGACTGGAACTGAAGAGGGTCACCATCGAAAACAGGAATATTTCTCACTGGCAAAGCAGATGCCAAATTTTGCTGAACCAACAATGCAGTGATGTCATTCTGCCTTTGCATAATGTCCATAATATCGTTGCGTGAGTTCCTGTTGCTGGCTCGATTCAGAGCGTTAGGAACCATTTGTGTTGTTTGAGTTTGACTTATTATTGGGCCAGTGTCAGTTTGTGTTGTTGCTGCTCGTCCGAGTCTGACATTCACATGGGTATTAGTTGTCATTGATGGTCTGACGGTGACAGCTTGAACCTCAATGTGAGCTTTCCTCTGAATGTTATTTGCTGCATCCTTTTGTGGAACAAAGTCATCTGCGTGTAGATTCAGCCGGTGCGTTCCCTGAGCATCAGTCCAGTTCCTGTCGAAATATGAGTTCATTGCGTCCGATCCTTTAGAGCCACATTTTGAATTGATTTCCAACACATTCAGTTTTGCATTAGCGGCAGCAAGTTCCGTTTCCAAAGCGAACAGTTCTTTTTCCTTTCTGAGTTTTTCCGCTTTTGCTTCCAATGCATGTTTCCTTTCTAATGCAGCCATGCGCTCTATAAGTGCTGCTTTATCAGCTTCTGTCTTTATTCTTGCAGATGATGTAGATGATGCTTTGGATAACTTAGAATGTGCTCTGGAACGTTTCTCCTCTTGACTTGAAACGTTTGAAACACTGTCTTCGGGATTAATCTCATCAGAAGCCACACTTAAGTTATCAGGAGGTTGTTCATCATCATTTGATTGAGCATATGGATGGCCAGCATCAGACAACCAACATTTGACATTTTTAATGAAATCAGAAAACACAGACCGTTTTGCATGAAAATACGTATTTTGCCGTTCAACTTCATCCTCTGGCAAATTAAGATTCAAAATGGCTTCATGCATATCATTGGCTTCTTCAAAGCACTTAATACATTTGCTCAGCTGAGCTTGCACTGAGTTCACATTGTCATTGGATTCCATCAAATCGCGTATTTTATCCATACACTTCTTTACTTGTTTGCACTTCGTAGACCTTTTTTCTTGACATGTCTTTACATAGAATTCCAGACCCTTTGAGGTAAACGTGACGCTCCGTTTTGAGAGCACGGACACAGCGTCATTTGCTTTAGATGCAGCCTCAGACATGTTTTCCACATCAAATAGTTTTCAGTCTTCTTTAATTTCCACACTCTTTGTTGAACTATTCACAACACACAGGGATATCGTTTGTGACACACGGCTCCGCATCAAATAACTTTATGAATGAGAGTAGGCGTGGTTTACCGTGACAGTAGTAGTATTGCTCAGCACACGCGCGTCATCCAAACTTCCAAAGATCCCAATAAACATCCAGTGAGAAGAAACGATGATTCAAACACTCCAATAGTTAAGCCGTTTTCCAATACAGCCTGCTTGTAATCCGTTGCTCACCGATGCTGTTGAGTGGTTTCGTGCGATGTCCGTCGGCCAGTGACTCTCCAAAACTGACGCGTTTTCCAATCCAGCAATCCTCTTTAATTTACCATCAATCCAATATCCAAGCTTCCAGAGATTCCATCCTCCTAATCTTCACTTTAGGGAAGGTTTTTACTTTATGTAGTGGCTATTCGTCCTCTTGTGTCGTTAATCAAAAAACAAAAAAGATGTCAAAACCATAATAAACTAAATGAAATCAAACGGCCACTGAGACACCATGGGAGTGAATTTACGCAGGTAATTGAATCCATTGTCCAGGCAAAAACCACGTTTCTTTCGGTTTATTTCTCCAAAACAAGCAAACAAACAAATGACAATGGCCTTTGCCGCCTCTCTTGCCCTGGTAAAAACCTATTTGCCCTCAGGTGCCTGCTCACCTGTGATTGCCTGCTCATCTAAGTAAACTCTCCAGTGCACCCCAGCTCCCCAGTGCTTTCAGAATAAAAGCATAATTAAATACCCAAATTAACTCAAACAATACTAAATATCATAAACAACCAAAAAAGGTTTATTCCCCAAACTAAACCCCCAAAAGATAACTAACTAATAAGTGAGGCAAATATACAAAATAACAAATAGCTCCAACATTCCGGCCCCTAATTGTGAAAAGTTTAAACTCA
Organism: Odontesthes bonariensis; assembly: GCF_027942865.1. Classification (NCBI taxonomy): domain Eukaryota; kingdom Metazoa; phylum Chordata; class Actinopteri; order Atheriniformes; family Atherinopsidae; genus Odontesthes; species Odontesthes bonariensis. Next base: position 745,238 of record NC_134516.1, read on the forward strand.
CAATTATATTAATTTTTACAAGGAGCTATTCCCTTTATCTCTCCCAAACTCTACAAAGAGGATTCTTCTGTCTTCTTCTGGTATGCTGTGAACAAAAAACACAGACAGAGGATAGAGTAGTCAGGGAGAAAGAAAGAATAATGTCCAATGTCCATGATCCTATACTGTGGCCTCCAGGAGCAGGCAGATCTTTGTTACAGGCCGCTGGCATCAGACTTGGTACTCAGAACTTGGCCCATCATCCAGGATCCTCTGGGAGCTGTAGCATCAGCGATGATGACAATATCTTCTCCGGTAAATCTGCCATCTTCTGCTCTCCAAGTTTTGGCGTCAAAATCCTCCCTCGAAGTGTGGCTTTGAAGCTCTGAAGTTTCTGTTGAAGAGAATTTTCAGCTCCTGTTTCCTTGTTGGTGTTCTCCATGTCCTTTGTATCTGCAGTAGCATCTGTATGTTCAGTATCTTTGTTGCTTGGAGGTGTCAGACTGTCCAAAGTCATTCTGCCCTCAAACTTTTGCTGCCTTTTTTGATGCTTTGCTTGCTTCTTTGCCTTTTTCTTTGCTTTTTTCTGCTGGTATTTGCTGCCAGCTCCAACAGGAATATCATAATTTCCACTTGTCGAGGCAGGACTGTTTGTGCCATTTTTTTCCAGTTCTGTTGTAGTTTCCATAGTTTTCATGAACTTAATGTCCTCTCTTGACATTTCCAATTGCTCCACTGATGTTTTTTCACTGAAATCATGATTATATTGACTAATAAGCATCTCCTCCAGATGTTCCACAGAGATATGATTAGTCGTGACGACAGAGCTGTTTCCACAACGAAGTGGTCCATTGATTACCCAGCCGACTCTGGTTCGGACTGCGTATGGTCCTTCCCCCTGACTGTTAATCAGTTCCCAGGGTTCCATCACCTTAGGAGCATCTGTCCCAATGAGCAGATCAACCTCTGCATCCAGGGTGTGAAGTTTTATGCTCCTCAGATAAGACCATTTTGCAATATCCTCTTGCTGTGGAATGTTCAATCTTGACACTGGCATGGTCTCTTGTGTCAAAACACTTGGCAACTCAATAAAATCATTTGCATCCATACCAGACACTTCCACACCAGACAATACAGTGGTACTCACAATTTTCTTCTGACCCATGGTTCTCAATAAAATGTTGGTTGGTTTGCCTTTCAGGCCCAGTCTCCTTGCCAGACTGATGGTGCAGAATGTACCTGAACTCCCAGGATCCAGAAAAGCATATGTTTGCACAATCTCATCACTTGTGTGGCATTTAACCTGTACTGCGACAATGGAGAAGACAGCATCATCCTCATCACCGGCCCCAATAGCTCCACATGTCTGCGAAAGCCCAGGAGAAACACTCTGTGGGGGGCTCACAGTAGCTTGTGCATCTTTAAAGGATGTAGCTTTATCCTTTTCCTGAATGTGAAGGACTGATGGATGCTTCTGATCACACACGATACAAACCAAACGACCTCTACAATGTTTGCTTGTGTGACCAATTCTCAAGCAACCAAAACAAATTCCATTTTCCTTTATGAAATTTATCTTGTCCCGATGCATCTTCAACTTGAACTGTGAGCATTTATCCAGAGAGTGACTGTTAAGTTTGCAGAATAAACAGCATTTGAGATGGCTTTGATCAGAGGAGGACTTGATGTTACTGTCCATGTAGATTTTGTCACCTTCCTTCACTGTAGCGACACTGGTGGCAAAAGTGCTTCCACTTCTTCTTTGCTTTGTGTAACTGACATTTGAGGCTTTGCTCCGGCTGACAAGAGGCAGATCTTGAATATTACCAAAGAGCGGATCAGAGACTATTTTGGCTTGTTTTTCCACAAAAGTCACCAGGTCAGTGAACATTACTCTGCATCCATTTTGCTCCTGCAGATCACATGCAACACTCCTCCACTTCTCACGTAGCTTGTAAGGAAGCTTCATCATAATAAGTTTGAGATTGGAGGGCATGTCCAAATCCTTCATATAGATTATCCGCTGTGTCAAATTGGAGCAACCTCGAAGAAACAGGGAAAACGATTGCAATGCTAGTACATCCTCTGCTTTAATGGGGGGCCAGTTGAGAATTTTTTCAATGTAGGCTGAAGAAATTTTATGCTCATTTCCAAAATGCTCCATAAGAAGGAATTTGGCTCTCTGATAACCCACGCTTGGGGGTAGATGCTGACAGCTCCTGACAAGATCTCTTGGCTGCCCCCTGGTGTACTGTTCCAAAAATGACAAACAATCACTGAAATTGTTAGTTTTTCCTTCTACACAGTTTTCAAAGGATCTCATAAAAGACTGGAACTGAAGAGGGTCACCATCGAAAACAGGAATATTTCTCACTGGCAAAGCAGATGCCAAATTTTGCTGAACCAACAATGCAGTGATGTCATTCTGCCTTTGCATAATGTCCATAATATCGTTGCGTGAGTTCCTGTTGCTGGCTCGATTCAGAGCGTTAGGAACCATTTGTGTTGTTTGAGTTTGACTTATTATTGGGCCAGTGTCAGTTTGTGTTGTTGCTGCTCGTCCGAGTCTGACATTCACATGGGTATTAGTTGTCATTGATGGTCTGACGGTGACAGCTTGAACCTCAATGTGAGCTTTCCTCTGAATGTTATTTGCTGCATCCTTTTGTGGAACAAAGTCATCTGCGTGTAGATTCAGCCGGTGCGTTCCCTGAGCATCAGTCCAGTTCCTGTCGAAATATGAGTTCATTGCGTCCGATCCTTTAGAGCCACATTTTGAATTGATTTCCAACACATTCAGTTTTGCATTAGCGGCAGCAAGTTCCGTTTCCAAAGCGAACAGTTCTTTTTCCTTTCTGAGTTTTTCCGCTTTTGCTTCCAATGCATGTTTCCTTTCTAATGCAGCCATGCGCTCTATAAGTGCTGCTTTATCAGCTTCTGTCTTTATTCTTGCAGATGATGTAGATGATGCTTTGGATAACTTAGAATGTGCTCTGGAACGTTTCTCCTCTTGACTTGAAACGTTTGAAACACTGTCTTCGGGATTAATCTCATCAGAAGCCACACTTAAGTTATCAGGAGGTTGTTCATCATCATTTGATTGAGCATATGGATGGCCAGCATCAGACAACCAACATTTGACATTTTTAATGAAATCAGAAAACACAGACCGTTTTGCATGAAAATACGTATTTTGCCGTTCAACTTCATCCTCTGGCAAATTAAGATTCAAAATGGCTTCATGCATATCATTGGCTTCTTCAAAGCACTTAATACATTTGCTCAGCTGAGCTTGCACTGAGTTCACATTGTCATTGGATTCCATCAAATCGCGTATTTTATCCATACACTTCTTTACTTGTTTGCACTTCGTAGACCTTTTTTCTTGACATGTCTTTACATAGAATTCCAGACCCTTTGAGGTAAACGTGACGCTCCGTTTTGAGAGCACGGACACAGCGTCATTTGCTTTAGATGCAGCCTCAGACATGTTTTCCACATCAAATAGTTTTCAGTCTTCTTTAATTTCCACACTCTTTGTTGAACTATTCACAACACACAGGGATATCGTTTGTGACACACGGCTCCGCATCAAATAACTTTATGAATGAGAGTAGGCGTGGTTTACCGTGACAGTAGTAGTATTGCTCAGCACACGCGCGTCATCCAAACTTCCAAAGATCCCAATAAACATCCAGTGAGAAGAAACGATGATTCAAACACTCCAATAGTTAAGCCGTTTTCCAATACAGCCTGCTTGTAATCCGTTGCTCACCGATGCTGTTGAGTGGTTTCGTGCGATGTCCGTCGGCCAGTGACTCTCCAAAACTGACGCGTTTTCCAATCCAGCAATCCTCTTTAATTTACCATCAATCCAATATCCAAGCTTCCAGAGATTCCATCCTCCTAATCTTCACTTTAGGGAAGGTTTTTACTTTATGTAGTGGCTATTCGTCCTCTTGTGTCGTTAATCAAAAAACAAAAAAGATGTCAAAACCATAATAAACTAAATGAAATCAAACGGCCACTGAGACACCATGGGAGTGAATTTACGCAGGTAATTGAATCCATTGTCCAGGCAAAAACCACGTTTCTTTCGGTTTATTTCTCCAAAACAAGCAAACAAACAAATGACAATGGCCTTTGCCGCCTCTCTTGCCCTGGTAAAAACCTATTTGCCCTCAGGTGCCTGCTCACCTGTGATTGCCTGCTCATCTAAGTAAACTCTCCAGTGCACCCCAGCTCCCCAGTGCTTTCAGAATAAAAGCATAATTAAATACCCAAATTAACTCAAACAATACTAAATATCATAAACAACCAAAAAAGGTTTATTCCCCAAACTAAACCCCCAAAAGATAACTAACTAATAAGTGAGGCAAATATACAAAATAACAAATAGCTCCAACAGGTGTTCCTAAAATCCTGTTTTTAATCATTTACAGATCCAGGATACTGTGCAAGTTTTATTGATTATTTTTCTGAATTATTGTCTGTTATTTCGACTGATTTTAACCATTTTATCTTGACCGGGGATTTTAACATTCACATGGATAATATGACGGATGGTAATGCCAAAGAATTTTCTTCTGTGCTGGACATGTTTGGTTTGTGGCAACATGTAACAGAACCAACCCACCTTCGAGGTCACATTCTGGACCTGCTCATTTCTAAAGGTGTTGATATTTCTTCTGTTGTTGTTACTGATTTGGCCTTGTCTGACCATTTTTGTATTTTATTTTATTTATTGATCACTCAGAATGTTCAAACAACCAGCTTCTCAGTTAAGAAGAGGTACATCAATGAGAAAACAAGTGCTCAGTTTAGGGAGGCCATAGCTATGTTACCAACAATGAGCGCAGAGTCGGTTGAAGGAATGCTGGATCATTTTAACTTGAAAATTTTTAATGTAATGGAAGCTGTTGCACCGATAAGAATCAAGAGCACCTTGATCAAACAGAAAACCCCATGGAGAAACACCACTACGGTCAAAGACCTGAAAAGAGAATGCAGGAAAGCTGAATGTAAATGGAGGAAAACAAAGCTTCAGATTCACTATGAGCTGTATAAAGAAAGCCTGCGTAGTTATAACAATGAGCTGTGCAAGGCCAGACAGCTGCATTTATCTGAAATGATTAATAAGAATGTCAACAAGTCTCGAACTCTGTTTGCTATGGTTGAAAAACTCACAAATCCTCCTAAACAGTCAAATCCAGACCTCCTCTCCACTGAGAAATGCAACGAATTTGCCCACTTTTTTAGCCAAAAAATCAAAACAATTAGACAAAACATTAACGCAACACAGACAAACAAGAAAACTAATCTGTGTCTAAAACCTAGAAATAACTCTGACGTTATGTCACAATTTAATATTGTTAATTTAAAAATCCTAGAGGAAACAGTTCGGCAGCTGAAATCTCTGGACATAATACCATCCGACTTTTTAAAAACTGTTTTTACCTCAGTAGAAAGTGATCTCCTACGAATAGTTAACAGCTCACTGGCATCAGGCATTTTTCCCAAGTCACTAAAGACAGCTGCCATTAAGCCACTCCTAAAGAAGAGAACTCTAGATGCCTCTATGATGAACAACTACAGATCTGTCTCTAATCTCTCTTTTATATCTAAGATTATTGAGAAAGTTGTATTTAACCAGCTCAACGACTTTCTGAATGAAAGTGGAAGTCTTGATAACTTTCAATCAGGCTTCAGACGTCATCACAGCACTGAAACAGCTCTGGTCAAAGTGTTAAACGACATCAGGTTGAATACTGATTCTGGTAATGTTTCAGTCCTGGTTCTGTTGGACCTCAGCGCTGCGTTTGGTACTGTAGATCACAGAATCCTGTTGCACAGGCTGGAAAACTGGGTTGGACTTTCTGGAGCGGTCCTTAACTGGTTCAGGTCCTACTTAGAAGGCCGGAGTTATTTTGTTACAATTGGCAGCTATGAATCTGAGCGAGTGGCCATGACTTGTGGAGTCCCCCAGGGGTCCATTCTTGGACCTCTTCTGTTTAACTTGTATATGCTCCCTTTGGGTCAGATATTGCAGAACTTTAACATCAATTATCACAGTTATGCAGACGATACACAACTTTATGTGTCTCTGTCAGCGGACGACTGCAGCCCAGCAGACGTACTGTGTCAGTGTCTGGAGGAAGTAAACACCTGGATGAGAGAGAATTTTCTACAATTAAATGAAGACAAAACTGAGATCTTTCCGTTTGGTAGCAAAAAGAAGAGGGTCAGCGTTGGTAAATATCTTGAGACTCGGGACCTTACAATCACTGACCAAGTTGGTAACCTCGGAGTGTTGATAGACTCAGATCTGACTTTCAGCAGCCACATCAAAGCTGTCACCAAGGCAGCTTTTTACCATCTCAGAAACATCAGCAGAATTAAAGGTTTCCTCTCCCAAAAAGACCAGGAGAAACTCATCCATGCATTCATCTCCAGTAGACTCCATCACTGTAATGCTCTTTTAACTGGACTTCCCACAAAGAGCATTAAACATCTGCAGCTCATCCAGAACGCTGCTGCTAGAGTTTTAACCCGGACTAAGAGATCTGAACACATCACAGCAGCTTTAAAATCTTTACTCTGGCTTCCAGTCAGTCACAGAATAGATTTTAAAAGCCTGCTGATGGTTTACATCTGTGATCTGTTCAGAGAATATAAAGCCAGCAGAGCTCTTAGATCCAAGGACTCAGGTCAGCTGGTCCAGTCCAGAGTCCAGACTAAACATGGAGAAGCAGCATTTAGCTGTTATGCTGCCAACAAGTGGAACAAACTGCCAGTGGAGATTAAACTTTCACCAAATGTAGACATTTTTAAATCCAGGTTAAAGACATTTCTGTTCTCATGTGTCTATGCATGAAATCTGCACAATATCTCTGAACTTATCTGGACTGTTGCTGGTTTTTAAATTCATTTAAATGATTTTATTTGTTTCTCTTTATATTCTTTTATGTATTTTTAATGCTTCTTACACTCCCTGCTGCAATGCTTTTATTTTATGTAAAGCACTTTGAACTGTTTGTACATGAAATTTGCTATATAAATAAATTTGATTTGATTTGATTTCAGCTGAAAAAAAGTGTAAACAGTACTATGTAGAAGAAGGCAGAGACATACATTCTGTCAGAACGCTGCTTTTTAAACCAATGTTGAGCTATTAAAAAGTGGTAGCCTTAGGGCCATTTCAGACCAGGGCGGCAAAGCGTGGCGGAACGGAAGCGATTTTCACCGGCGGAGGTGAAAATACATGGAAACAGATCTGTCCTTGCACACCGACGCGGCGGTAGTCGGGTGGTAGCGGCGCGGAGACGCCTCCCTCCCGCGCTGCTTTTTGAAAATAGAACTCGAGCGGAATTTGGACGGCAGCGGCCGGCGGCGGCTGGCGGTGTCCCGTTGAAATGAATGGGGAATGCAGACAGGGCTGGAGCAGAACTACCACGGCCGCGGACTGTCCGGTGTGAAAAGCCAAGTTGAACACACCGCCTGATAACCGGCGTAAAGACTGCCGTCGTTTCGCTGCCGCCACGCCACGCTCTGGTCTGAAATGGGCCTTAAAACAGTGATTGTCAGCGGAAGTGAAGGAAACAATAAAGAATTTCAATGCAAAAGTTGAGAAATCAGGTGACCACCAACTGTGATTAGCAACACAATGAGAGCTTAAAGGCGGGGTAGGGGATCTTTTTCTGGAAATTTTTTTTACATATTGCTTGAAATACTCTTCACACCCCCATTGCAAACAATTAATTAAAAGTTTTGACACAAATATGAAAAGTTCTAGTGGCTTCTAGAACATACAATCTAGGAAAAACAGTATCCAATCATTGTGAACGGACCGTTAACGATGATTGGATACTGATGCGTCTATCAAACTGCAATCTGCTCCTCCCTCCCCCTCCTCCCCCCCCTGTGCGCGTACCCTGCTCCGTGAACGAATTACGCGTCCAGAAGCTTTGCAGGAAGCTAAACTAGAGCTAGCTTGGCTAGCACCTAGCATTATTAAACGTATAGTTAGCATATACTAAATACGGCAACGATCGATGCTTGCTGTCAAAATAGCGCTTGTGGACCTTTGTGCGTGTTCATGTACTCTAGAGGCGTGGCTTCGGGGGTAAAGTGAAGAAAACGGTTGGGACTTTTTACCTGTGTATTTTCAAAATGCAGCTTCGCTGGACTCAAAATCCAGGATCTCCTGCCCTACCTTTAATGCAAACACTTTCAGTTAAACAGTCAGGGAACCCACTGACAGCCAACCCAGCAGAACAAACCCCTCACAAAGTATATATGTAAAGGTTGTCACATCTGCACGATGTGAAGAACCTTCACACAGATCATTTCCCACACGGTTTAAAAGAACACAAAGTGAGTTGAAAACTGCTAACGGAAGAGTTTTGATAAAACAAAACAGAAAAAAAATCAAACCCAGGTGTAGATATGAACTATTATTAACTAATAACATACAGTACAAATGTGTGGTATGGCGGGATGCAAAAAAAATGTAGTACAAACATCTAAATATCTGTATCTTTTTCTTTATGCACAGTAAACAGCCTCCATGAGTTTGGGATAACGTGTGATAGAATCTGTAAACAACATGAGTGGACTCATGAGATCAGCAACACAAAACAACGTTAAGAAGAGGCTACCAGAGGACGTTATCAGTGTCTGAGAGGATGTAGAGCTAAACATTTTTAAGGGCTCAAAGTGTACTTACATCTAAAAGGATTCGTCTGGTTAATCAGTTCTACAAGTCAACAGACTGAGGAAGTGCTCTGGATCAAAAGATAAAGCTACATATGAATCTATTTACAGTATCCATGCATTTCACTGCCTATGACATTAAAGCAGCAGGAAAACTACAAATAGGTCACATTTGGAATCGGCACAAATTCACTTTACTGAATTTGTTCAGTTTCGCTGTTCTAATTTTACTTTAGGTCTTAGTAGGTGTCTAAGTATCTATTAATTGTCGTAGTTTGAACTAAAACAAAACTCAAGATCACAAACTGACTTTATAAGCAATGAGAGAATCATTTAACAACGGTCTCGTTTCAGATATGATCTGTGTGTGGGAGCATGTGATGGCAGTCTATTAACATAGAGTAAATATTGTGTTGTATCCGGCAAATCAGATCATTTCTCTGGATGTGAATAACATTTTTTTTTAAGGATTTAAGGAAAGCATAAGGAATTCAAAACAAAAACTTCACAGCTGGACATCATAAGAAATTAAGTGAGGTCACTGTTTTATTATTTGGCCGATACACAAAAAACAAATCAAAACTAATCTAATATCAGTAGCTGTGAGATTGTAGTTACAAAATTATACATAGGGGCGGTCTGTGGCGTAGTGGGTACAGCAGACACTCCAGAGGCTGTGGTCCTTGTGGCCCCGGTTCAAATTTTGCATCGGATGGCCCTTTGCTGTGTGTCGTTTCCCTCTCTCTGCCCCTTGCTTCCTGTCTCTCTTCACTCTCCTATAATAAAGGCATAAAAAGCCCCCCCCAAAAAAAAATTATATATAGATTATGTACCTACATCGAGCGCTTCTATCAATTATTATTGAATAACCTCTGCCAAAGAGGTTATGTGATTAGCACCGTTTGTGCATTTGTTTGCAATATTGTGCTTAAATTATCAAGCCGAATTTTTATGAACTTGGACTTGGAGTGTGAGCAAAGAAAGAAACCCATTAAATGCTGGAGCGGATCAGGATGACTTTTGTTCAGATTTCAAAACCTTTCAGCATTGGCCTCGGTGGTCGGTGCGCTCTCTGACATCTCTTGTTGTTCACTTGCTGGGAACTGATAGAAGACCGGACCCAGATGAGCTGAGGGGTCTGGAAGGTTCATACTGGGTCAGGAGGTCCCTGATGTGTTCTGGTCCTGGACCATTCAGAGCTTTATAGACCAGCACCAGAACTTTAAAGTCTATCCTCTGATGGACAGGCAGCCGGTGTAAAGACCTCAGAGCTGGACTGTTGTGCTCCACTTTTTTGGTCTCAGTGAGGACTCGAGCAGCAGAGTTCTGAATGAGCTGCAGGTGTCTAACGGACTTTTTAGGTAGACCTGTAAAGATGCTGTTACAGTAATCAAGCCTACTAAAGATGAATGCATGGACTAGTTTTTCCAGGTCCTGCTGACACATCAGATCCTTTAACCTCGATATATTCTTAAGGTGATAGTAGGCTGACTTTGTTACTGCCTTAATGTGTTTTTCCAAATTTAGGTCTGGGTCCACCACTACACCCAGATTTCGGGCCTGGTTGGTAATAGAGGACATAGAGGACACGCGTGTTTTGCTACTCCACAAAGGAAGTCTGGAGCGTTCTTATTCAGACTGGCAGTCTTTGTGTGTACATGGAAACATTTTGATCACAAAAGATATGGCCCCTGTGCTTTCCCTGTCAAAGTTTTAAAAAAATCCAGAACAGCCCGCACGGTTTCTCTTGAGTCATTTATTCTGAAACACACCCTGTTTCTTAATCATTCACCTTGTCCAAACAAGAGATCGTGGGAGCTGCGTTTCAAGTCATCCAAGATTCTCTGTAGATGTGGCCTTGAGGTCATGTACTAGACTTTCTAGTCCCTATATTTTTTACTGCTTTTTTTTGTTTCACATGTATGAGGTTTTCTCTGGTAACTGTTGTCAAACTTGTACCTCCTCCATCACTTCCATGACGATTTTCCTGGGTCCGGTCAGAATCAGGTTGCTGATGGTCCGGTAGTCGTGACAGAGGACATTCAGTCCATTCACAGACACCACAAACTGACACACCTGGAAACAGACAGACAAACGGGAGAGCTTCTTTGGCTTGTGAAATAAAAGGATAAACAGTACAAACATGAAAGATTGTGAGAAATAAAGGAATACCCCCCCCCCCCCCCCCCAAAAAAAAAAAAAAACTCTTCTTGTAGTATCAGTTACAAAAGACTTGAAAAGTTTGACAGCTGCTTTGTTTTAAAGCTATGACGATGCTGTCGGGTTTCTGGAATGTGACAAACGTAAAGATTAATGCTGCTGTGTGAACATGTCTTTACTTATTTATGAAATTACAAACGATGGCTCTGGATCATCACTGAAATCAGTTCAAACTATTCATAAAGCTGCAAAATTAGGCTGGCTCCTTTAGAGTCATCCCTTCAGCCCACAGATTATTGGCATTATTCTAAACAGATTAATATTTGATGTATACACTCTGTTTATTCAGTTTAGACACAGATTTGATGCTATCCTTTTTGTATGTGCCAGTGAAGTGAATGGCTTTGGGTTTGACTTTTGGCAACATAAAACAATCTCAACAAATGACATTGGTGATTTAACAGGCATTTTTTTATGCAACAACAAGCACACAATCATCTGATAAATCCGCCCCAACACAATCCATAAATCTACTACTTTCATGTCTTTTTTCTATTCATTTTTCTCTGATTGATGATTATCTGGATTCTTTTTTTAACATTTCTTAGAGCTCAGCATTAGTGTACAGTTCCAACAAATAATTTTTTTGTTACACATAGGGAGCATGTTTATAGCCTTTGGTTTGGGTCTTGATACTCTTGATACTAGATTGTTTTGGGGTTTTTTTTCTTTCTTTTTATTACTCTTCCAATCACAACTGATAAAGTTCATAAAAAGCAACCAAACACAGGGAGAGTCAGTGAGCATAATCATAGCTCCAAAGTCAACAGCATGAAGGCTGACTGACATGAAGTGATAAGTGATTCTAAACAACACCAGGACACACACCGAGTTCACTCTTCTGCCACACCTGAACTCCGCTGTTCTTATCAATAAATCAACAGTGCTGCAACGCTGCAGGTTCCAGATTAAATTAAAACACCTCGTCTGAGCTGATTTTTAATCATTCAGATCATAGGTGTTGTTAAAAAACAATCTTTTTAAAAACCTAAGAAGTGCTTGAAAACACCCTCCTTAAATTTTCTCGAAAAAAATATATATCTCAGCCTTTGAAGACACTTTAAATATGTCATTCAACCCTTTTACTTTTACCTTTTACCCTTTTACCACTACCATACTGAGCAAGCTCCATGAAATTGTCTGATTTGTTTTATGGTAAATGATGTGGCCTCTTTTTCTGTTTCAACCTCATATCAGGGTTGCACTGCTATAAAAACGTGTTTGCACATGGTCTGAAGAATGCACGAGAAGCACACATTCTCACAGCAAATTGTTCCTTTATAAATACCAGTTTGTGGGTAGAAAAAGGTCCGCACATAGTTCTGTGTGTAAACTTCTTTTAGTTATCTTGCCTCAGGTCTTCAAGAGAAGATACGGGCATATGCGAACAGTCCTGATTCTTTGCTGGCAAGAGCCCTAAAAGCATGATACATGTAAATGAACACACATACTTATATTTGTTTTTAAATCAAAGGACAGACAGAAACAGCTGAGTGAGGAAAAACTGAGTGAAGAAAAACCTTTACAGATGTTTCGTGGACTCTACAGCACAAGAAGTATCACAAACAAAGAGAGCAGCCATTCATAAATTATCTCTTGCGTACATGTAGATGCTTTATGTACATATCGTGATAGTTTTTACAGCGAAAAGATGTACTACCCCCCTCAATATTTCAGTAAAAGAAAGGCGAATAGGTGACAGATGGATTAAGAGATATAAAGATACTTTATCTTCACACCAGCTGATGACTTTCTCTGTTCTAGGTTTCCTATAAACCTGTTTAACTCTCTCCTTACACCTCCCCCTCCTGTCTCTCTGCCATTGCTATTCTTTTTTCAGGCCCTTGAGTTGTTGGTCTTGGCTGGGGTCCAGCAGAACTTAATGACTCCTTGTGCCGAGTGTTAAAAACAGAAAAAAGAAAAGACAAGGAAAAGGATATGAAGAAAAGACATGGCAGCTGAAAAAGGCAAAGGTGAGCCACTCATAGCAAAACTACTCAGGTAATAGATGAGCCAAGACAGCACATTTAGGCTGAATGCAGTCTATATACTGCATGTTGCATTTACAATAATAAAAGCCCAGCCTCACTGAGAAAGTAGAAGACTGATACCACTGATACCTTAAAGCTAGGAGACAGCTGGCTCAGCTTAGCATGATGCTGGGGTTTTATTAGCCAAAAACGAGTTGTGGTTTCACAGTGTGATACATGCCTGGATCACAGCCAGGAGCAATGGCTTGCAGAAGTCCAGTGGTTGCCTGGCAACCTCAATGTGACAACAAGATTCCAGGAGTACTAACAAGTGAGGTTTCCAAATGTCAAACTACTCCTTGGTATCTTTTTCGATTTTTCTCAACATCTCATGACTGTGTGCATCTAAAGTGTAATGGAAGTATTCTTCATTTAATAGCTCACGTTTAAGATGTCACATTTTTAATTTTATGCCTAAAATTTATTTTATAGTGAGGTGAAGAGACTCTTTTGTCCATGTTATAAAAATACAATACCGGGACCTATTATTTTCTGAATCCGTATTGTAATGGTGAAGCATTCAGAATAAATGGACATGAGGTGAGACAGACACCCTGCTCTATGTTCTGCTTTAGAAAGTGCATCTGATTAAGCTCAGAAATAATGTATCCGACAGTTAGATAAGTGCTCCAACGGCAACGTTGACGTGTGTCTGTGTGTGATGGAAAAAGAGACACACAGACCAAAATTAAAACGTTTGTGAGCGTGTGTGGGTGATGAGAAATTAATGTTTTTTACAACATGCAGTCAGAGTACAGTGGGTGTACACCTCTCCTTTGGTCTTTTACCTGGAAGTGGCAACTCTTTACAAACTCAGTAACTCATCATCTTAATTGTGTTCTTGACTCATCACACATCACTAAAACTATACAGGTGAGGGGAAATGGGAGTTACCTACTGGGAAGTGCAAGCAAATAAACGGGTGAGGTCCTAACAAACTGCTGCACACCAGAACTGCAGCAATTTAAGGCAAAAAAGAATGTGATAAATCTAACCCAATATTCAGATTCTTCAGCTTCGCTCTTAAAGCTGCAGTCTGCAACTCTTTTTCAAGCATAATGCCTGGAACTGTCCGGGGATTCTGAAAGTAGTACATTAAATACCCCAATACAAAATAAAAAGAGTTCTCTAGGTCCCCTATATGTCCCGCTAGGTCCCTCCAAAGCCAGCAGGTTTGTTTACAAAATTGCAGACCGGACCGGTAAAAGGTAACCAATCAGGTTTACGAGCTGGGCTCTGCTGCCTGTCAATCACCGATTGTGCACGTGCGATACAAGGTAGGCTCGTCCCCACGCTTATTTATCTGGACTATTGAACTTCATTACGGGCTAGTCTACTTACTGTGTCTTCCATGATCGCAAATGACAGGTGAGTTGATGAATGAGGAGTCGTGTACGCGCATCTGGCGTGCACGTCTACGTGCACGAGTTCTCATGTGTTTTGATGGGGCGGGACAGGAAGTTGAATAACTTTTTATTTTTCGGTTAAAAAATAAGCATTTCTTGCATTTTGCGACTACGGAGGTCACCGTTTTCAACTTCAAGCGTTCTGATAGATCATGTAAACTCTTAAAATGCCAAAAAGTAGGACTTTACGTATGACAACAACAAATCCTGCAGACTGCAGCTTTAAAGACTGAATTGTGATAAACTCACAAAGAAAGTTTCAAAATCAGTCCACCATGCCTTCGAAAGGACAAATCACACACATAAAAAAATATTAGCAATGAGAAGTTTATGACCAACTTGAACCATGATACAGTAGATGTTTCCATGGTAATAAGAGTAAGCAGAACTGATATTATTTCCACTGACCGTTTCCTCTTTTTGTGTTGATACTTAAACTGTTCCACATCTACCTCCTTCCTCATCTTCCACAAACTTCAACTCACATGCTTTAATTCAAACATGACAATAATCACTGCAGTTACTAGTGATGGGATTTTCGGCTCTTTTTCGAGATGCGGCTCTAATTGCTCATCTTAAATGTGGAGAGCCGGCTCTTTCGGCTCCCAAACGGCTCCCCATATATATATATTTTACATTATTAATTAATTTATAGCTTAAACCTAATTTTATAACTTTTTGTTTCATTATTGACATTGTTAAGCACTTATGATGAGTAAAAATGCTGCATGACAATGCTTTATGAGTAAAAGTTTGATTATAACCACTTAAATTTTTACAAAATAGCACCACTTCCACAAAAATAACTTTAAATAAAGTAAACGGTTATAAATACAAACACCCACTACAATATGAAAAAGTATCAAAGCAGCTACATAACAAAAAAGGTGCCACAATACAAATATCAAATACAGTGCTATTAAATTAAAGTATAAAACTATGAAGGATAAAAAACATGTGAACAACAAGTTTTGAACCACTAGAGATGAAGAACTCACTGTATTAAATCGCTCAAAGACTTACAGATTGGCGTTGAGAAACACCAGGTGTTTAAGCTTTTTGTTTTTAAGTTTTAAGGTGTTTAAGGGAGGGAGAGGGAGAGGGAGGGGGAGGGGGAGGGGAGAGACAGCGAGGCACCGAAGGACAAAAAAAACGATGTGGGGAAAAAACTGTCGGCTCTGTGGCAATTGCAGAGCACAAGCGCAACGACAGGGAGGCGGAGAGACAGCGAGATACTGAAAAAAAAACGGCTCCACAATGGGAGCCGTTTTGGGATCCTATTTGGGAGCCGTTTTTTTCCTGTCGTTCACTTCAAAGAGCCGGCTCGAGCCGGATCGTTCGCGACCGACACATCACTAGCGGTTACTTAAAAAAAAGCAAAAAAACACATCACTTCTTTTTTAGGGAAAACAAAAACAAAAAATAATAGTTTCTCAGTGGCTGGGGGATATCTTCGGGTGGCTGGATCATTTTCATTATGCTTTAAAAGTTTTTTATTTCATCAATATCAATCAACGCCTCAAATCATTATTGAAATGTTATTCTTTCGCCACCAGAAAGATTTTTTCCCCTCCCACTGCTTTTTCCATTTAGTCCGTTCTGGTTTTACCTTCATGCCAGCAGCAGCTGCAGGTCCACCAGGGTCCACAGCCTGGATGTGACAGGGTTTGCTGCCTCGCACCACGAAGCCCCAGCCCACAGCATCGCCCACAATCTAAGAAACCACGGCAACGGATTACATGTCAACATGATGAATCACTGTGTTTCGCACGGAAATAAGGACCTCTGTACACAGATCCTATTCACAACATGGTGTTTAACAAAACATCAAGTGTCTATAAACTATCGCATGCACTTGTATGTAAAGAACTCTGCAAAGGTCTTGACCCACACCTTGTTCATTTACATATTGCTGAAAAACCAGGAAATAGTTGCAGCGATTTACTGACACATTGGCAAACATAGATGTAAATATAGTATGACAGTAACAGAGTTTGTACAATTACAATAAACTTGGAAGTGAATAATTGGTCCGACCACCTTTATTCTTCAACACGGCCTGAGCCCTCTTAGACAAGCTTTCTTGTAATCCTTTAAGTCTTCCTTGAAGGACTTTTCAAAGCTCTTCTTTGGACGTTGGATGCCTTTTGTTCCGTTTTCTGTCAGATTCCACCCCACACTGCTTCAATAATGTTGAGCTCTGGGGATGATTCATTACATCATACGCCTGTTGCCACAGATCTTTAATCCAGTTGTGTCATTTGGCATATCTCAGCCTTTTCTCCCTGTCTCCCTTCCTTAAGGATGGCTTTTTGACAGCCACTCTTCCATGGAGACCATTTCTGATGAGACTTTGGTGAACAGCAGATGGTTCAACTGAAGGCCTAGATGCTCCGGTGCTGCTTCAGGTGATTGCTGGATGTTTTTTTAAGTTCCAGATTTTGTTCAACTACTCTAAATACATTTTTAGGCCTGACACTTTTTTCTTTCGTCATCCACTTGTCCAGTTTCCTCAAGTTTTATGCCAATATTTAACCTAATACCTCTTTGGGAATCATCTTGTTGGGGAAAAAATGTCATGCCTGTCGAATTTAAAAGACATTCTTTATTACATTGTCTGGTATACTTGGACACGACACTGGTTCATCCCTTGAGTTAGGACCCCGTTATTATGCTTAAATGACTCATAGGTCGGTGTTAATTGGCTTGAGAAACTAAAAAGCACATTGCTCAGAAAATGGTCAGGACCAAATTAAAAGTTTGTCTCCTTGGAAGAAAAATGTAAAGAAATGAGAGGTGTCCCAAGACCTTTGCACAGTACTGTATGTGAGAGGGCACATGCGCCTGTGTGTGAGTGTTCCCTACGGTGAATCTCTTCTTTACAAAAGGCCCTCCTGGTGACTGCAGCTCCTCTAGACTCACTTGTCTCTTTAGAACTGTAGAGAAAAAACCCACCAACACAGCACATAATGTTACTTTGTACAGTGAGACAAAATCAGTTACCCACAGTAAGATTAAGATTGACCCAGAAAGCATGGATTAAACAACATATCTGAACATTCAAAATCAAGCATGAGAAAACACATACAGTACAAAGTGAAACCCAGAGATCTAATCTTACAATCATATATTTGTTTTTAAAAATGTGTATGCATGTGTGTGAAGCAAAAAAAAGGGTTGGTCACGTGCTGACAGAGCCTGAAGGAATGTTGCTTCCTGAAACAGTGCAGCATTTCTCTCCTCCAACTTCCCCTTACTATTACTCAGTTCAACATAACTCTATTAAGGGATTAACAATAACTTTGCATCTAAAATGACTTTAAATCAAATTCTTTAAAGCAAATGACTAAAAAATGTTAAAACTTAGATAGCTCAGGGTGACACCTGAGTATACAGATTACATTAAAGATTATACTGTGGTGGACTAGTAACAAGTCCGTGTTTTAACCAGCCTCTCGCCCAGTGCATGCTGGGATAGGCTCCAGCCCCCCAGCGACCCTGAACTGGACTGAGCTGGCACAGAAGATGAATGGATGATGCTTTTGTTTCTTTTACTCCTTCAGACACTTTCTTTTCTTGTCATTCAGTCTCTTTTCTTTAGTATTCTTTCATTCAAATGTGCTTTTTCTGGTCATTATCAAAACATTTTAAACAGAAGCCCTTAAGTTAACAAACCGGTGATGGAAGATGATGACTAAATAAAAAACACTGTCACCTATAAATTAAAAAAATGTGTGTAACAGAACGATGAATTACTCTCACGATGCTTAAATCAGAGTGTGCTCCTTATAATGCCCTAAGGCCTGTGTGGAATGCACTGTATGTGTGTGTGCTGTGGCCTGTGCACTATCTCACACTGATCTGATAAGAAAAAGGAAGTGAGAGTAAAAAAAAAATCCCTTTTTTCAGGACAATTTCATAATATCTCATTTGAATCCTGATCTGATTAGATATACGGAACAACTTCGTTTTAATACTTTTTCCATCTGTCGCTTTCACCTCATATTACAAGCCAATGTCAGGCGAATTCTTTTGATCTGTCTGACTTCATAAGAGCATAAAAGCAATCACACCAGACACTAAGCTCATCATATTTGTAATATCTGCTGTGAATGTTATAGACTTTCCTCCTTATCTTCTTATCATGTGATACACAAAACTAACTATGATGAGGAAAAGGAAGATGGGAAATACCCCAACAGTATATTTTTTATGTGTGTGTGTGTGTGCGTGTCTCCATTCCTCTTTCTGTTCATTGTGTGAGTTATATCGACGGGATTCTGCTGCTTCAAAGACAGTCCTGTCAATAATTCAGTTTGAATTATATATCAAAGGGAAACCTCAAAGTAGTCAAGATACAGAAAGTAGAAAAACATACAGTGAACGATGTGCATTCAATAGTTCAAACAGTTTATGTCAACATTATTTTCCTGATCATTATTATGAACAAGCAGCCTATATCTGTTTTTGTCTCTAGTAAACAAACCCTCCTTTTTAGCACTTATAAATCCCCAACAACAAAAAGCAGGTGAGCTGCTTTGTGGTTTGTGATGGAATTTGAGTCCTGATCTGTTGTGAGTCTTCTACATCTACGATTAATTAATTTTACAATCATTAACTGAAAAAGCAAATTACGATTAAATGTCTTCTAAATTGGTATAATCCTTTAAATTGTCCGAAGAGCTGTTCAGATTTGCAGGGCCAAAGTAAGCCAAAACTCTCAGCTCAGAGTATTGCTGCCCAGCCTCCTCATCTATATCTCACCCAAGTTCAGCTTCAAATAGTGCTGCATTCGCTGTGCCTGAGAATTAGGAAGTTCTAACTCTTTCACTCCTGCTTTATGCTTTTACAGCAGATTCTCACCAGCATCCAATAAATCCCTTAGCTCAAAAATAAAAGGAGCTAATAATGCTTTTCCAGTCCTTTGTTTAATGTTTTATAATTAAACTAGAAAATAATTTACCTCTAACGGGAATTCTTTTACTTTTTTTTACCAGTCAGAAGCTAGATTTGCAGTTTGTCATTGAATGGAGAACACTCAACATTAACTCCTAAAAACTAGAGCAAAAAAGAGAGGAAAGGGCCCACAGTGTAATATCATGTCCTCTTTAACTTTAACTTCTCTTTTTTTCATTTTATCAGTACTTTTTATTGAGCACCGACAATTAACAAATACACAACAAAGACAAGATCCTTGAAACAATGCTCACATATTTTCATTTATGTCACACACACATACTTACACATACACTTAGTCCCCACTCCCCCATCCCACCCCGCAAACAACCAACAGAAGGGACACTCACCCAAAGAAGCAAAGGAGGCATAAAGCCGTGTACTGTTCATAAAGTTATACACTATTTGCTATGTTTTGCATGAAGGAGCATAACTGAGAGAAAAGACTGCTCAGTGAGAAGGAGTAGGCATAGTTTTAGTCTAGCTAAATACGTCAACACCGGGTTCCAGATGGAGAAGAAGTTTTCCCGAGACCCTCTGAGTGTATGTTTAAAGGTGAGAATGGTTGAATGGGGCATTAATCCTTGTTCTGTGATGTGATATGTAGCCCAAAAAAAATTGGTTGGGTCTGTAATGGCTCAGAACCTCCCTAAAAGGCTCTCTGAAACAGCTGTTACTATGCTGGGTTTAGAATGCGTCGTTTTCCCTTATTGGCGTCGTTTCAGAGCTTTTCTGGCAACCTCATTATGAAATGCAGGTAGGTGTTGGCGCTATTCGGTTGCCGTTGCTTGATTGGCTGCCCTTGCTCTCACTGAAAACAGAGCTATAGAGTAACACACTGACTGGAAACAGAGCTATAGAGTAACACACTGACTGGAAAGAAAGCTCATCAGAATCAGAATTCGTTTTATTGCCATTGTTAGTGAACAGTGTTCACTAACTAGGAATTTGCTGCGGCGTAAGGTGCAAACATGTAACATAGGATATAATAATAAAAAATAAAGAATAAAAATATATGAATATAAAATGTACAAGGTGTGTACAACAATACACAGTATCCAATATACAGAGCAACAACAGTGCAGCTTCATTAGTGCAGTTTTAATGATGGTAAAGTGACTGGGGCAGGTTATGAGGTGATTATGAAGTGTTCATAAGTCCAACTGCAAGGGGAAAAACTGTTTTTCTGACGGGAGGTTCTGGTCCGAATGGACCGAAGCCTGCCCGAGGGGAGCGGTGCAAATAGAGAAGGGTCAGCTGTGATCCCACCTGCTCGCCCCATAGTCCTGGAGACTGCAGGTCATGGATAGATGGGAGACGTGCAGGTCATGGATAGATGGGAGACTGCGGGTCATGGATAGATGGGAGGCTGCAGGTCATGGATAGATGGGAGGCTGCAGGTCATGGATAGATGGGAGACTGCGGGTCATGGATAGATGGGAGACGTGCAGGTCATGGATAGATGGGAGACTGCGGGTCATGGATAGATGGGAGGCTGCAGGTTAATGGATAGATGGGAGGCTGCGGGTCATGGATAGATGGGAGACTGCGGGTCATGGATAGATGGGAGGCTGCAGGTTAATGGATAGATGGGAGGCTGCGGGTCATGGATAGATGGGAGGCTGCAGGTCATGGATAGATGGGAGGCTGCAGGTCGTGGATAGATGGGAGGCTGCAAGTCATGGATAGATGGGAGGCTGCAGGTTAATGGATAGATGGGAGGCTGCAGGTCATGGATAGATGGGAGGCTGCAGGTCATGGATAGATGGGAGGCTGCAGGTCATGGATAGATGGGAGGCTGCAGGTCATGGATAGATGGGAGGCTGCAGGTCATGGATAGATGGGAGGCTGCAGGTCATGGATAGATGGGAGGCTGCGGGTCATGGATAGATGGGAGGCTGCAGGTCATGGATAGATGGGAGGCTGCAGGTCGTGGATAGATGGGAGGCTGCAGGTCATGGATAGATGGGAGGCTGCAGGTTAATGGATAGATGGGAGGCTGCAGGTCATGGATAGATGGGAGGCTGCAGGTCATGGATAGATGGGAGGCTGCAGGTCATGGATAGATGGGAGGCTGCAGGTCATGGATAGATGGGAGGCTGCAGGTCATGGATAGATGGGAGGCTGCAGGTCATGGATAGATGGGAGGCTGCAGGTCATGGATAGATGGGAGGCTGCAGGTCATGGATAGATGGGAGACTGCGGGTCATGGATAGATGGGAGACGTGCAGGTTAATGGATAGATGGGAGGCTGCGGGTCATGGATAGATGGGAGGCTGCAGGTCATGGATAGATGGGAGGCTGCAGGTCATGGATAGATGGGAGGCTGCAGGTTAATGGATAGATGGGAGGCTGCGGGTCATGGATAGATGGGAGGCTGCAGGTCATGGATAGATGGGAGGCTGCAGGTCATGGATAGATGGGAGACTGCAGGTTAATGGATAGATGGGAGGCTGCAGGTCATGGATAGATGGGAGGCTGCAGGTTAATGGATAGATGGGAGGCTGCGGGTCATGGATAGATGGGAGGCTGCAGGTTAATGGATAGATGGGAGGCTGCGGGTCATGGATAGATGGGAGGCTGCAGGTCAGGGATAGATGGGAGGCTGCGGGTCATGGATAGATGGGAGGCTGCAGGTTAATGGATAGATGGGAGGCTGCAGGTCATGGATAGATGGGAGGCTGCAGGTTAATGGATAGATGGGAGGCTGCAGGTCATGGATAGATGGGAGGCTGCGGGTCATGGATAGATGGGAGGCTGCGGGTTAATGGATAGATGGGAGGCTGCAGGTCATGGATAGATGGGAGGCTGCAGGTCATGGATAGATGGGAGGCTGCAGGTCGTGGATAGATGGGAGGCTGCGGGTCATGGATAGATGGGAGGCTGCAGGTCATGGATAGATGGGAGGCTGCAGGTCATGGATAGATGGGAGGCTGCAGGTTAATGGATAGATGGGAGGCTGCAGGTCATGGATAGATGGGAGGCTGCAGGTCGTGGATAGATGGGAGGCTGCGGGTCATGGATAGATGGGAGGCTGCAGGTCATGGATAGATGGGAGGCTGCAGGTCATGGATAGATGGGAGGCTGCAGGTCATGGATAGATGGGAGGCTGCGGGTCATGGATAGATGGGAGGCTGCAGGTCATGGATAGATGGGAGGCTGCAGGTCATGGATAGATGGGAGGCTGCAGGTCATGGATAGATGGGAGGCTGCAGGTCATGGATAGATGGGAGGCTGCAGGTCATGGATAGATGGGAGGCTGCAGGTCGTGGATAGATGGGAGGCTGCAGGTCATGGATAGATGGGAGGCTGCAGGTCATGGATAGATGGGAGGCTGCAGGTCATGGATAGATGGGAGGCTGCGGGTCATGGATAGATGGGAGGCTGCAGGTCATGGATAGATGGGAGGCTGCAGGTCATGGATAGATGGGAGGCTGCAGGTCATGGATAGATGGGAGGCTGCGGGTCATGGATAGATGGGAGGCTGCAGGTCGTGGATAGATGGGAGGCTGCAGGTCATGGATAGATGGGAGGCTGCAGGTTAATGGATAGATGGGAGGCTGCAGGTCATGGATAGATGGGAGGCTGCAGGTCATGGATAGATGGGAGGCTGCGGGTCATGGATAGATGGGAGGCTGCAGGTCATGGATAGATGGGAGGCTGCAGGTCATGGATAGATGGGAGGCTGCGGGTCATGGATAGATGGGAGGCTGCAGGTCATGGATAGATGGGAGGCTGCAGGTCATGGATAGATGGGAGGCTGCAGGTCATGGATAGATGGGAGGCTGCGGGTCATGGATAGATGGGAGGCTGCAGGTCATGGATAGATGGGAGGCTGCAGGTCATGGATAGATGGGAGGCTGCAGGTCATGGATAGATGGGAGGCTGCAGGTCATGGATAGATGGGAGGCTGCAGGTCAGGGTTAGATGGGAGGCTGCAGGTCATGGATAGATGGGAGGCTGCAGGTCAGGGTTAGATGGGAGGCTGCAGGTCATGGATAGATGGGAGGCTGCAGGTCATGGATAGATGGGAGGCTGCGGGTCATGGATAGATGGGAGGCTGCAGGTCATGGATAGATGGGAGGCTGCAGGTCATGGATAGATGGGAGGCTGCAGGTCATGGATAGATGGGAGGCTGCAGGTCATGGATAGATGGGAGGCTGCAGGTCATGGATAGATGGGAGGCTGCAGGTCATGGATAGATGGGAGGCTGCAGGTCATGGATAGATGGGAGGCTGCAGGTCATGGATAGATGGGAGGCTGCAGCCGATCAGCTTCTCAGCGGAGCGCACAGCTCGCTGCAGTCTGTCTGTCCCTGTCGGAACTGACCCTGTACTGAGCATTAAATTCCGACTGAAGCCTGCTCGGAATCGTGCAAGCTTTGTGAAACTGTACTCCGTGAAATGTGCAGAGCAAAGGAAAAGTCGGCGGTTGTATGTACAGGGGATGCTGTTAAAAATAAATAAAAGCCATTGATCGCGAACATTGCTTTCCGGGATCGTAGTCCGCTCTCACAGCCTTGGAAGGCTCACCAGTTCCTGTTTCTCGCCGAAGGGGCGTGTCTGAAACGGGGTGGCTGTGGATTTGGGTGTGGGGGGGGTGATTGCTGAAAAAGTGACATCACTTTTTCACAAAAACGGATTGGCACTTTTTCAGGGGGATATTCAAAAAAGGGGATTACTTGAAACAGAGGTTCTGACACTTGCTGGCACTTGGTGTGTACTCCCCACAGCGGGGAGACTCAGAACTAACACCAAAAACGGGAAAAAGACGATTTTGATTCTCTATCCCCTTTAATCTTTTCTAGTTGTATGAATTGCATCAGATCACATAACCATTATGACACTTTACGTTGATTCTTGGATTTCCGATGTAATAATATTCTCCTGCGTGCCAGTAAGGTGATAAAAGCAATGATATGTTTATCTTTTCCTAATTGTAAAGCAGTTCCTATCTGTGACACCAAATATAGCCATAGCGGCACTGGGTTGTAGATTAATATTCAACCATTCTGACAGTGTTTTAAAGATCACCGACCAGTAGGTTGTCAGGGAGGGACATGCCCAAAACATATGAGTTCGGTTGGCAGGAGTGCCATGACACCTGTCACAGCAAATTGTATTATGCCGGGTTTTGCACAAGAAGTACTGTTATTTACTCTTCGTAGAGCGCTGTTCCAAATATCCTCAAAACAATTCCTCCCCTAATTCATTCTCCCATTCAGCCCTGATCTTTGCAAGGGAGATGTTTTTAATAGGTTATAAAGACATTTGTTCTTGAAATGAGTCTCCTTGAGTCTAAAGGAATTTCTAACAGATTACCCAAGGTAGACATTGATATGTACGGGAAGTTCGGGTCATGACATTTCAGAAAATGATGGACTTGGAAATGGCGGAATAAGTTAGACCGAGGAAGGCTGACTTTTAGGGATAGGTTGTCAAAACCATTTATGTACATATCCTTAAATGCATAAATCCCATGTCTTTTTAACTTTCACTTTTAATATTTCTTGTATTAGATAAGTCAAAGATCATCCATGTGATCATACCAGATTTAGGGTTGCAGAGGACAGGTGGACTGCTGCTGCTCATGCTGCTCCGCCGGGCTCCGACCACTGAGACAAGAGGGAGAGAGAGGCATTGCACTAAATAATATGCAGGTCAATGAGCAGTTGAGTGCTAACATAGAGCCTTTACCTTAACAAATATTCAAAGACCATCTTACTAATGTTGCACATTGGAACTTTAGGAGTGACATGCAAAACTCTGGTCAAAATATAAAAAATGTCTGCATGTAAAAATAAATAAATAAATAAAAACAATGACATCATTTCCAAAAGTCACTAGGTTAAAGATGACACTTTGTTCGGACAAGCTACATAGTCTGAACTTTTAACACAATCTCTGACCCGGCATGATCACTGTGTGTGAGAGCTTTCAGTAGCAGTGAAGAGTCCTTTTTCTTTTTTGGAGAATTTTCTTGCATTCTTCCTAGAAAAGGCTTCTCATTCTGTGAGATTCTCAGGTCATCTTACATGCACTGTTTTGAGGTCTGTCCACAGATATGTGATTACTTTTTAAAGACAGTGAGGGCCATGGGAAAACCTTCAACTTTCACCTTTTGAGGTGGTCCATTTTGGATTTTTGTTACATGTAGTTAGGATCACTGTAAAAAATCAAAGCTTTCCTCTTTTTATATTTAGCTTTTTTTTGTTTGTACAGACCACAGAGTGGTGGTTTTTTTTAATTGTTTTTTTTAAATCAGCAATTTATTCTTTTTTTTTGTTATGTCAAACATGGGCTTTAGATTTACATCTCTATCAATCTTAGGAGCTGTTTTATTGGCCTTGCAGACTTCAAGTTGACTTCCACATTGCCATTAACAGCCATACTCTACTACATAAAGAAATAAAGGAAAAAGTTCTGGGAAATTTCTGTGCTTCCGTCTTATGACCTCTATCTGCTTTGTGGATATTAATCACTTTAATTTTAGAAAAATAGGGCAGCTGCTGAGGAGAGCCCATCGCTGCTGCATGTTCGGATAATCCCTAACAACTAAATCATCAACGTCTTTGACCATACTGAAAGCTACGAGAGCTGGAAGGTTTTACAATTTGATTTGCTTATGACAACAGCTTTATGCCACTCTTGTGATATGAGCCTGTTTCCTCTTGTGTGCATGTAAGCGTCTCCAAAAAATGCTTTGAGCTAAAAACAAACAAACAAACAAACAAAAAAGTCTCTAAACTAAAATTAAAGACAAGAATCACGATAATTCATATCTATTGATATCCTGATCCCTTTGACATTCATACAATGCAGTAGTATAACAGTGGAATAAGGCTTATTCAAATTCCAAGAAGCTACTTATTTTTGGAAATGTTATGATGACAGTTGAGCACTTTTCACAATCTTATTCTGACCGGTAACACAAAGCAGGACAGCTTTGTTAGCTGTACATCGCAGACGCCACCAAGGACATTGGCTGCCTGCGTTTGGGTATGTGTGTCAACAGATGATAAGACAAATGGGATAACTTTGTCACTGTTCAGTAAAGAATAGGGGCAATTTCCAGCTTCTATAATTAGGCTACAGCTGCCTCGGCGAGCACACAACAATATCGCCACATTTAAAGTTTTCGATGAGAGAGCAAAAGTTAGCCTGTACCACTTCCCAGAACATGTGGCGCCATCTTCAAATGTAAGCAAATCCTTTTAAAGAAAGACTTAACCTAAACTTTTTCCTGATTTTAACAATATTACCAAGGTGAGAGAAGGCAGTCCTGGAAACCTGTTTTATATGCGAGTCAGAGGACAGATCCTGGTAAGATATAACTCCAAGGTTCCTCACTGTAGAACTATGGGTTGCCAACTCCTTGATAAAAAAATAAGGGACACCTCATTGGCAGGAACGGCCGACCCGATTGCCTTCACCCTTCCATGCATGGTGATTTTTTTTGGGGTCTTTTTTTGTAAGTGAAATGATTTTTTAACTATTTGACTTGAACCTGAATTGAATTAAATGCATATTTTTGAGTGATATAAACACATGCAAAACAAATGTTTTACCAGAAATGTACTTTCTTAAAAAATAACAATAAACTGAATAAAATAAATATCTTTCTTAAACAGAAATGTCTTAAACCTAAAACTGTATAAATAAATATAAATCGATAGACAACGCAGAACTTGAAGAGGGCAATTATTTGTGTTCCTATTTATCGAGTCATTTTCACAATTTAGTATGTCAGCATTGGTGGTCCAGAGGGTGGACGCCCGCCCGCCACGCGGAAGGGCACGGGTTCGACTCCCGGCCAATGCAATTATATTTATTATTCATTATTTGATATAATATTTATACTCTTTAGGCGGCCGTCGCTCAGTGTTTAGAGTGTATAGTTTCTCTCTTGACTTATGAGGCTCTGGCTTTCTTTGAGATTTTAGTCACAGCATGCATGATAACTGAAGGCTGTATTTTTTTCATTTTTTTTAGGGGAAAGACTTTTTACATGCTGCACCTGATTTAAGTCTAATATAGTTTGATTTGATTTATTAAGATCTCAATTCAGCTCAACCATTGCAGATGCAGGCCTTTATTGGCCGTAATGGTTTTGCCTCTAATGTCCTGTGCCAAGCTAAAATTATTGCTGCATACATTTATTAATGACATTCATGCTTTTGATTACCAACATGGACAGAGCAAGCCGTCTTTTTGGTAAATGCATGTATTTATGTTGTTATTGAATGTTAGGTAAAGAGAATGTTTTCACTTTCCATAGAAACCCTTTGAGAACAGCTAACCATCTAAACCAGTCAGAAATGTACAAAGACAGTATGACTGGATTTCCTGGCAGACAGCAGAGCAGTCAATGGAAACTCCAGGCCTCTGCTGATCTGGTCTCATCTCTACTGAAGTTAATGTAGTTTTAAGGATGATCTGTTCACTGTCAGACAGGCAGGCAGCACTTGTTCTTCCGTTTGGTTTGGACCGATCTAATTATGTGAGCAGTTGTTAAGGTTTCACAGCCTAAAGTCTGATACCTTCATTTTTACAATGTGTACCTACCGGATAGCTTTCATTTTTCTGCTATTTCAGTTGAATAAATATTCAGAGCCTTATTTCAAATGTTCCAGCTATTACTTTTATACCTGAAACCTGTCTGAAGTGCACTGTTTGAGTTTTGGAATGGACAGGTCAGTGAATAACAATAGTTTAAATAGAGTGTATTAGTGTCTCTCTCTCTCTCTCTCTCTCGCTCTCTCTCTCTCTCTCTCTCTCTCTCTCTCTCTCTCTCTCTCTCTCTCTCTCTCTCTCTCTCTCTCTCTCTCTCTCTCTCAACGGACATTGTCTCTGATATGGCTTGCAGGGCTCTTTGTATCGTTAAAACTTGTAGGTTATTTTGTTTCTGTGACTCTGTCACCAGTGTCATACAGAAGAGACCAGACCACCAACTTGAGACGGTATACAGATTGAAACACGCATCACATGCACCACAGCACTAAAACACCAGAAGTGAAACATTCATTGAAGTTGTTATGCTTTTTATTTTTTAGCAGTAAAAGAAGAAATCTATCCTACATTAATCATCAGTAAAGGAGATCTAGGAGTTTTTCTTCCCTTGCTGTATTCTGTGGTACGCCAAGTTTCTTATCTCAGATGGTAAAACAGGAGTATGGGTTATATTGTGGCTATCAATTATGAATGTTGGAGCATTCTTGAAAAACCATCTGTATTCTGTCGGCTGCTGTGAGCTGTGGACATTGCTGCTAGAGCAAAGTGTAGCAACATTTGCCAGAGGCAGCTGCAAAATGAATGAATGAATGATCATATGCACCCTTCTCTCATACTTGAATAAATGTTGTGCTGAAGATGCAACATGAATTCAAAACCAAATGTTCTACTTGGTCCTGCTTTACAGTCTCCACAAGGTTACAACATCAGATGGACATTGAGTTTGACTTTTTCTCTCTACAGGATGATGAACATGGAGAACAAGTTAATACAGACTCGAGAGGAGGAAGGCGAGTCGTTTGAGCGGACGCTGGTGGCGTCTGAGTTCGTCGACTGGCTGCTGCAGGAGGGGGAGATGCCAACCAGGGAGGAGACTGAGCGGCTTGGACGACGGCTTCTTGAGCATGGAATCATTCAGCATGGTGAGGACGAGGGTTACTGTGTGCACTGTTTGAGCCCTTAAAGATGTAACGCAACAAATAATCAATTTTCTTATGCTAACTATGAAAATCAAAGTGAATATGAACGGGTCCCTCATTGCGATTAACTCACAAAGATTTAACTATTTGTTACATTTACACTTTATAACGTGGTAACACTGCTTTATATTTATCTTATTGTTATATATGTTACATTTTCACTCTCTGTTTTGCTTTGCCAGCCCATACTTGATAACTTTGGTTACTCTCACTGCTCTCAACACTGTCAGGCTGCTGTCTTTAGGGAACAAATCAAATCAAATCAAATTTATTTGTATAGCACATTTCATGTACAAACAATTCAAAGTGCTTTACATAAAATAAAAGCATTGCAGCAGGGAGTGGAAGAAGCCTTAAAAATACATAAAAGAATATAAAGAGAAACAAATAAGATAATTTAAATGAATTTAAAAACAAGCAACAGTCTGGATAAGTTAAAAGATATCGTGCAGATTTCATGCATAGACACATGAGAACAGAAATGTTTTTAACCTGGATTTAAAAATGTCTACATTTGGTGAAAGTTTAATCTCCACTGGCAGTTTGTTCCACTTGTTAGCAGCATAACAGCTAAATGCTGCTTCTCCATGTTTAGTCTGGACTCTGGACTGGACCAGCTGACCTGAGTCCTTGGATCTCAGAGCTCTGCTGGCTTTATATTCTCTGAACAGATCACAGATTGTAAACCATCAGCAGGCTTTTAAAATCTATTCTGTGACTGACTGGAAGCCAGTGTAAAGATTTTAAAGCTGCTGTGATGTGTTCAGATCTCTTAGTCCGGGTTAAAACTCCAGCAGCAGCGTTCTGGATGAGCTGCAGATGTTTAATGCTCTTTGTGGGAAGTCCAGTTAAAAGAGCATTACAGTGATGGAGTCTGCTGGAGATGAATGCATGGATGAGTTTCTCCTGGAAACCTTTAATTCTGTTGATGTTTCTGAGGTGGTAAAAAAGCTGCCTTGGTGACAGCTGTACAGTTGAGTACAGTTGAGGTCTCATTGTGCCAAAGACTATGAAGCACCAGCAGGTTTTCTGTGGTCAGCAGTCAAGATATTTACACAGTACATCTTAAACTTACTCTTTGTCTGACAAAATTTCATCCTGAATCAGTTAACAGAGAAAGACCAGCCCCTCAGTGAAGAGGAGTGTAAAATACACTGAAGGCTGATCTATGGTGTGTGTGTACTTCTTTTTTCCCTTTTGTCATGCATAATAAAGGGAATATGTCAGGCTGATTGCAGCCTTGTATCCACAAATTGGCTGGTGAACTAACCACAAGCCTGAGCTGTATTACTTACAACCAGGTTAGTATTCAGCAGAAATGCATTCAGTTAACATGACAACATAATGTGGGGCAGATCTGTGGACTACAGTGTGTAAAGAAAACACCAACTGAATGCATAGTTTCTGTCATGGTCTCGGGTTTTTCTTATGTTTTTTATTCTGTTTGTATCTTGTTTTTTCTCATTTCCAGGTTTTGTCATTTTAGAAATTCTGCATTACATTTTGTTAATCTTTCTAATTCTGTTTAATTCGTTCGTTGTTTTAGTGTTCTTTTAATATTCCCTTTGTCTTTTCATTGGGTTGTTTCAGTCAGTCCTGCTTTCTGCTCTTCCAAACCGTTTTCAGTTTGTCAATTACATCACACCTGCCTTTTGTACCTCCTCAACACCTTCTGAGTAAATGTTTCCTTGGTCCTCTGTCAGGTCCTTGTCTTGTTATGGTTGTGTTTCTCACCTTGCTATGTCCAGTCTTGTGCCAAATGCTCTGTTGTTTTTTTCAGTTTGTTATTTTATTTTGCTCTGGCCTGCCTCTAGAATCTCATCTGCATATGTCTCCTGCACTTCTCAATACACTACACTGCATAAGACTTCATACGTGGAGAAAATGGTTCTTTTCAAGTACTTTTTTCAATCTTAAGTGTGGGTTTCAAGTGCAATGTCAACAAACCAACACAATAATGAAAAATGATGATTTTTTAAGCCATCTCATCTGGATATCTGGTTTATAATCGGGTCAAAGCTGATTTCTAGGCATGTCAATGTAGTCAGCAGAGACTGGAGTTCATTCATTTTAGAGGACCTGCTGCTGTAAAAAACAATTTTTTTCTATTTATATATGACATTTCTCTAAATTGATTTACAGATGACATTAAAGCTCAGCTTCTGATAAAGATAATCCAGTTAACAGATGCTCCTCAGTCTTGTCATAAAATATTATTGACAGCTTAACTTGTACATAACTTATGTACCAACCACACTGCATATTTTTTTTATATACATTTTCCATTGGCTCTTTTAGTTTTAGCTTAGTATATGTCTTACCTGTGTGCCCTGAATGTTTACTTTGTATTGATATGTCCTGTCCTATCTGTTGTGCCTGTGCACTTTATATGTCACCGTGAGAGTGTGTGAAATGTCCTCTCGATTCCTTTGGATGTTTTGGCATGTGAAGAAATTGACAATAAAGCAACTTTGACTTTGATATAATACTTATAATATAAATAATATGACAAATATAATTGATTATAAATGAAATGATGATAATATATTAAATGATAATATATTATCATTTAATATATTAAAAGATAATAAATTAAATGATAATATATTATCATTTAATATATTATCATCATCATCATCCTCTACCTTCAAAACGTTGTGGCCTGTGCATTTATCTGGGTGGGTTGGGTCAGGATTGATAAATGCACAGGCCACAACTGTCTGAGCAGCTCTATAAAAGCTGCTACATTTACCAGAACATAGAAGCAACATCAGAAAGCATGAGCTACACCTAGAACTCATGCTTTCTGATGTACCATAGGTATAACACATACCAGCTGATACCCCACTGGGGTGGGGGGAAAGGTGGGTTGGGCAGTCAAAGAACTGTAACTCTACAACAACTAAAACTGTTTAGATCTGTTTCCTCCAGACAGGAGACATGTTCTCCTGTATCCTCCATGACAACATCCTCCAGCACCAACTCCAGCAAAAAAACACACACTACGATACAATGGCCCCTGTTAACCCTCACCTGACCACCTGGCTGACCCTGAGAAAAAAAACCAATCATGCTGCCTCAGACCACCAGCAACAGGGAACTCAGCCCTGCTGCCTCATACAGAGACATGTCTTCCTCCTGCCAGTGACCAGGGTTCTTCTCAGCTGACAGAAGGTAGAGTGGAGATCTTCTCTTTGGAAAGACAAACATTCACTTCATTCCTCTGAGTATGCTGTGTTTATTCATCTGTTGATATCATTCTTATGAATCCATTCTTTCATATCACAGATCCCAGTATCTAATTCACAGTTCCATTGTTTTTCTGTAGGCCTTCCTCTCTTGTGAATCCTTCATAGCTGAGACAGCTGTAACAATGACACGTTTTGTGCTAACTACATTAATGAGCGCTTCACTGTGTTATTTAGCTGTGAAGATGATTTTCATGGGGAGAGAGGAGGTCCCACTGTGTCAGCTGAAGCTGCAGCAGGTCCTCAGTGCAGCATCAGGCCTTCTTAATGAGCCTCACAGGTAAAAATACCCCTGTTTCCTGGGTGGAGGACGAGGAGGCAAGGCAAGGCAAGGCAAGGCAAGGCAAGGCAAGGCAAGGCAAGGCAAGGCAAGGCAAGGCAAGGCAAGGCAAGGCAAGGCAAGGCAAGGCAAGGCAAGGCAAGGCAAGGCAAGGCAAGGCAAGGCAAGGCAAGGCAAGGCAAGGCATCATTATTTATATAGCGCATTTCATACCACAGGCAACTCAATGTGCTTTACATAAAGACAAGGCATTTAAAAGAACAGCATAAAGCAGCATAAAAACAAGCAATTTAAAGAGAAAAAAAAATAGAATAAAAATTAAAGCAATCAAAGAAGAGGGGAAAAAGAAAAATATAAACTCAACCATAAGCACACTGAAAGAGAAATGTTTTAACCTGGATTTAAAAGTGCTTACAGTTGTGGCTGATTTCAGTTCTGCTGGTAGTTTGTTCCAGTTGTGTGCAGCATAACAGCTAAAAGCTGCTTCACCGGGTCTAGTTTGAACTCTGGGCTCCACTATCTGACCTGAGTCAGCAGATCTCAGAGCTCTGCTGGGTTTATACTCTGCTAGCATGTCATTCATGTATTCTGGACCTAAACCATTCCGTGATTTGTAGACGAGCAGCAGAACTTTAAAATCTATTCTGTATCTGACCGGGAGCCAATGTAAAGACTTGAGAACTGGGGTGATGTGATGTGATCTCTTTGTTCTGGTTAAATCTCGGGCTGCAGCGTTCTGAATGAGCTGCAGCTGTTTGAGACTCTTTTGGGGGAGTCCAGTCAGAAGACCATTACAGTAGTCAAGTCTGCTGGAGATGAAAGCATGAATCAGCTTCTCCTGAACTGTTTGGGACATGAAACCCTTCATTCTGGATATGTTCTTAAGTTGATAAAAGGCTGATTTGGTGACTGATTTCATATGATTGTTGAAGGTCAGGTCTGAGTCTATCAGCACGCCGAGGTTCCGGACTTGGTCTTTAGTTTCTAGAGACAGTGACTCAAGATGTTTACTGACAGCAAACCTCTTCTCTTTGTTGCCAAACACAATGACCTCAGTTTTTTCTTGATTTAACTGAAGGAAATTTAGGTTCATCCACTTTTTGACTTGCTCTAAGCAGTCGCACAATGACTCTATAGGACTGCAGTCATCTGGAGACAGTGTGAGATATATCTGTGTGTCATCTGCATAGCTGTGGTAGTTGACTTTAGAGTTCTTCAGAATTTGACCCAGAGGCAGCATGTATAGGGTGAACAGAAGGGGTCCAAGAACTGACCTCTGAGGAACTCCACATGTCAAAGCCACTCAATCAGATTGATTACTTCCAATGGTCACAAAATAACTCCGCTCCTCCAAGTAGGACCTGAACCATTCTAGGACTGTCCCGCTGAGTCCTGCCCAGGTTTCCAACCTGTTCAGCAGTATACTGTGATCCACAGTGTCAAATGCAGCACTGAGATCCAACAATACCAGAACTGACACCTTGCCTGAGTCAGTGTTCAACCTTATGTCATTTAACACTTTAATAAGAGCCGTTTCTGTACTGTGGTGAGGTCGGACGCCTGACTGAAATTTGTCAAGGAGTCCACTGGAGTTCAAGAAGTTACTGAGTTGATTAAAAACCACTTTCTCAACAATCTTGGCTATAAAAGGAAGATTTGAGGTGGGTCTGTAGTTGGTTAAAATGGAAGCATCCAATGTTGTCTTTTTTAGGAGTGGCTTGATGGCAGCTAATTTTAAGGGTTTAGGGTGGAGTCACTCTGAAAAACGGGGAGTGCTTAGAGGGCAGACAGCTGGAAGCTTGTCCTGAGAAACACTTCAGAAACAGTATGGCACATGTTAATTTTACTTCGGTAATGAATGCCATCAACACTGACCTTCTGTTTCGATTTGTACACAAAGGCATTTGATTAACTGAAGCATGTCTCTGATTTTGAAATTGTGGAGCTGACCCTGTGCTTTCTTCTCTTAACGATAAACTGAAATAAGAATGTGAATCCAGATGTCCATTCAGACATGTTGCCATGAAATATATATGTACACAATAACACATTGTTGAGTCTGTATTCTGTTCCTCTGATGCTTCTCTTTTTGTTTCCTCCTTCCTGTTATGTAGTTCCTGACATAGTTGTTTGTGCTGTTTTCTGTTGTATTTTTCCTGTAGGTCAGGATGAATGTGAGCTGTGTCACTCATCCTGTGAGACGTGCTTTGCTGCAGGGAAGGAGAACTGCAGCAGCTGCCACACAGGTACGCTTATTCCATCTATAGGTTGTGTTGGAGTGCCTTGGAAACTAGGAAAGGTTTAGTCTTGTCATAAGCTACTGGAAAAAATTCCTTCACAGCACAAATATTTTTATCAGGTGGCGGTGTGTGTAAGGGCGATAAAGATCAGCATCTACCTTGATTGCATGTCATGACATGCTTCAAAGGAAACACAAACCTTCACACGGCAGCCGAGATATTAACTGCTGACAACCTTTTTATCCAGCTATTTTTTTTTCTTGAAACGCTGTTTAGATTCTTTTTTTCTCCCCCCCTTTAGGTCGATTTTTGACTGCTCATCAGACTTGTGTGTCTCACTGTCCATCTGGTACATTTGGCAGCAAGACATCTGGCAAGTGTGAGGACTGCTTGAAGGGGTGTATCACATGTCAGGAGGCCCAAGTCTGTCCGCAGTGTGGCCAAGGACTTTATCTGCAAGAGGGAGCGTGTGTGGTTGAATGTCAGAGGTGCTTCTCGTGTTGTCTCATTTCTTAATTTGTACATAAACACACGCCATGCATTAGCACTGACACCTCTCTCTTCCTCATTCAAAGAGGGTTCCCACGAGATGATGTATGCCAACCGTGTGCCCCAGAGTGTGGATCCTGAAAGGAAAGTCCCTCCCACTGTCTGAGCTGTGAGAAACTGTTGCTGCTGCTGGACCACTCCTGCAAGTCCCAATGTCCAGAGGGCTATTATGCCAGCAACACAGAATGCCATCGCTGCTCAGATCACTGTAGCAAGTGCAATGAGGACGGCCTGTGTAAGAGGAAGTGCACTCAGAAGAGTAGTGAAGGGTAGAATGATGGAGGATGTGAGGATGAAGATTAAAGAGATGCGGACTGGAAATGTGATTTAATTTAGAATTGAAGTGGCTGGCTGAAGAGAGGAGGAACATGAAGAGGAGATGCGCAAGAGAGATAATCAGCAAGGACAGCGAGATCCCTCTCTGCTCCCTGCTCTGCGAGTGGTTCAGCCTAAATTTAACAGCAGAAGGGGGGGCCGGTTGTAGGAACCACAGTAAAAACATAGCAGAAATGATTAACATGAATACAGGATATATAAAACCATCATTTGTTAGGATTAGAGTAGTTTCAGTAGTGACACCTTTGTGTGTATTTTAGGCATATTGAATATCATTATGATTGGATTTCATATAATGCACAAGGCTTTAGTGCGTAGCTTCTGGGAATTGGAAGATTGTTTGACTTGATAAAAGGTCAACTGATTAGCTCAATGGACAGGATTGCTTTGAGCAGTTTAGAAATGATTAACACCGAGACAAACTGAAATCG
Source organism: Odontesthes bonariensis (assembly GCF_027942865.1). NCBI lineage: Eukaryota > Metazoa > Chordata > Actinopteri > Atheriniformes > Atherinopsidae > Odontesthes > Odontesthes bonariensis. Next base: position 781,334 of record NC_134516.1, read on the forward strand.
TTCTTCTTGGCTGCATCGTGTTCCAGAAGTGAATCCTGGATAATATAGACAAACCAGTAAGAGGTTATGGGCTGTTTCTTGTTAGCCCAATCTATTTCCCTCCTTAAACCCAACAAGGTGAGATCGTTTTTAGTCATTATACTGCCATCTCCTGGTATTAGCTCCCGCTGGACCTTTGTTTGCTCATGTCTTCACTTTAACATATTTTGTTTTGAAAATGTCTTTTCCGGTGCTATTTTGATTTGCCTTTGAATACTGAATTTATGAAAATTAATTCTAATTCCCAAATCTTTTTTTTTGCAAAAACGTTTATATTTATCCATGAAATTTGTTTCATAAATTTGTCTTGCTTGGAAAATATTATGGGGAAAATATTCAGTTAAAGTGAGAAACGGCTGGTGAACAGGGTCAAAGTTTAACCTGGCAGGTATCAGGAAGCGTCCTCATCTGTGAGTTGATTTCTAGTTTCTGAAACACAAAGTGTGTGAACTAGAATTTTTTTTTTATCTCTTATTGACAGATTTCAATAGAAAATCCTCTTTACAGGTTTACGGAGAACTGACGTAATGGTAATGGAAGCATTTTTCCAACCGTCAACTGCATGTTTCATGTAACAAAATAAACATAAAAATGTGTATTTTAGAGATTTTCTTTCCAAGTGCCTGAAAATGACGAAAAATGTCTGGACAAAAAGCTAAATGATTACAAAGCTTTTGCTGCATTATGTAGAAATTTTAATTTTCAGTGCGATAACAGATCAAATTTCAGCTTTTCAGCAGTGGAACTTTAGAGTTTAAGAAAAAAGAGTGAGTTGCTTGTATATGACAATAGTCTCAATCATATATGCCAAACTGGTCCTGTAGACCAAGTACATGCATATTATGAAAAGCAATAATCATTTATAAATAGACTTTATTTTTAACTTAAACTACCTAACCAAAATTCAAATTGTTGTATTTTCTCGACAGTAAAATAAACGAAACACAAATAAAAGCCCACACTGAGTCAGCTGAGACTTCAGTACAATGTGACAAACACAACCTCTCCTTTATTATCTTGCATATTCTTTTCTTCTATCTCCCAGAGTGTTCGGAATACTACTTCCTCCATGAGGATAAATGTGTGGATGATTGTCCCACTGGATACTTTGCCAGTGAGAAGCAACAGGAGTGTGTGCGGTGTCACGCTGATTGTGCCTCGTGTGACGGACCGGACATTGATGACTGTGAAGTGTGTCACAACCCGAAAGCTGTGCATTACAACGGAGAGTGTCTGTCTGAGTGTCCAAACAACACGTTCTATGAAAAGAACACCAATGAATGCAGAGGTGTGGAACTCCAAAACTGATATCACAGTAATATTCATGATATTAATGCACCTGTAATGTGTTACAGGTGCTTTCCAAAAAAAAAAATGCCTTCTCATTTTTTCACAGACTGTGACAAGTCATGTCTGACCTGCTCAGGACACGGGCCCTCAAACTGCCTCAGCTGTGATACCAACAGACGGAAAGACGCCAGCGGACACTGTGCGTGGTACAGTCAGTGCGCCCCGGACACATACGTGAATCAGAATGGGGAATGCCAACAGTGCCACGCACTCTGCAATCGCTGCTCCGGGCCTGGAAAAGACCTCTGCCTCAGCTGCAAGGAGCCATGCTTCCTGCTGAGTGAGTCCTCAAAATGCCAGAGTTGTAGTTTGTGCTCATTCAGGTGTGCTTCCAATCTTTTTAACTTTAAAGTTCTTGACTTTGTGTGTGCGTCCATCAGACATCACCTGTGTGAAAGAGTGTCTTGTGGGTTACTATGCTGAGGACAAGGATGAGCGTGTGTGTGAGCGCTGCCACCTAAGCTGTCAGTCCTGTGTTGGTCATCATAGCGTGCAGTGCGTCACCTGTAAACCTGGATTTTTCAAGCTGGGTAGCAGCTGTGTTGAAACCTGCTCAGAGAGGTTAGAGGACACGCGACAGACTGAACGAAAGCCTTCCCACTAGTCTACTGACACCTATCAATTGTTCTTCCTCTCTTTTAGTCACTTTGGCAACATGGCCACCATGGTCTGTGAGCGATATGACCCCTCCTGCAGCCAGTGTTCAGGTAGTAGTAACAGAAACTGCCTGAGTTGCCGGGAGGGCTACGTCTACCTGGGGCAGTGGGGCCAGTACCTGAAGAGCTGCCCTCCAGGCTACTACAAAGGCAGGAGGTCTACTACCTGTCACAAGTGTCACCCTACCTGCAAGACCTGCAGCGGTAAAAGAAGCCCGTTGTGGCTTTCTGTATTATTATTATTATTTACCCAGCTTTTTTGTATTTTTGGGATATGAGATGTGGTGAGAAGTTAACACATGTTGATTATAAAGACGGGGCAAAGACAGGGCAACATACCCATCATATGATATACTTCGGCTGGGCTTTTTGATTCAGTTGTTGTGCTTCTTTGTTTGTAAATTCCAGCTCAGTCATGTGTTTACGCGTTCTTCTTTGTGTTATATCCCTCTCCTAACAGGTGAGGGTGCTCTTGCCTGCCTATCCTGTTATGATGGCTTTGACTTTAAGAGAGGCATCCGTTACAACCCTTGTTTCGTAGGCTTCTATGCTGCCTCACAGGTGACAGACAGCTTTTGTGTTACTTTATGTACAAAAGGGTGTTTTGCTTCATGAAAAAATAAAAACAACATCCTGGCTTTGTGTCAAGATTTGGTGAAGTATCCGCAGGTCAAATTCACTCACAAGAGTGTGGCGCTGCAGTCTAATCTGTATTCTGTTGTTGCTCCAGGATTCAGAGAGTGAGAAACCAAATTGCAAAGCTTGCGACCTGTCTTGCGAGGGCTGCCATGGTCCCAGCATGAGGGACTGCACTCTGTGCCCTGCGAGCCAGATCTTGTCTGATGATGGCCAAAGGCTGATTTGGTGACTGATTTGATATGATTGTAGAAGGTCAGGTCTGAGTCTATCAGCACGCCAAGGTTCTGGACTTGGTTTTTTAGTTTCTAGAGACAGTGACTCAAGATGTTTACTGACAGCAAACCTCTTCTCTTTGTTGCCAAACACAATGACCTCAGTTTTTTCTTGATTTAACTGAAGGAAATTTTGGTTCATCCACTTTTTGACTTGCTCTAAGCAGTCGCACAATGACTCTATAGGACTGCAGTCATCCGGAGACAGTGCGAGATTTATCTGTGTGTCATCTGCATAGCTGTGGTAGTTGACTTTAGAGTTCTTCAGAATTTGACCCAGAGCCAGCATGTATAGAGTGAACAGAAGGGGTCCAAGAACTGACCTCTGAGGAACTCCACATGTCAAAGCCACTCAATCAGATTGATTACTTCCAATGGTCACAAAATAACTCCGCTCCTCCAAGTAGGACCTGAACCATTCTAGGACTGTCCCGCTGAGTCCTGCCCAGGTTTCCAACCTGTTCAGCAGTATACTGTGATCCACAGTGTCAAATGCAGCACTGAGATCCAACAATACCAGAACTGACACCTTGCCTGAGTCAGTGTTCAACCTTATGTCATTCACCACTTTAATAAGAGCCGTTTCTGTACTGTGGTGAAGTCGGAAGCCTGACTGAAATTTGTCAAGGAGTCCACTGGAGTTCAAGAAGTTACTGAGTTGATTAAAAACCACTTTCTCAACAATCTTGGCTATAAAAGGAAGATTTGAGATGGGTCTGTAGTTGGTTAAAATGGAAGCATCCAATGTTCTCTTTTTTAGGAGTGGCTTGATGGCAGCTACTTTTAAGGGTTTAGGAAACGTGCCTGATTGAAGTGAGCAGTTTATTATTTGCTGCAAATCTGTTTGGACAGAGCTTACAATAGTTTTAAAGAAGTCAGATGGCATTGTGTCAAGACAGGATGTTGATGGTTTAAGATGCTGGACTGTTTCTTCTATGGTTTTTTGGTCAACTGTATTGAATTCTGACATCATAGTTGATTGATTCCTAGGTGGTTTTAAGGTTTGTGTCATTTTATTATTTTGCTGATTTATGTTGATATTTAGCCTTTTAGATTTGATTTTTTTCATTGAAAAAACAAGCAAATTCATTGCATTTTTCTGTGGAACAGAGTTCTGAAACTATCTGTTTTGGGGGGGTTGTCAGCTTATTAACCATAGCAAACAGAGCACGAGTGTTGTTGATGTTCTTATTAATCATTTCAAAATTTCATTTCATTTCAAAATTACAAAGACTTTGTTTGTCGAGGTCATGGTGAATTTGAAGTTTAGTTTTTCGCCATTTACGCTCTGCTTTCCTGCATTCTGTTTTCAAGGGCTTTACCATAATAGTGTTCCGCCATGGTGTTCGCTTTCCGCTCAAGATCATCTTATTTTTAACAGGTGCAACAGTATCCATGACATTTGAGATTTTCAAGTTAAAGTTATCTAAGAGTTCATCAACTGTCTCTGCACTCGCAGTTGATGACATAGCTATAACGTCCATAAACTTAGCACTGGTATTCTCATTTATGTACCTTTTTCTAACAGACACACGGGTTAACTGAATGTTTGGAGTTAACTGTAAGCCAGAGAACACACAGAAATGATCAGAGAGCGCCAAGTCCTTGATATCAACAGAAGAAATGTCAACACCTTTAGAGATAACCAGATCCAGTGTGTGGCCTCGAGTATGTGTGGGTCCATTCACATGTTGAAGGAGGCCAAAAGTGTCAAGTAGAGAGCAGAGTTCTTTGGCATTAGTGTCCATGTTATTGTCCATGTGAATGTTAAAATCCCCAGTTATGATAAAAAAGTTATAGTCAGTGCAGATCACTGACAGCAGTTCAGCAAACTCATCAAAGAAAGTTCCTGGGTATCTTGGTGGTCTATAAATGATTAGGAAGATAACTTTTGGATCCCCCTTTACTAAAAAACAGAAATATTCAAAAGAGCTAAAATCACCAAGTAAAATTTCTTTGCACTGAAAGACTGATTTAAAAATGGCAGCAACTCCCCCGCCCTTCTTACCACTTCCACACTTATTGATAAAACTGAAATTTGTTGGTGCGGCCTCATTGAGAATGGTATCACAGCTACATTCAGTCAGCCATGTTTCACTAAGAAATAAAAAGTCTAGATTATAGGTCATGATCATGTCATTTACTAAGAGGGATTTGTTGGCTAGTGATCTGATATTGAGTAGGGCTAATCTCGTGGAGACAACAGGTGATACTGGTGTGTTTCGGGGTTGACACACTATATTCAATAGATTGGTAGATTTAACTGAACCTTTTTTATTTCTCACCAGTTTGACCACTTTTCTGTTACCTGTCATCACAGGGATTGAAAAGGCTGTCTGAACTCCATAGGGCCCTGACTTTATCTGGGGAAGAGCATTCTTGATATCAGTATTACAGCCTGGACCCGGCACATATCAGTCAGACTCACAGATATGATGATTCAGAGGAGGTGGGGGGGCTTGGTCACTTCTGTTTGAGGGTTGTTTCCAACGTGATGGACGTGGTGGAATGGGAGGGGCTGGATGAGGTGGGATGTTAGGGGGGAAGAATATGGGATTTTGGCGTGGTGTCAATTGTATTCCAATATTGAGAAAGCTCTTCATCCTGTCCGGGAAATCTAGAAGTAAGGAGTCCAGAGTGAGTGGAGACTGCTGGGGGCTGGGTGGGGTCCGGGGGGGCGAAAGCTGGGGGTTTCCCACTGGGGCTGGGGGAGACTCCGCCTGTTGGACTGCCGGGGCTGGTGAAGACTCCTTATCTTGGGGTGAGGATGATGACGTTGCAGGTTCTTTCTGGATCTGCTGTCCTCCATGGTCAGAGGAGGAGGGGGAAGCGGCCACAGCGGAGGTTGAGGCCACAGCAGCGGAGGCGGAGGAAGCGGCCACAGCAGCAGAAGGTTCCTCTGTGAGAGAGAGCCAGACAAACACCTTACAGATGTCTCTGGCTCTCCCCACATTTTTGTGGAGTGCGTAGAAACGCTCCTGCGTCTCCGCGCTGTGGCACATGAAGGTGGCCAACTTCCCCCTCATGGCCTCATCGTTCTTCTGGAAGTTCTACAAAAGACAAATTCATGCTAGAGTCAGTATGGATTATGGTTAGGCTGTAAAAATCAAACATCAGGTGTCTGTTATACTCACATAAGTCGACACTGCTGTCCTTAGGTCGAGGAGGCTGGGGGAACCGGTCAGGCCCATCTCGGACCAGACCTGGCGAAGGTACCTGACCAGGTTGTTCGCCTCCCCCCGCCCAAGGGACGCGAAGAAGTACGTATTTGTTGGCACAGCACGTTGGCAGAGGGCGAGCCAACGTGTGCACCAACCATACTCCTGCGCGTCCAGGAAGATTTGTGCCACACCAAACTTCCTGACCGTCTTGTGATCCAGCACCTGCAACAAATAGAAATGACAGAAAGCAGAAAGAGCAGTCAATGTGATGAACCTATGAAAACCCAATTTAACCTGATTTTCAAAGTGATCACATCATGACACTGTTTGAAATTACACTGAAACTTACATTAACGAGGTATCCACTCTGGGCGTCCCCCAACGGCCTCCTTCACCTCGGACGCCCGCATCCGGGTGAGGACGCCTGCCCTGTGCCCATAAATAGAGCACAGGAAAGCTGCGAGGTACCCAAAGAAGCGATACCTCGTCTTTGGGTCCTTGGGCGGTGCCTCCTCGATGTCGTCTGAAATGAGTTTAAGAGAGAGAAGAGAATAATGAGTGACAAAAAGTGTAGTGTGTGTGTGTGTGTGTGTGAGAGAGAGAGTGACAGAGAGAGGCAGCACAGACTTACCAAGAAGCGAAGGAATCTTGGCCAAGGCCAAGACCTGGCATTTGGCCAGGTCTTCCCGGGTCACCAGCCTCTTCATTTTCTCCTGTTTGAGCAGGTGCTGGTGACCCAGGATGGTCCGGCCAAGATCCTTGCAGAGCTTCTTGAGCTCTCTGAACAGCAGTGCCAACTTCCGTGCGGGCATTCGGGAGTACTTCGGGGTGACGTCCCGAACGTACTCCACAAATGCTATAGCCTGGCCCACGTACAGGGAGATGGTCGTCGGGGCCAGGCCAAAGGACCGGAGGAGAGCAGGGTCCATCTGTGGAAAGAGCAGTCTGCATTTAGTCTTTATCGTTCATTTGTTTTCAGTACTTACTATGTTCTGTCTTTCAAAGTTCACTACTTACAATTTGACCAGCGGGATGTTATCCAGGAACTCCCAAGTCCAGAACTTGACCGAAGGCCAGCCGACCATCATGAACTTTACGAACACTTTGGTTCGGCTGGCCTTGGACACTAATTCTGCTGCATCTTGGGAGTTCCTTCAGTACATCCACGTACGACTGCATGTACCGGTCTATGAGAATAAAACACATGTGCTGATTAATGTAACAAGATAACACTCCACACACCTGCACAAATATACTATGTGTGATCTCAGTGATACACCAAGCCAATCTCAGTGACAAGCTGCATCCTACAGCCTTGCCACACCGGGTGACAATTCTTGGTGGAAAGTAAGAAATAACTTAACACTTAACTGTATCACACTTATACATGTTTTTGGAACTGTTTTTATTTGTTTACGTTGCTATTCTAATATAGTATGAATTAATTTGTGAGTGTTCATTACATTTTTCTGCTATATTGTCAGCATCCACAAAGGTACGAGCCAGCTGCAGTAACATACCACCTGGGCACAAAGAATCACTTTGTGGCATTCCACAAACTGGGCGCTGACAAAGACTGGCATTTTTACGATGGCCTTGAGGAAATGCTCAACCCTGGCAAGGGTGATGTTGTCATCACTGACACATTAAGGAAAAAGAAACTTAAGGCTAAGAGTAAAGTTAGCCACATTGTCATGGTCAGGGTAAGTATGGACATTAATTATGGCATAACACTGTCTTGACTTCTAAAACTAGTTTTCCTTAATATATGACATTTCAACAGATAACAAAAATATTCATGTCTTTTGGTTCACAAATAAGAAATTGAAATTAATCACAGTAATAACTAAACGTGTTAATCAGACTTACTTGTCTTTCACATTCAGGTGACAATCCTTTCTGGAGAAAATAGGTGATAGTCCTCTTACATAATCTCTTCATAAAAAATTATTTGTTTTCCTCTTGCTTTAGGACAAAGCAACAGAAGCTGTTGAAGCCAGGCGGCAGGACAATGAACAGCTTGTTACATTCATTGTGGACCACAATGGAGCTGATGGAAAGCTGAGGGTACGTCTAACATGTCATAACTTTCCCATATGGAGCAATTTTACTAAAAAAAGCTATGAAATTACAGAGCAACACCTAACCTGATCCATTTATAATGTATCACCCTGTGATAAAATGTGATATATTAAACACCCATTAACCAATTACTAACTTAATGGCGAATGTGCAATTAGTTCAGTGAAGAAACATCTGTAACTGCTTGTGGCTTGTTCGCTTCTGCCAAGAACACCGTTCTCCTTACATGGACTGCACTAGACTGCACTTTATACCAGCACATTCAGATACTGAGGTGTATGTACCCACAGACAAAATGGAGGAAACAGGCCTTATTTGAGTTCATTGAGTCCACAGCTCTATAAGTTCATTAAGTTCATAATGGTTGCGCGCGCCTCCGCACGTCTCCGTGCAAGACACTAAGATACACTGAAGAATAAACCCCTTTTTCTTACCAAATGTAGATTTGATATGAGACATTCTTACAGTCAGACCATATCTTTTGGCTGTACGCCTGGACCAGTCGCCTTGAATCTTCTTTAAAAGTAAGGGACTTTCTCTCCCCGGGCAGAGAGTTTTTCCATTTGACAACCGGCTCTCCCAGAAAATGCATTTTCTGTAATTGAGATGGACCTGACGACAGAAATAAAGATTTCTTTTGTTCGACTACGTCCGTTTCAGCAGCTTTCTTCATCACTCATTTTCTGCACCGGTTTTTGAGGGACCTCTCTCAGAATTCACCACAATACCATAGTAGTTAAGTCAATTAGTTTTACAGTAAAGCAAGTTTCATTGCAGAGATTTAAAGACACATATGTCTACTGTGGAAAGAAAGCCACTATTTGGGGTATTCTGGCCTCTTGCTGTGAATGGAACTAATGAAATAGGCTGAGACACGGCGATGCCTCACAGCACCACTGTGTGTGAGCAGATAAAAATTAACTGAACGTTTTTAAATATTCATGTTTAATTACTTTCATAATGAATTCAAAATAAATAAGTAATGTAGTTTCCATAAAGGACCCAGTTTAGGGTGATCAGAATTCCAAAAATGCAGTAAAATGGCCCTGTTCTGCATTTTCACAAATCAGAAAAAGGTTTCACAAATCCCAAACAAGGTTTTAATGAATCTATAGCCTCTTTAGAATAATTCTATCCAGATTTGAGCAGTCTAAGTAATGTAGTTTCCATACAGGACCCAGTTTATGGTGATCAGAATTCCAAAAAAGCAGTAAAATGGCCCTTTTCTGCATTTTCACAAATCAGAAAAAGGTTTCATGAATCCGAAACAAGATTTTAATGAATCTACAACCTCTTTAGAATAATTCCATCCAGATTTGAGCAGTGTAACTATTGTAGTTTCCATACAGGACCTTGTTTTGGTCGATCAAAATGCAAAAAAGCAGTGAAATGGCCCTTTATGCCCACCCCTTTAATGCGCGAATCGGAGGCTGGCGAATCGGATGCCAACTTCAGCGTCGTGTACCGCCCACAGGTGAAACAAACGATAACGCTGGAATGAGCAATTAAAGAGACAGACTTCAATCTTGATAACGGTGTTCGTTGCGTTATTAGCTAGCAGGGTATTTCTGGTTGAATAGCCAGGGTCCGACTTCCTTGTGTAGGTCATTCTGTCGCTTTCATCTAAGCCAGCTGCTCTTGGGAAACTAGTCATGAAGAGCCTTCCGTATTTCTGTCGAGGAGAGGTTATTCGAGGCTTTGGAAGAGGAAGCAAAGAACTTGGGATTCCCACTGGTAAGAAAATAGTTTAGCCTATATCTCTTTGGGCTTTTCAGTTGGCTAATATGTAACGCAGTGCTTACGCAGACAACGTAAACCCAGTGTACATCGTTTTTCTACCAAACCAGAGCAATATCAAGGAATAAACCATGTGTGAGTATTCTTATCACGACAATCACTTCTTCTCAGGTGACTTATCAGATACTTCGTGGTTGTTCATGCACACTGGATACATGAGCGTTAGCTACACTGGTTACGACACTCTTTCACGTAACGGAACTTGCCCTGTTTTCTACCTGGTTTGTCGCTATGGATGTTTCCATAAACCTGTTGTAGGTGGATAAAAATGTGCTCTTGGATACTGAATTAGTTAAGCAATTTATGAGCGTCGAATGTAGGGAAAATTGAATTTTGTGACAAACATGCACTCTTAATGTTCGTTATTTCTCTAACATTCAGCCTGAAAATAACTGCGAATGTTTAAGACGTACAATTTCATTTTGTCATGGGAATTCTGAGTTCAGGACATCATATTTGGCAAAGTGACAATGCAGACAACGGGGAAGTGAATATTTGTTTGAGGTGGTTCAAGCTTTGTTTAATCAGAAGGGAAATAATACCAAAGTATGACATTATATTATTAAAGCGATACTCCGTAGTAAATTCACCCTGGGGTCATTTGAACCGTGATATCCAGCCAAGTAGCCCACCCGCAGTTTTTTCGATCTTGGCTGAACATCAGCTGAGTTACTGAGTTATCCCGAATAGCTTCATACAAGGGTTAATGGATCCTGGTCTGTATCTCCAAAATTACCACACTAAAATCACATGCCATGACACCAAACTTCTACAGTAGTACAAATATGGTCTGTACTCACCAAACGATGCATTTGGAAGTTTGTACATAGTCCAGGAGTTTATTATTATCAACACAAGCCTGATAGCTTCTCTGCAGCTAAAGCTGCGTCGACGTCACTTCTGGGAGCTGGGAGCTTCAAAGTAAGATGAGGGTTGATCTACTACTGTAGACAACAAAGTATATGCTATATTCTACATGTTTTTTTATGTTGTAGAGTAGTGAATTTATTTTATTAATGGAGAAATTGAGCAGTCTTGCTTTGTTGTCTACAGTAGTAGATCAACCTTCATCTTACTTTGAAGCTCCCAGCTCCCAGAAGTGACGTCGACGCAGCTTTAGCTGCAGAGAAGCTATCAGGCTTGTGTTGATAATAATAAACTCCTGGACTATGTACAAACTTCCAAATGCATCGTTTTGTGAGTACAGACCATATTTGTACTACTGTAGAAGTTTGGTGTCATGGCATGTGATTTTAGTGTGGTAATTTTGGAGATACTGCCAGGGTCCGTTAACCCTTGTATGAAGCTATTCGGGATAACTCAGTAACTCAGCTGATGTTCAGCCAATATCGAAAAAACTGCGGGTGGGCTACTTGGCTGGATATCACGGTTCAAATGACCCCAGGGTGAATCTACTCTGGAGTATCGCTTTAAAACTGTCCTGATCTGGAAGTAGTCTGCATCAACTATTGAAAACCATTGTAGGTGGGTCGCTACTCCTTGTTACATGCCCCTGCTTCTTACCTTTCTTTGTACTTCTTCTGACTCTTGTCTCTGTTTTCCAGCCAACTTCCCAGACTCGGTGGTGGACAATCTTCCATCAGATATCAGTACAGGGATCTATTATGGCTGGGCCTGCGTCGGTAACGGTGATCTGTACAAAATGGTGATGAGCATTGGCTGGAACCCTTACTACAAAAATACCAAGAAATCCATGGTAAGTATAAGATTTTTTTAAAAAAAGTATTCATTACAATCAGCTCGGTCTGAAAAACGGTGTGCACATTTTAAATATGTTTCCAGTATGTTCGATAGTCCACGGTCTCAAGCTTATTGGAACCCATATATTACATGACTACACATCCGATTATATATGTCAGTTTAACTGAGCATTGGAGTCTTTCTGGACTCTAATGGGAAGAAAGATATTGGAACCATTTTGATTTGATATATTAGATAAAGTTCCTTTTATATATAAAAAAAACCTCTACTGATCAGAATAAAACCAGGAAAACCCCACAAATCATTAAAAAAATGGCCATTTTTGTGTGCGTGTGTCTGAGAGTACTTTGGTTGTCAGCTCCTAATGAACCAACATGAAATCAATGGTTGTATTTATTGCTCATTGAATGCATCGTATAAAGTTGGACTACGGTCAGTCGCGTAAGAAGCTGGCTGCGGGCCCCGGTGCGACATGCGGAATACGGGCCCTCTAGTGGTCATAGTGACATTTAAAGCTGCCGTCGGCAGGTTTTCAAAATTGCGAGTCTAAAGTCGGAAAATTCGAACTGATACAACTTTCAGGTCCCTCCCCCAGCCTCTAACAAGCTCCGAATCGCCCCCAAAACCCCTCCCCCTCTGTGGACGAGGTTGTGCACGTGAGTTCACACCAGTGTGAGCGCACACAAGCTGGGGCAGACTCACGCTCAGCAGCGTGTGCACAAGCTGTGATTGACAGGTAGGATTCCTCCACCCTAACGTGATTGGTTAAAAACAGCCGGGAGCGCTCGGTTTTTGCAAGCATGATTACAGGCTTCAGAGGGAGCTACAGATTTCATTATTTTTCCTAAACAGCCTATTTAATATTCTACTTCCAGAATCCCATGACAGTTCAAGCTAATATGACAAAAAAAAAGTTGCCGACCGCAGCTTTAAGGGAGGACTTAACATAAGGGTGCCTAATCCTCAAGGATCAAAGATAGCCTATAGAAGTAGTTTATATTGTTGTACATAAAAACATACTCCACAACATTGAGTCAATAATATGGGAAAACTTTACAAATCATTTTTATTAATAGGCCTATACGGTAATCAAATATATACAGCATTGACATTAGCGCATGCCATGGAAGTAGGCTCAAAGCGCTGAAACCTCGCCTTCTGCTGAAACAGCAAGCTCTTACAGTATGGTTGCCCTAAATATGAACTGCGCAGAAACTGAACTTGGGCTTTACAACGGTGCAGGAACAAAGAAAAAAAATATTCATACAACTGTGCAGAAACAAAGAAAAAAAATATTCATACAACTGTGCAGAAACAAAGAAAAAATCATACGACCATCACTGTACATTAATCATCACTAGAATGCCATTTTACGAGCCTTGCGTTGTGCAAAATCATCAACGATGTCACCAATATTTAATGCTCTGGCTCTCCTGTTTTCAATGGATAGTATAGCTAACCCACTGAGTCTGTCCTGCCCCATGCTGCTCCTTAGGTATGTCTTTATAAGTTTTAGTTTTGAAAAAGATCGCTCAGCTGTTGCCACAGTCACAGGTAGTATGAGAAACAGCATGAGCGCAGTGCACACTTCACCGAATGTGGATGTTACCGTATCACAATCCACCACAAGCATTTTGGCCAGTTGTAAAATGGATGTTTTTTGCGCAATCTCTGATTTGAAACACGACCTAAATGAGAGGAGTTGACTTGGAAACGTTGGTGCGATGTCCCTGGCGTAATAATCAGATAAACGCTTCGCTTTTGCAAACAGGTCGTCATCATCACCTGCGAGCAGAAGGGTGGTAGGACGCAAAGCTTCAAACTAACGACACGTTTCCCGCATACTTTTAAATCTTTGTGTGAGTTGGGCGTTTATTATGTCCAGAGTGCCATTAAATATATGCACTCTGAAGTAACTCTCTGCGTCGGTAAAACGCTCATCTTCAGACAGTTCGTCAAAGTGACGCTTCACTCTCCTTGCCCTAACATTTTCAAATGCACTCTGAACCCCCCATTTACTTGCGAGCATCTGCGCTGTAGTCTTGGCCTGGTCAAATGCACCCCAGTACTCAGAGATGACTTGTATCGAGTTTTCTAGTAACTGAATTGTGGTCTGCAAATCTGTGTCTGTCTTTTGAAGTGTTTTTGACACAGCATTGACAGTCTCCAACACTTTTGTCTGCACAACGAGCAAAAAAATGAAATGAAATTTTTCCATCAATTTCGTAAGCCCAGCGGCTTCGTTTCGCTCATCCCTTTTGTCGCTTGTCAGAGCTATTTTTGTCAGCACCCGCATTACATCCACATACCTGTACCGTATAGCACTGAGGGAATCGAATCTGGAGGACCAGCGAGTGGGGCATAATCGCTTCAGAGTCACATCTGGGTGATCTGAGCCATCTGCTGTTATTATGCCACTGAGCATGTTCCATCTTTTAATGCTGGTTCCAAAGAATGTGTAGATGTGTTCTATGGTGTCATAAAACCGGTCAATCTCTGGGATGTTTTTCACTGCATCATTCAAAACCAAATTCAAATTGTGCGCTGCACAGTGAACATATGTAGCAAGCGGCTCACTCTCCCGTAGTCTGGCCTGCACCCCTGAGTAAATGCCACTCATATTTGCGGCTCCGTCGTAACCCTTTTTCGATAGCTGGACTTAGGTATTTAATGGAACCCTGTGGTCGGCTTATGAGCTCTTTCAGTAAAGGGTCGTAACCCGCGAGCAGCTCAATTATAGAAAGAAAATTCCCACTATTGGGCTGTCCCAGTACCTCCTGATGAGCCCTGAATGCAAGGTTACAAGACGCCAGAGTAAGTGTAACATTGACTATGCGCTCCAGCACTCCTCGCCAAAAAAGTGCGGCATTACGCACATCCCTCTCCAAATCTTTGTCAATGGTACCATGGAGCTTCCATTGCTCAAACACAACACAGGCTGCTACAAAACAAAACAAAGCTTCAGATTCACTATGAGCTATACAAAGAATGTCTGCGTAGTTATAACAATGAGCTGTGCAAGGCCAGACAGCTGCATTTATCTGAAATGATTAATAAGAATGTCAACAAGTCTCGAACTCTGTTTGCTATGGTTGAAAAACTCACAAATCCTCCTAAACAGACAAACCCAGACCTCCTCTCCACTGAGAAATGCAATGAATTTGCCAACTTTTTTAGCCAAAAAATCAAAACAATTAGACAAAACATTAACGCAACACAGACAAACAAGAAAACTAATCTGTGTCTAAAACCTAGAAATAACTCTGACGTTATGTCACAATTTAATATTGTAGATTTAAAAATCCTAGAGGAAACAGTTCGGCAGCTGAAATCAACAACTTGTTCTCTGGACATAATACCATCCGACTTTTTAAAAACTGTTTTTACCTCAGTAGAAAGTGATCTCCTACAAATAGTTAACAGCTCACTGGCACCAGGCATTTTTCCCAAGTCACTAAAGACAGCTGCCATTAAGCCACTCCTAAAGAAGAGAACTCTAGACGCCTCTATGATGAACAACTACAGATCTGTCTCTAATCTCTCTTTTATATCTAAGATTATTGAGAAAGTTGTATTTAACCAGCTCAACGACTTTCTGAATGAAAGTGGAAGTCTTGATAACTTTCAATCAGGCTTCAGACGTCATCACAGCACTGAAACAGCTCTGGTCAAAGTGTTAAACGACATCAGGTTGAATACTGATTCTGGTAATGTTTCAGTCCTGGTTCTGTTGGACCTCAGCGCTGCGTTTTATACTGTAGATCACAGAATCCTGTTGCACAGGCTGGAAAACTGGGTTGGACTTTCTGGAGCGGTCCTTAACTGGTTCAGGTCCTACTTAGAAGGCCGGAGTTATTTTGTTACTATTGGCAGCTATGAATCTGAGCGAGTGGCCATGACTTGTGGAGTCCCCCAGGGGTCAATTCTTGGACCTCTTCTGTTTAACTTGTATATGCTCCCTTTGGGTCAGATATTGCAGAATTTTAACATCAATTATCACAGTTATGCAGACTATACACAACTTTATGTGTCTCTGTCAGCGGACGACTGCAGCCCAGCAGACGTACTGTGTCAGTGTCTGGAGGAAGTAAACACCTGGATGAGAGAGAAGTTTCTACAATTAAATGAAGACAAAACTGAGATCATTCTGTTTGGTAGCAAAGAGAAGAGGGTCAGCGTTGGTAAATATCTTGAGACTCGGGACCTTACAATCACTGACCAAGTTGGTAACCTCGGAGTGTTGATAGACTCAGATCTGACTTTCAGCAGCCACATCAAAGCTGTCACCAAGGCAGCTTTTTACCATCTCAGAAACATCAGCAGAATTAAAGGTTTCCTCTCCCAAAAAGACCAGGAGAAACTCATCCATGCATTCATCTCCAGTAGACTCGATTACTGTAACGCTCTTTTAACTGGACTTCCCAAAAAGAGCATTAAACATCTGCAGCTCATCCAGAACACTGCTGCTGGAGTTTTAACCCGGACTAAGAGATCTGAACACATCACACCAGTTTTAAAACCTTTACACTGGCTTCCAGTCAGTCACAGAATAGATTTTAAAAGCCTGCTGATGGTTTACAAATCCCAGAATGGTTTAGGCCCAAAATACATCTGTGATCTGTTCAGAGAATATAAAGCCAGCAGAGCTCTTAGATCCAAGGACTCAGGTCAGCTGGTCCAGTCCAGAGTCCAGACTAAACATGGAGAAGCAGCATTTAGCTGTTATGCTGCAAACAAGTGGAACAAACTGCCAGTGGAGATTAAACTTTCACCAAATGGAGACATTTTTAAATCCAGGTTAAAGACATTTCTGTTCTCATGTGGCTATGCATGAAATATCTTTTAACTTATCTAGACTGTTGCCTGATTTTAAATTAATTTAAATGATTTTATTTGTTTCTCTTTATATTATTTTATGTATTTTTAATGCTTCTTGCACTCCCTGCTGCAATGCTTTTATTTTATGTAAAGCACTTTGAACTGTTTGTACATGAAATGTGCTATACAAATAAATTTGATTTGATTTGATTTACATGTGGCTGAGAGGACTCGTGACATTCAATTTTTTAAGACAAATGGCCCCAATCATTTACTCCATTCACCCATGCGTTATTATAATGCGATGAACGGCGATCTCCAAATAGCCAGCATGGTTCACAGTAAGCACAATCCAATTTTGGTGAATAGCAAAGCCACATCCGTGGCAATTTGACACCTGCCTTTGTTTGGGTATGATAAAACACATCAGAAAAAGAGCGATTGTGTTTATTTTTAGGAAAAAGGCCGCTAAGTTTACATGAACCCATTGTTGAAATGTAGTTTTTAAAGCTGCGGTGGGCAACTTTTTTTTAGTCATATTAGCTTGAACTGTCATGGGATTCTGGAAGTAGAATATTAAATAGGCTGTTTAGGAAAAATAACGAAATCTGTAGCTCCCTCTGAAGCCTGTAATCGTGCTTGCAAAAACCGAGCGCTCCCGGCTGTTTTTAACCAATCACGTTAGGGTGGAGGAATCCTACCTGTCAATCACAGCTTGTGCACACGCTGCTGAGCGTGAGTCTGCCCCAGCTTGTGTGCGCGTACCCTGGTGTGAACTCACGTGCACAACCTCGTCCACAGAGGGGGAGGGGTTTGGGGGGTGATTCGGAGCTTGTTAGAGGTTGGGGGAGGGACCTGAGAGTTGTATCAGTTCAAATTTTCCGACTTTAGACTCGCAATTTTGAAAACCTGCCGACGGCAGCTTTAACAGAAGCGTCCAAGACATGTTCTTGAAAGTGTCCCCTGTCTGTAGGATAACGTTCTTCCCCCGCTCCTGTCCTGTCCAGCTCCTGTTCTGTACTGTCACTGCCTGACGCCTGTTTACCACAGTTTCGTCTGCAGACAGGTCACCTGCGCCACTGACTTCATCGCTAGTTTCTGGTTCTTTCTGTTGAGAGCTGCAACAAAGATTATACGAATCGAAATTTAGAATGAGCATCCAGTTTACTATAGGTCTAGGCTAACAAGCGCTAGTGTAACGGATGACAATTACCAACTAGAGTTTGGCGTAGAACGTTAGTAAACCTCCCTCCCGAAGCCTCATAGTTCTGTCGGTAGGCTACACTGTAACATGCTAACGTTCAAATAGCTAACACTTAGCTTATCTTGTGATTCTACTAGCAGCGATCATATTTTCAGATCTGTGTGATTATATGTATCTCGGTGGATTCTACATTCTACAATGAATACCCTTTCTATGTTGTTGTAGGTAAAATCCAACATGTTTGATCCTGAGCTCACACCTGTTGCATGGTTCTTCACAGTCGCCGCTAGGTGTAGATGTTGTTCTGTTCTTCTCACTGCTCTTGGTGGTAAACCCGAATTTGTCCAGTTTTGGCAGTTTTACCACCCTGTCCTGTTCCTCCCTGCGCTCCTGTCGCTTCTGGGAGCCGCTTTTGTGTTTGAAGGACTTTTGAGAAAGATAATGACAACAAACAATGGTGACCATTTCATTTTATTTCACCGGTTCACGATCTGAAATTTGGATAAACATGTAGGCCTATGCTTACATCTTCGTTCTTGTAGAGAACGGCCCGGCGGCAGCCGGCTTCTCGTGATCGTGCGGTTCTCGCGAAGAGAGCCGTCCGAGCGGCTGACAGATCATGAAGTGCTGCACGGGGTCCGCGGGACGTGCGGAGAAGCTTAAAGGATAAGACCGGTTTTTTGACATTGGGCCCTTGATTTCACATTATAACATGATGTTTATAATAAATAAAGCATAGTTTATAATAAATTATAAACTATGCTGTTTATAATTTATTAATTACTCTACACCAGCACTGATAACGTGGAGGTGCGTCGCTTACTTAAAAAAATCCGGGTTACTAATTTTGAATTTTAGCCGAATGAATAAATAGGCAGCAGGTCTGTGGGCTGTCTGTGGCAGTAGCACCACGATGACGTCAGTAACACCCACTTTACGACAAAAAAATCAAAATTACAATAACCCGGATTTTTTTAAGTAAGCGACGCACCTCCACGTTATCAGTGCTAGTGTACAGTAATTAATAAATTATAAACAGCATAGTTTGTGCCTGTATGAGCTTGCCCATAGGAAACCGTTTCATGGCCGAATATCTCAAGAGAGCAGCCAGACGCCTCGCGAATATCTTCGGAACAGCTCCAAATGTTCAACAACAAGCAGGGGTGATTAGAACATCATGCTATAATGTGAAATCAAGGGCCCAATGTCAAAAAAACGCTCTTATCCTTTAAGATTTGCTTGCGACGGGCAAGGTGACCGTCGCTGGCCAGGGTACTGAAGTGCCACTGACTGAGAGCTCAGCGGATGACGGGTGAGCGTAGAATAAATCCTGCATCGTGAATTAGGGGGGTGCCGAATTTCGTTGCACTGAAATTCCACCGAATGACAGCTCAGTGGAGAATAAACGGGCCCTGCAACGGCCACGGGCCCCGGTGCGGCTGAACCTGCTATAGTTACGCGCCTGACTACGGTTAAGTTTTTATCTCGGCTCACCTTTGTTGAACCCCTTTCACTAAACGTGCAGCTAAAAATTGTTCAAAGGACAAACTGAAAAGCATACAGACACGAAGAGGTGAAAGCAGCGAGGCGACGTGATGGTGGTAATATGTGTTTGGGGTCATTTTTGCTGGCGCGGTTTAGATTAATTTGTCTCTTTAGTGGGAAGGGCCGCTGCAAATTTACACTTGCAACATGTATCAAGAAACGTGAGGAATGACTGTCTGCAAACAGATTTCTTTTGGACAATGTTGAACCTTTTTTGTTACAAACCACGCTCGGCAGCTGTGCTGTTATCACAGTTGAAGGATGAGAAAGCATCTGTGACAGACAAAACAAGAGCCTTGGAGGTGGCTTAATTTCAAAATTATATAAGAAATAGGAGCACACTTTGTGCCAAAGCATTGTTTTAAAAAGACTTACTTTCTGAAGTTAAGATTTGAGACACATTTGAAGATACACCACAAACTTGAGGGCAAGTTGAAAAGCCCTTGTGTTCTGTATGTGTACAAAGAGCAAAGGTTTTTATCCTGCAGTGCAGATTTAATCAGTTTTATAACCATCTCTTTGAATTATTACATGAGTTTCCCATCATGGTTGCTACGCACACATTTTTCAGCCTCTTAATTTCCTGGTCCCTAACTTCAGATGCCAAAGCTAATCTTTGTACTCTCTGATTTCATAATACCAGAGAAATGCAGTAAATTCTGGCGTCTGCTGTTCTCTGAGAAAGTTGATGCGAATGCTTTTTTTGGCCCTAGGAGATGCATGTGATTCACAAATTCAAAGAGGACTTTTATGGGGAGATTATCAGTGTTGTCATGGTGGGCTACATCCGTCCAGAAAGGAGCTACGACTCACTCGGTACGCCTTGCCTTAAAGTTCTTATCTTTCACACCTTCGTATTTTAGTTGGTGTTTGGAGATGTTTTTGCTTTTGTTTTTTTTTCCTCCACAATGCCCACTCTTAAGTTTGTTCTCCTCTGCACATGTTTACCTGTCCTAACAGAGGCTCTCATTGTGGCCATCAACAATGACATTGAGGAGGCCAAGATGAAGCTGGAGCTCCCAGAACATCGCAAACTGAAAGAGGACAACTTCTTCACCAGCACGACCAGCTCGACTTCAGTCACACCCTCCACCACTGCATCCACGTCTCAGACTATTACGAACGGTCACTGACAGCTGGCAGTGACAGCAGCGCTTTGTGCACGCACTCACACAGACCAGATGAGCACAGTTGTCTATATACACACACACGCAGACACAGACAGGTTGTTTATATGCACAGCCTTATTCTGAAACCTGTCAGCGGGCGCAACATGCATATAATCATAAACAGCCAATCTGTTTTGATATATTTTTCTTTTTTCTTTGTCAGTGTTCCTGTTTGAAAGAGCTTGCTGGAATTATTTTTTTTTCCTTTTTTGCAGTCAATTATTAGATTACTGTTCTCTTCTCTTTTTTTGTTCATCTTCACACCAGACTGCCTCTTTGCATCTCATTGGTCCTGCTGAGCATTTTATAAGAGAACACTGGTAAATTACAGATTTTTGGCAAGATATCGAACAGAAAAAAACAGTTTTGTAATAGCGCACCAAACAGACTGTAAATTCAACTCTGTGAATGCTGTCCTCCTACCTTAAGGTGGTTGAGAGAAGGTTTCAGCATTATTATCTGTAACGTACTGTGGCCTCGAAGTCAGAAAATGTTGTGTAACATTGTCCCCCTGGTTTTCTCATTTTTCACCCCTCTTCTAGAGCCTTATTCATCACTTGCCCTGAAAACCTCTACATTGGACCAGAGATTTTATTTGTGGTTTTGAGGCATTAAAAATAAAAAATAAACGCTTGCTAGATAGGACAAATTCAATAACTTGCAGCATGGTTATTTTTTTATGAAAGCTAAGCAAATGTGTTTTGATAGACAGGCTTTTTTCCCACTGTTTCAGCATATTCATTTGCTGGATTTAAGTATCTTGACACTTGGTCGTTGATAATCTAAAGAACACAGTAAAGCTTAATAACAAAGCAGGTGCTTCTGCTCGTGGTTTATTCACTCACAGTTCTAGTGACACATTGGTAGATGGTAGTACGAATTAGAAAAAAACAACAACTCACCAATCCTGTTAGACAACCACAGGCTTTTAATTGCACGAAGAGCAATGTTAGAAAGTTGCTTAGAACTGGAAATTGTTCAACATGTATACGACTCCTAATAACTCTCTCTACAGCAAATATACTACACGTATGTTTTGTTCAGAGGGACTTTTCAAGTTCTTAACAAATATATTCCAAAACAGCTGGCAAAACCCTGAAGGAGTATCTCTTTATAGTGTGTGTGTGTGTGTGTATACTTGAGAGATTACATGAAATTGTCAAAGATAAAACTACAAGTCTCAACAGTTATTTGAACCCCCTGTAAAAAATAGTTTTAGGTGATAAAATATTTAAGTCTGCATATGTGATTATTGGATTTTAAGTCTGTTGGATTCATTATTTTTGTTTATTAAAGTGTTAAATAGGCAGCGAAAGATGTGACCACATTTTCTGAATGTTGACTTAATCATGCAACCGGAGGTGCGATCCTGTTTTTCGGCCGATGGCTTTTCTTCTTCTTCTTCTTCTGCTCTCCGTGTACATTGTTTTCATCACTTTCTTAACCAGCCAAATGAAAGCGGTGTAATCGGATGTGTCGCTTCGTCAAATCTTTCAAAGATTTGAAGAGGGCAGCGCTCGTAACCCTGAAACGTGTTACTTTACTTTGTCACTGCGGTGAGGCTCGTGTTTCCAGGTCCCATTTGTTGGAATAATTCGCTGTAGTTTACACAGGGACCGGGGTTGCTGCACACTGACTGAAAGCTCTGTTTTAATCCATCGTGTTTTACATCATTTTATTAAATGAAAAATTTGATCAAATATATTTCAAAGTTCATTTTTGATGTTTTTACATGTTAAAAAAAAAAAAAAAAAGAATGTAAATGATGCTTCAGGAAAAATGAACCTTATAGAAAATACTTGTGGCCTTGCTGTTTTGGGACTTTGCATCCACAGTTGAGACCTTTCTTTTAGCTTCTGCCATGTTGCACAGATGCGAATTATAGTTGATTTATTTTTTATCTTTTTTGAATATATAATTGAGATGATCGTCATCTTCCCTTTTATTTGTGCTCCTGAAAGGAACTGTGAAGTGGAACACTGTAAGCAAAACAGATTCCACTGTGTGCGTCGAAACAAGCGAAACAATGAAGTGCATTTTGCGTATTATGTTTCTAATCCAGACACGACAAGTTCTACTGGAAATCAGGTATTTCTAACTGGCAAAGCGAGATTAATGCACGTTTAACATGCACGGCTTAACAAAAAGTCAGTTGAAAAAAATATATAGTCATTACATAAAACATTCAGTTGTTCACAAAGGCAGAAATTAAATGCAAACAGAAAGAAAATAGCATAAAAACTACGAAATTATGAACCATCTCAAAGGGTTATAGGCTAGTTTGAAAAAGTGATCAAATAAGTGCAAGTGGCATACAACTTTAAATGATATA
This sequence comes from Odontesthes bonariensis, assembly GCF_027942865.1. Classification (NCBI taxonomy): domain Eukaryota; kingdom Metazoa; phylum Chordata; class Actinopteri; order Atheriniformes; family Atherinopsidae; genus Odontesthes; species Odontesthes bonariensis. The sequence continues at coordinate 804,120 of NC_134516.1, forward strand.
TTTGAATATATATATATATATTGTTTTTGAACAACCACTACTAAAATGTTATGTTGTCAAATGAATGAATGGAATTAAAAAAAAAAAAAGAATAAATAAAAGTATCTCAGACCCATTTATTAACACCCAACACTGACATTTCATTACAGCCTCACAAACTTGTATGTAGCCGCCCGGAGGCTTCTTGGATCCGTCTGCTTTGTTGTAATCGCATCATTTCCTCAAATAAGTCAGAAAGCCGTTAGACTGACTAAAGTTCCTACAACCTCAGTGAACCAAGACATGATGTTAAAAGGGTCTGATTTATTCCAGTGTCTTTATCACGGTGGCAAAGTCAGGAGAGCAGTCTGAGAACATCTGAAAGGCTTTTGTGAAAAAACTATTTCAGAAGCCACATGAAATTCACCTTAAAGTTCTCGTTTCAGCACTTTTTGACGCCATGGTTTACTGCTGAGCTGTGTAAGGGAAAAATTAATTCCTATATACATTGTTTGAGTGTTACTCTGTATCACCCGGTAATAACTCATTTAAGACACTTGTTTTTCTCTTTTCTCCCTCTTTCAATGAGGGTATTGTGCTCTTATGATTTAACAACTTTAAGGAGTTTGACAGGGAAGATGGCACGGTACCGAGGTGCCTTGGCTGGAGAAAGGGAGGAAAGATAGATAACAAAGTCTTGAACATATCAAAGGAGTGACTACGTATTAACCTGTATATTAACTGACTTGTTTTCGCCTAAGAGTCAGAGCAACTCTGAACTCTGTTCTGTGTTGTTCTCTCTTGCAAGATATTATTAAAAGCATCTTATCTCCTCAGAAAATAACTGACTCTGTGCCTTACTAAAATTTCCGCAACAATCTTGGCGTCACCAACAGGATCCCTCGACTGGTTTACCTGGACCGGACCGCAGTGCCTGATCAGCCTGGACTGAAGCTCCAGCCTCATACCTCCAAGGCCTTTCGGAGAGAGAGGGCTGACGGGTCCGTTTCCTGGATATCAGCGCTGGGGTCATCTTTTGAAACACAGTAATCTGGGGCGGTAAGATTGCTTTCTGTTATTATTTGGAAAAGAGGGTTTTCCCGGTTGTGTCATTAGCGAGACAGAGATTTCACGGGTAAGTGAATCTTAAATCAGTCCGAAGAAGTGTGACTGAATCAGTCCGAGGAAGTGTGACTGAAGTAGTACTCCGAAGAAGTGTGAGTACAGATTAAGGTCCTCATTGGAGACGTCCTTTGAATGAAGGAATATATTCCCCCATTCCAAGTCCGAGAATGGGAAACAGTAAGTCTCGGGCTTCTGACCCTCCCGGGGGACCCAAGTATGATGAAATGATAAAAAAATATGGTCCGGAGAGTGTAAAATGGACTACTTATTAGATAAAAAATTGGGGTTTTCCCCCTGAAGGTTCTTTTAAAATGTCTGAAATAAGAAAATTAGAAGAGAAGATTTGCAAATGTGAGAAAGATATGAAAAAAAAAACAGTGAAGGTTAAACAGTGGGAAAAATTGGAAGAATGTAAGAAAGGTATAGAGTGTTGGAAAAAGGAAAGTGAAGTGAGAGAAAGAAAGAAAAATGCTAAACAAATGCCAGGACGGAATGATGATGATAATGCAGTATGTGGACGAAAAGATAATTTATCTCTGACTAAGACTGAATCTCCTTTTAAGCCACCACCATATTCTACTGGTAACATTTTTTCTTCTCCCTTTTCATCCGCACCTCTTTACCCTACACTGAGCGCTCTCGCTGTGCCGGATCCGGACCTGGACTCCTGCCCTCCACGACGCCTACAACAACAACAACTACAGCCACAACAACAACTACAACAACAACAACAACTACAGCCAGACACACCACAAACATCGGTTTATGGGAAGAGGGAAATTCTCCAAACTTCTCCAGGAGAAATCTCTCCTCACCCACAACATCTGTCACACCAGTCTGAAGATGAAGAAAAGGAGGAAGTTGAATTCTACAGTGTACCAGCCCAAAACCTTTTAATGCAAGTAAAAAAACTCCTCTCCCCACAATCTGGAAGTCGGAAATCTCAACGTGTGAAAAAACCAACCCAGATCCAAACCATGCCTATGGTTGAAGTTGCAGGTCCAGTTGGACCATTACTGGTCTATCGACCCTGGACTGAGACTGACATCATCGAAGCATCACGAAGTCTCCCGGATCCAGAGAATTCTGGACCCTGATTTGCTGACGAGTTGCGAGGCTTCTGCGCACAATTCCGCCCGACCGGAGTGGAACTGCGTCGCATATTGACAAGAAAGTTTAAACAAACCGACCTCTGCAAATTAGAGGCGGGTTTGCCACAACCGGATCTGCAACCTACTAACAGTAAGCCTGGACATAATGACAACATTCATTACGAAGCAGCCATCCAGAGACTGTGTCAAACCATCACCACTCAGTTTCCGACCAAAATCAACATGTCCCACATTTACACCTGTAAACAGAAACCCGGTGAAGGGACTGAGGACTTCATACACCGCATCCTCGAGGAGGTGAGCAAACACAGTGGTCATCAGAGACCAACGGATTTGGGCCATGAACCAGGACCATGGGAGAGTATTGCATGCGATGCAATAATTAAAGGCCTGATGCCAGATGTCGCCTCTGAAGTAAAAAACATCTACGTGGGATGGTGTGAGGGTCCTGGTCTAATTGACGTCCGCCGATATGCCCGACATGCCCAGAACCAAGTTGAGACCCGTCAAATAGCCAGAAAGGACAAGACTGAAAAGGAGCTGCATTTGGCAGCCATGAACATGTATTACGCAGTTGGTGATGTGACAGGTCACCCCGGAAACAGAGGACGAGGTCGGGGACGTGGACGTGGACGTGGAAGGGGAGGTCGACGTGGACCACACCTGAACTATGACTCAAATGTTTGTTTTTACTGTGGCCAGACTGGACACTGGAAGCAGGACTGTCCACAGCTGAGAAGTGATGAAACTGAGCAAAAGGCTGACTGAGGGTGGGAGGCGGGTTCCGGACGTCACACGCCAGCGGAGCCTCAACAAATGGGTGATAACACAACACACACACATGCTTTTCCTGCTCTGTGCAATGAAGAGACGCTTGCTGACTGTAACTCACATAGTAAAGTTTTGCATGCTATTTCTGTCCTAGAGCAAAGATGTTCACCTCAGGTGATAGGAACTTATGCTCATTTGACATCTGAAGCCTACAAGGCTTTTCCAACTTTTCAGCTTAGTATTTTGGGGAAACAAGTAACATTTCTGGTTGACTCTGGGGCTACATCATCAGGAGAGAAGTCAGGGGAATTTGATCGTCCTCCAAAGCTAAGTTGAAACTACGTCTATTCCATGTCTGCATCAGGTCAGGTTGTGAAGGAGAAAATGACAACGCCCATTGCGTGTGTCACTCCCGATGGGCTCTCCTTCAAGCACTCATTTTTGTTATCAGAGCTGTGTCCCATTAACCTGATGGGCCGTGATCTGATGTGTAAACTGGGCATTATTTTAACTTCCACACCAGAGGGTGTTAAGGTTATGTTGCAGCCTGAGAAGGTTTTTACAGCGGTGCAGTTTGACTCATCAGCACTTACATATGCTTATGAGTGGAAACTTCCCAGCTCTCCTTCCTCACAACAGCTCGTGGAGGAAGCAAAAGCTTTAGTTTCACCCCTTTCTGATTTCATGCAACCTGCTGATCTGCACTGTACATCACACATTTCTTTGGGGCCTGACTATGACTATGAGAAGAAGTGGTTTCGCACTCCTTTTGAAAAAATATGTACGTCTACTTTATTTTGGAATTCACAAACTGCTGCACTGGCTGTGTGTCTCACTCCAGAGCAGTTAGAGTTTTTTAATGTTTGTGGTACTCGCCCTCACATCTCCTTGGCCAAACCTACACATTGGCACTGGCAGTGTGTGGGAGAGTTTTTTGCAACCTGTAAAAAAGAAACTGATTGGACAGTTTCACCTGCTGATCCAAATTTGTTGTTTTCTGAACGATTGTCAGCATACAAGAAAACCTTTTTGAGCACAATGCATTGTCAAAAAACTGTGGAACTAGTTTCCACTACAGAATCACATTTTGAAGCATGTTTTTTATCTGAAACAGATCTGTCTTCGTTACCCATGTTGGCTGAAGTGCCCACTGATCTTTGGGCTAAAAGCAAAAATGATGTGGGGTTGATAAAAGGCTGTGAACCGGTAATTGTCACCCCTAAATCGGACTTTCGCCCGTGTAAAAAACAATACCCTTTGAAGCCTGAAGCAATCAAAGGGATCAAGCCTGTTTTTCAATCTTTTCAGAAAACAGGCGTCATTGTTCCCTGTGAAAATTCACCTGTGCGCACTCCATTATTTCCTGTTAGAAAGATTAGAGATGCTGGCCAGCCAGATGAATGGCGTTTTGTGCAGGACCTCCAAGCAGTGAATGCTGCAGTTCAGCCACGTGCTCCCACTGTGCCCAGTCCACACACTATTTTGTCTCAAATTCCATCAGATGCACAGTTTTTCTCAGTTGTTGACTTGTCTAACGCATTTTTCTCTGTCCCTGTGCATCCTGACAGCCAGTTTTGGTTTGCCTTTGAATTTGAGGGGGAATCTTGGACTTTTACCCGGTTATGCCAGGGATATTGTGAAAGTCCCACTATTTACAATGCTGCCCTCAAAGCTAGTTTGGAACCACTCCAACTAACCCAAGGCTCTGCTCTTTTGCAGTACGTAGATGACATCCTTTTATGCAGCCCATCCAAGCAACAGTGTGAAAAAGACACAGTGGCCCTGCTCAAGCATCTTCATTCTTGTGGCCACAAAGCCAGCCTTTCTAAATTGCAGTTTGTTCAGGACAAAGTCACCTTTTTGGGCCATGTGATTTCCAAAGAGGGGCGCTCACTTTCTCCTAAACGCGTTGCTGCTGTTCAGAACATTCCTAAACCAGTTACTAAAAAACAGCTCATGTCCTTTTTAGGCATAACATCTTACTGCAGGAACTTCATTCCTAACTACTCTTCTCTCGAAGCTCCTTTAGGTTCTCTTATCCACGGGAAAGGCCTCCAGTCAGCTGATGGTGTTCCATGGACTTCTGAGGCTGAATCAGCCTTCACTCAGCTTAAGCTGGCTCTTCAAACAGCTCCTACACTTGGTATCCCAGATCCTCATAAACCTTTCACACAGGCAGTTGATGAGAAGCGTGGTTGTATGACATCTGTTCTTATGCAGGAACACGGGGGAAGACAAAGGCCAGTGGCTTATTTCTCCGCAAGGTTGGACCCTGTGGCTGCAGGTCTGCCTGGTTGTCTTTGTGCTGTTGCAGCTGCAGAGAAAGCTGTCCTGGCCTCCCGAGATATTGTAGGCTACAGTAATTTGACTGTTTTGGTTCCTCATTCTGTTGCCATTATTCTTCTTGAGCAGAAAACCTCACATCTTTCAGCTGCTCGCTGGCTCAGATACACCTCTGTGCTCCTTGATATGCCAAATGTCACTGTTAAACGTTGTACTGTTCTGAATCCGGCTACGTTGCTTCCCACTCCTGATGATGGGGAGCCGCATGACTGCGTAGTTGTTCTGGAACAGGTTTGTACACCCAGACCTGATCTTTCTGACATTCCTCTTCCCAACTCTGACATGATTCTTTCTGTAGATGGATCAGCTTTGCGTGATCCAGCCACAGGTACTAACTGTGTTGGGTTTGCAGTAAGTTCTTCACATGACACTTTGCTGTCTGGCTCCCTTCCTAAACACTTCTCTGCCCAAACTGCTGAACTCATTGCACTCACTGAAGCATGTAAGCTGGCAGCTGGTAAGTCTGTCACCATTTACACAGATTCCAGATATGCTTTTGGTGTTGTTCATGACTTTGGTGCGCTGTGGAAACACAGACATTTCCTTAAATCAGATGGCAAACCCATCTTGAACTCCTCACAGGTTTCTGATCTTCTTGATGCGATCCTTTTGCCTACAGCAATTTCGGTCTGTAAGTGTGCGGCTCACACTAACTCAGATTATCCTGTTGCTCGTGGCAATGCTAGAGCTGATGCTGCAGCTAAGCAGGCAGCTAACTATTTTCCTGTTTTCACTTCCCTCTTTTTGCAAGCGGAAGACACGCCCACAGATTTCCATGCTTTGCAAAGTTTTGCTTCTGCAGATGAAAAACGCATTTGGTCCTCAGCGGGTGCAACTCATACAGATGGTGTTTGGCTGGGACCTGATGGTAAACCCTGTCTTCCTAAACATTTTTTTCCTCACTTTGCTAAATTGACACACGGGTTGGACCATGTGTCAAAAGGGGGGATGCTGAATGCTCTCACTGCTCATTGGTTCACAAAAGGGTTCAGCTCATGTGCACAGAAACACTGTCAGTCATGTATGGTTTGTGCTACACACAATGCAGGGAAAGCAATACACACTTCACAAGCTGCACATCCTCCACCAGAAAGACCTTTTGAACATTTAATGATGGACTTTGTTGAACTCACACCAGCTGAAGGAAAGAAATATGCACTCGTAGTGCTACTGTTCTTAATGAAGCAGCTCCCCCAAACTTTAGTTTTATGGATAAATGCCGAAATGGGAGGAAAGGTGGGGGGGAGGCTGCCTTATTTAAAGATACATTCCAGTGTAAAGATATCTCATTTGGGGAATTCACTTCTTTTGAATATCTGAGTTTTATTTTAAAGGGTGTTCCTAAAATCCTGTTTTTAATCATTTACAGATCCAGGATACTGTGCAAGTTTTATTGATGATTTTTCTGAATTATTGTCTGTTATTTCGACTGATTTTAACCATTTTATCTTGACCGGGGATTTTAACATTCACATGGATAATATGACAGATGGTACTGCCAAAGAATTTTCTTCTGTGCTGGACATGTTTGGTTTGTGGCAACATGTAACAGAACCTACCCACCTTCGAGGTCACATTCTGGACCTGGTCATTTCTAAAGGTGTTGATATTTCTTCTGTTGTTGTTACTGATTTGGCCTTGTCTGACCATTTTTGTATTTTATTTGATTTACATATTACTCAGAATGTTCAAACAACCAGCTTCTCAGTTAAGAAGAGCTACATCAATGAGAAAACAAGTGCTCAGTTTAGGGAGGCCATAGCTATGTTACCAACAATGAGCGCAGAGTCGGTTGAAGGAATGCTGGATCATTTTAACTTGAAAATTTTTAACGTAATGGAAGCTGTTGCACCGATAAGAATCAAGAGCACTTTGATCAAACAGAAAACCCCATGGAGAAACACCACTACGGTCAAAGACCTGAAAAGAGAATGCAGGAGAGCTGAATGTAAATGGAGGAAAACAAAGCTTCAGATTCACTATGAGCTGTACAAAGAAAGCCTGCGTAGTTATAACAATGAGCTGTGCAAGGCCAGACAGCTGCATTTATCTGAAATGATTAATAAGAATGTCAACAAGTCTCGAACTCTGTTTGCTATGGTTGAAAAACTCACAAATCCTCCTAAACAGTCAAACCCAGACCTCCTCTCCACTGAGAAATGCAATGAATTTGCCAACTTTTTTAGCCAAAAAATCAAAACAATTAGACAAAACATTAACGCAACACAGACAAACAAGAAAACTAATCTGTGTCTAAAACCTAGAAATAACTCTGATGTTATGTCACAATTTAATATTGTAGATTTAAAAATCCTAGAGGAAACAGTTCGGCAGCTGAAATCAACAACTTGTTCTCTGGACATAATACCATCCGACTTTTTAAAAACTGTTTTTACCTCAGTAGAAAGTGATCTCCTACGAATAGTTAACAGCTCACTGGCATCAGGCATTTTTCCCAAGTCACTAAAGACAGCTGCCATTAAGCCACTCCTAAAGAAGAGAACTCTAGATGCCTCTATGATGAACAACTACAGATCTGTCTCTAATCTCTCTTTTATATCCAAGATTATTGAGAAAGTTGTATTTAACCAGCTCAACGACTTTCTGAATGAAAGTGGAAGTCTTGATAACTTTCAATCAGGCTTCAGACATCATCACAGCACTGAAACAGCTCTGGTCAAAGTGTTAAACCACATCAGGTTGAATACTGATTCTGGTAATGTTTCAGTCCTGGTTCTGTTGGACCTCAGCGCTGCGTTTGATACTGTAGATCACAGAATCCTGTTGCACAGGCTGGAAAACTGGTTTGGGCTTTCTGGAGCGGTCCTTAACTGGTTCAGGTCCTACTTAGAAGGCCGGAGTTATTTTGTTACTATTGGCAGCTATGAATCTGAGCGAGTGGCCATGACTTGTGGAGTCCCCCAGGGGTCAATTCTTGGACCTCTTCTGTTTAACTTGTATATGCTCCCTTTGGGTCAGATATTGCAGAATTTTAACATCAATTATCACAGTTATGCAGACGATACACAACTTTATGTGTCTCTGTCAGCGGACGACTGCAGCCCAGCAGACGTACTGTGTCAGTGTCTGGAGGAAGTAAACACCTGGATGAGAGAGAAGTTTCTACAATTAAATGAAGACAAAACTGAGATCATTCTGTTTGGTAGCAAAGAGAAGAGGGTCAGCGTTGGTAAATATCTTGAGACTCGGGACCTTACAATCACTGACCAAGTTGGTAACCTCGGAGTGTTGATAGACTCAGATCTGACTTTCAGCAGCCACATCAAAGCTGTCACCAAGGCAGCTTTTTACCATCTCAGAAACATCAACAGAATTAAAGGTTTCCTCTCCCAAACAGACCAGGAGAAACTCATCCATGCATTCATCTCCAGTAGACTCGATTACTGTAACGCTCTTTTAACTGGACTTCCCAAAAAGAGCATTAAACATCTGCAGCTCATCCAGAACGCTGCTGCTAGAGTTTTAACCCGGACTAAGAGATCTGAACACATCACAGCAGCTTTAAAATCTTTACTCTGGCTTCCAGTCAGTCACAGAATAGATTTTAAAAGCCTGCTGATGGTTTACAAATCCCAGAATGGTTTAGGCCCAAAATACATCTGTGATCTGTTCAGAGAATATAAAGCCAGCAGAGCTCTTAGATCCAAGGACTCAGGTCAGCTGGTCCAGTCCAGAGTCCAGACTAAACATGGAGAAGCAGCATTTAGCTGTTATGCTGCAAACAAGTGGAACAAACTGCCAGTGGAGATTAAACTTTCACCCAATGTAGACATTTTTAAATCCAGGTTAAAAACATTTCTTTTCTCATGTGGCTATGCATGAAATATCTTTTAACTTATCTAGACTGTTGCCTGATTTTAAATTAATTTAAATGATTTTATTTGTTTCTCTTTATATTATTTTATGTATTTTTAATGCTTCTTGCACTCCCTGCTGCAATGCTTTTATTTTATGTAAAGCACTTTGAACTGTTTGTACATGAAATGTGCTATACAAATAAATTTGATTTGATTTGATTTGATTTAGTGGTGGACATGTTTAGTAAATGGGTTGAAGTTTTTCCTGCAAAACATGCAAACAGTCATGCAGTAACTAAAGCACTGCTGACAGAAATCATTCCAAGGTGGGGCATTCCAGAGAAGATCAGCAGTGATAATGGCAGACACTTTGTAAACACAGCATTGACCGAGGTTGGTAAGTTCCTGGGAATAAGCTTGCGTACACATTGTGCCTATCATCCACAGAGCGGAGGTGCTGTGGAGAGAGAAAATGGTACTTTAAAGTCCAAGCTAGCCAAATGTTGTGAAGAAACGGGTCTGCCATGGACAAAAGCATTACCTATTGTGCTCACCTATATGAGGATGAGAATTAGAGCTCGAGTGAACCTCAGCCCATTTGAAGTTTTATTTGGCAGACCTCCTAACCTGGGAGTGGGACCTGTAACCAGACCCCTCCCCTCCACAACTGTTTGTGATGATGCAATGTTGTGTTACTGTCAAAACCTTTCCACTGTCCTCTCTCAAGTTTCACAGACAGTGAAAGCGGCACTTCCAGCCTCAGCGGACACACCCCTGCACCCACTCCAACCAGGTGATTGGATAGTGGTGAAGGAATTTCGCAGAAAACACTGGAAGTCCAAACGCTGGCAAGGCCCGTTCCAGGTGCTACTGGTCACTCACACAGCTGTTAAAGTCGCAGAAAGAGCAACCTGGATTCACGCCAGTCACTGTAAGAAGGTGCCAGAACCAGTAGATGACTTCCACCCTGACATACATCAGCCTAACCAACTCGCCCTGAAGGACAAAGAAAAGAGTCAGCAGTAAAAGCTGTACTCCACCGGTGTGTTAAGTGCTAGTAACCTCTGACACCGAAGATTGAGACATCCTCACCGAGACCTGCGATGAAGCGACGTGATCATCACACGTGCGAACAATGGCAGAAACTGTTTGTTGTTTGTATTTTACTATTTGTAACCAGCATGTGTACATTTTATCTTGATTTCACAGGCAGCAATAATGCAGATCATGTTAAAGATGCCTCTCCTGGTGGCAAGTCCAGAAATGTTTTACAAGAACCATGGGTGACACGCAACGTTTGGTATCAATTGGCGAATTATTAAATCTGTCACCGATGCTTCTTGTGTGGTTTGTATGAAAGATGCACAGCCTGTTGCTTTTACAGGTGTGCCTGGGGAAGTTCATCCTTTAACTTGTACTTCCTATGCCATCTGCTCTAAAGGCATTCGTAATGTGACGCTGTACCTGCCTGAAGTTGACCCTGAGATGACAACATCTCCATTCCGTGGTATGAATTGTACTTATCACCTGTGTTTGACACATTGTTGGCTGATGAGAGGAAGTTATTTTAAGGGCGTGGATGGCAAATATCATAGTAAGGGAGACCATTATCCTTGGAGTACTGAATGTCCGCCACTCACCGGTGGCATTATTCCACCACCGCCACATTTTAAGTTATCTAGAGCACGAAATACTTATATAGTTTGCTATGAATCCCAACCTGAACCTGCAAATGAATTCAACAGACATGCCCTGGGCAGTGTCCCACCTGACATGTGTAATGTTACTGTCCCTGTCACATGGGGAAGAAGTAGTACTCAGAATTCAGTAGCTTTTCATTGTATTTTTACTTATTGCCTATTTGATTCTCCCTCCATGTCTCATTGGATTTTTAATGATACTTTGCATTCCACTCGCCCTGTCCCCGACATGTTTTGGCTGTGTGGCCGTCACAGTAAGCTACATTCTAGTTTGCCTGCCAATTGGACTGGTAGGTGTGCCCATGTGATGTTGGTGTATAATGTCCGTATTGCTGTTGATCCTTTTGCTCCTCAACCCACCCGCTCAGTACGCAAACGCTCTATTCCTGGCAGTTTTGATGATCGTGTCTATGTTGATGCAATTGGAGTTCCCAGAGGTGTCCCTGATGAATACAAAGCCAGAAATCAGATAGCTGCTGGTTTTGAGTCCATTTTCTTATGGCCTACCATTAACAAAAATGTGGACTGGATCAATTATCTTTTTTATAACCAACAGCGTTTTATTAATTACACTCATGATGCTATTGAAGGACTGGCTGAACAGCTAGGCCCCACTTCTCTTATGGCTTGGCAAAACAGAATTGCTTTAGATATGTTGCTAGCTGAACGCGGAGGGGTGTGTGCTTTGATGGGTGATTCATGTTGCACTTTTATTCCTAATAATACGGCTCCGGATGGCTCTGTAACCAGAGCTCTGGATGGCCTCCGCTCCCTTAGAGAAGAACTGGCTGAAAACTCTGGCGTTGACACCTCCCTTACTGGTTGGCTTGATTCAATGTTTGGCAAATGGAAGACTCTTATTCTCTCCCTCCTCACAGGGTTAATTATTGGATTGTGTCTATTAGCTCTTTGTGGCTGTTGTATTATTCCCTGTGTGCGAGGCCTCATTGTGCGCGCCATTGATAAGTCTGTGTCTTACCAAATGATTCAACTGACTCAGCAAACTCCTTTGCTTTCAGGTTGTCCTTTTAGTGACTCTGATTTGGACATGGATGACGATGTTTCTGTTTAATTGTTGATGTTTTTATTGTTCATCATTGGACCCTTTATCACTATGATGCCTGCGTTTTAAACTCACGTTGTGTGTGAATGCAGACTGATGTTTACTGATAAAGTTATTATTTTTCTTGCTTCTTTTGGGTTGATTAAAATAATGGTATTATTATAATCAAAAGGGTGGAGTGTAAGGGAAAAATTAATTCCTATATACATTGTATGAGTGTTACTCTGTATCACCCGGTAATAACTCATTTCAGACACTTGTTTTTCTCTTTTCTCCCTCTTTCAATGAGGGTATTGTGCTCTTATGATTTAACAACTTTAAGGAGTTTGACAGGGAAGATGGCACGATACTGAGGCGCCTTGGCTGGAGAAAGGGAGGAAAGATAGATAACAAAGTCTTGAACATATCAAAGGAGTGACTACGTATTAACCTGTATATTAACTGACTTGTTTTCATCTAAGAGTTAGAGCAACTCTGAACTCTGTTCTGTGTTGTTCTCTCTTGCGATATTATTAAAAGCATCTTATCTCCTCAGAAAATAACTGACTCTGTGCCTTACTAAAATTTCCACAACAGCTGTAAGTAAGAATGAAGAAATAATCTTTTTTAACGGTGGAAATGTGCTCAAAAAACAGGTTGGGGTGTGTTTCACCAGGGAATGGGGTGAGGCAGGGATTATGGAGTGATGACGCTTCACATAACTTTCTGTTCTTGTGAAACTAAAGGAAAAGGTTGCACAAATCATCCTTAATTAAGAGCTTCGAAGTTCACATTTTGTGTGTGATACACAGTCAAGTTTAATAAAGGTACCAGCAAAATGATGACATTGCAACACTCTGAGCTGCGGTTAAGTCTGGCATTTGATATCATGTTTGTGATTTACAAAGTAAGTAAGAAGCCCAATCAGAGGACCAGTCTGCTTAATCCAACACTAAACCTTTTTATTGTTTGTTGTGAGGCTGAAGGCCATCGGTAAGCTCACGTCCAGCTTGACCTCGCAGCGTTATGTCGGATTTCTCAGATGACTCGGTGACTTTCACAGTGACTTTATTTGCAGACTCCAACTTCTGGGTCAGATATTGTCTGGGCTGTAAAAACCTCTCTTTTCTGTGTCCCTTTCAAATATGTTCATGGATATGTGGCATGCAACAGCAGGGTTGTTTAAAATTTTGTGAATACTATCAAATTTTCTACATTTGAGCAAAGATGCGTTGTGGAACACCACTGGATCTTTAGACTTTTTAAAGATTAACAAACACTAAATTTATTTAGACATAGACTAGACTTAGACAAGTCGTTTCTCTACTGAGGAAAGTGGCGTTACATACTGTATCTTAGTGGCAAAAGCTTGTGGGACCTTTGCCTTCAGGAGGAGGTAAATTCAGTGTGACTTGGCAAACCTTTTTTATTCAAAGAACTGAAAACTTCACAAAATGTTCAATTCAAAGAAAAGTTCAATTCAATTTGATCTAACTTAGCTGTACTACGTTGGTGGAGAAAGGAAGCACTGTTGTATATTTGAAACATTGCGGTGGTGGTGCTGTCATGCTTCAGGCATTTTTAGTTTTGTTTTTTTACGGCATCTGAACTGCATACAAGAGGTTTTACCAAAGCCTAACCAGCTTAACAAGAATAAAGTCAATGTAATAACATGGCCAAGTCAAAGTCCTGATCCAAAAAGGCATGTTGTTGCAGGGCATAAAGTAGGAATTCATTTGAGGAAAGTCACCAACATCGCAGAGTTGTATTAACAACTGCTCAAGAGTTCTTCAGCCAAGGCTCACAATCTGCATCCGCCGAGGAACTCTGCTACTCGTTAAATTGAATAATTTTCCTCAATAAAGGTGTATAATTGTGTCTCTTGTTGTACTGGGTTCTCTACAGCTATGACAAAGACTTGTGTGATCATCTGATGAAGTTTCAGGTCACATTCAGTGAGGAACACATTTAACTTGTTAGTTATAGCCAGAATTCCTAGATGAATACAAATCGCCCTGCTTTAACCTAGAAATGTGCTAAAAGTCGGAAGGAATACAGGTTAAAAAAAAGGATTCATTAAAGATCAAGACGGTTTATTACATTGATGTTTGGTTTCCAAACAAGTAATACATTCACAACAAATTCAACTGCAGAAATAGGCGAAGAACTGTGTCCGTCCACTGAAGGTCTTTTTTGTTTTCTTTTCACCTAAATGAGTAGCTCTCATCGTCATACTCTAGCTCCATGTCATCCTCATCCAACAGTCCATACTTAAATTTACGATACACCATGCCATCTTTTGTCATGTACACAATATCCTCATCATCGTCTTCTTCCTCTTTATCTTCACACTCAATTATTTTGTCACCGTACTCCCCAAACATAGAGGTGGTGGCTTGTGGCACCTGTCTTTCACTGGTGTCCAGTTTCTCATACCCTCCCGCTCTGGTTTTGTGAGTCATGGCGGCAGTTTTAGATCGAGCACTGAGGAAGAGGAAGATCCCTCCGCCCAAAGACAGGATGACCACAACACAAACAGTGACAAAGAGCTTAGCCGTGCCGTCCAAATCGTCAGTCGTCACCATCACAAAGTTGACACTGAGCATGCACTCCACTGGGAAGAAGAAAAAGAAGAGCTTACAGTACATTGCTGGGTGTGACCAGCTTATCTTAAATTGTTGTTGTTGGATCAGTATGCATGACATCCGTCTTCCTTGATTAATTTTGCACTTCTTATGTGGGGAATTTCATCGGCCAGTTCCCCATATCAAAAAATGTCGTTATTGTAAACTTATCTAACAAAAAAAAAAAAAAAAGAAAGACGATTCAATTCTTTGTACATTCACTTATATTCAACATGTTTCCATGAATAAGTATGCGTACTGTTTTTGTGCACAAATACTGGAACTTCCTCAGGAGTTTGCACTAATGAATGTCACAAGATGTCTTGTTGCACCTTCAGTGTTCATCTTGTTTACCTTTTGATGACTTGCAATCACAGCACTCCCTGGGTATCGGTTTATTATCGTGCAGGGTCTCATTTCCACAGCAGCTCAAGCAATGGCCATCATCAGACAAGATCTGGCTCGCAGGGCACAGAGTGCAGTCCCTCATGCTGGGACCATGGCAGCCCTCGCAAGACAGGTCGCAAGCTTTGCAATTTGGTTTCTCACTCTCTGAATCCTGGAGCAACAACAGAATACAGATTAGACTGCAGCGCCACACTCTTGTGAGTGAATTTGACCTGCGGATACTTCACCAAATCTTGACACAAAGCCAGGATGTTGTTTTTATTTTTTCATGAAGCAAAACACCCTTTTGTACATAAAGTAACACAAAAGCTGTCTGTCACCTGTGAGGCAGCATAGAAGCCTACGAAACAAGGGTTGTAACGGATGCCTCTCTTAAAGTCAAAGCCATCATAACAGGATAGGCAGGCAAGAGCACCCTCACCTGTTAGGAGAGGGATATAACACAAAGAAGAACGCGTAAACACATGACTGAGCTGGAATTTACAAACAAAGAAGCACAACAACTGAATCAAAAAGCCCAGCCGAAGTATATCATATGATGGGTATGTTGCCCTGTCTTTGCCCCGTCTTTATAATCAACATGTGTTAACTTCTCACCACATCTCATATCCCAAAAATACAAAAAAGCTGGGTAAATAATAATAATAATACAGAAAGCCACAACGGGCTTCTTTTACCGCTGCAGGTCTTGCAGGTAGGGTGACACTTGTGACAGGTAGTAGACCTCCTGCCTTTGTAGTAGCCTGGAGGGCAGCTCTTCAGGTACTGGCCCCACTGCCCCAGGTAGACGTAGCCCTCCCGGCAACTCAGGCAGTTTCTGTTACTACTACCTGAACACTGGCTGCAGGAGGGGTCATATCGCTCACAGACCATGGTGGCCATGTTGCCAAAGTGACTAAAAGAGAGGAAGAACAATTGATAGGTGTCAGTAGACTAGTGGGAAGGCTTTCGTTCAGTCTGTCGCGTGTCCTCTAACCTCTCTGAGCAGGTTTCAACACAGCTGCTACCCAGCTTGAAAAATCCAGGTTTACAGGTGACGCACTGCACGCTATGATGACCAACACAGGACTGACAGCTTAGGTGGCAGCGCTCACACACACGCTCATCCTTGTCCTCAGCATAGTAACCCACAAGACACTCTTTCACACAGGTGATGTCTGATGGACGCACACACAAAGTCAAGAACTTTAAAGTTAAAAAGATTGGAAGCACACCTGAATGAGCACAAACTACAACTCTGGCATTTTGAGGACTCACTCAGCAGGAAGCATGGCTCCTTGCAGCTGAGGCAGAGGTCTTTTCCAGGCCCGGAGCAGCGATTGCAGAGTGCGTGGCACTGTTGGCATTCCCCATTCTGATTCACGTATGTGTCCGGGGCGCACTGACTGTACCACGCACAGTGTCCGCTGGCGTCTTTCCGTCTGTTGGTATCACAGCTGAGGCAGTTTGAGGGCCCGTGTCCTGAGCAGGTCAGACATGACTTGTCACAGTCTGTGAAAAAATGAGAAGGCATTTTTTTTTTTGGAAAGCACCTGTAACACATTACAGGTGCATTAATATCATGAATATTACTGTGATATCAGTTTTGGAGTTCCACACCTCTGCATTCATTGGTGTTCTTTTCATAGAACGTGTTGTTTGGACACTCAGACAGACACTCTCCGTTGTAATGCACAGCTTTCGGGTTGTGACACACTTCACAGTCATCAATGTCCGGTCCGTCACACGAGGCACAATCAGCGTGACACCGCACACACTCCTGTTGCTTCTCACTGGCAAAGTATCCAGTGGGACAATCATCCACACATTTATCCTCATGGAGGAAGTAGTATTCCGAACACTCTGGGAGATAGAAGAAAAGAATATGCAAGATAATAAAGGAGAGGTTGTGTTTGTCACATTGTACTGAAGTCTCAGCTGACTCAGTGTGGGCTTTTATTTGTGTTTCGTTTATTTTACTGTCGAGAAAATACAACAATTTGAATTTTGGTTAGGTAGTTTAAGTTAAAAATAAAGTCTATTTATAAATGATTATTGCTTTTCATAATATGCATGTACTTGGTCTACAGGACCAGTTTGGCATATATGATTGAGACTATTGTCATATACAAGCAACTCACTCTTTTTTCTTAAACTCTAAAGTTCCACTGCTGAAAAGCTGAAATTTGATCTGTTATCGCACTGAAAATTAAAATTTCTACATAATGCAGCAAAAGCTTTGTAATCATTTAGCTTTTTGTCCAGACATTTTTCGTCATTTTCAGGCACTTGGAAAGAAAATCTCTAAAATACACATTTTTATGTTTATTTTGTTACATGAAACATGCAGTTGACGGTTGGAAAAATGCTTCCATTACCATTACGTCAGTTCTCCGTAAACCTGTAAAGAGGATTTTCTATTGAAATCTGTCAATAAGAGATAAAAAAAAAATTCTAGTTCACACACTTTGTGTTTCAGAAACTAGAAATCAACTCACAGATGAGGACGCTTCCTGATACCTGCCAGGTTAAACTTTGACCCTGTTCACCAGCCGTTTCTCACTTTAACTGAATATTTTCCCCATAATATTTTCCAAGCAAGACAAATTTATGAAACAAATTTCATGGATAAATATAAACGTTTTTGCAAAAAAAAAGATTTGGGAATTAGAATTAATTTTCATAAATTCAGTATTCAAAGGCAAATCAAAATAGCACCGGAAAAGACATTTTCAAAACAAAATATGTTAAAGTGAAGACATGAGCAAACAAAGGTCCAGCGGGAGCTAATACCAGGAGATGGCAGTATAATGACTAAAAACGATCTCACCTTGTTGGGTTTAAGGAGGGAAATAGATTGGGCTAACAAGAAACAGCCCATAACCTCTTACTGGTTTGTCTATATTATCCAGGATTCACTTCTGGAACACGATGCAGCCAAGAAGAACGATTTCAGTTTGTCTCGGTGTTAATCATTTCTAAACTGCTCAAAGCAATCCTGTCCATTGAGCTAATCAGTTGACCTTTTATCAAGTCAAACAATCTTCCAATTCCCAGAAGCTACGCACTAAAGCCTTGTGCATTATATGAAATCCAATCATAATGATATTCAATATGCCTAAAATACACACAAAGGTGTCACTACTGAAACTACTCTAATCCTAACAAATGATGGTTTTATATATCCTGTATTCATGTTAATCATTTCTGCTATGTTTTTACTGTGGTTCCTACAACCGGCCCCCCCTTCTGCTGTTAAATTTAGGCTGAACCACTCGCAGAGCAGGGAGCAGAGAGGGATCTCGCTGTCCTTGCTGATTATCTCTCTTGCGCATCTCCTCTTCATGTTCCTCCTCTCTTCAGCCAGCCACTTCAATTCTAAATTAAATCACATTTCCAGTCCGCATCTCTTTAATCTTCATCCTCACATCCTCCATCATTCTACCCTTCACTACTCTTCTGAGTGCACTTCCTCTTACACAGGCCGTCCTCATTGCACTTGCTACAGTGATCTGAGCAGCGATGGCATTCTGTGTTGCTGGCATAATAGCCCTCTGGACATTGGGACTTGCAGGAGTGGTCCAGCAGCAGCAACAGTTTCTCACAGCTCAGACAGTGGGAGGGACTTTCCTTTCAGGATCCACACTCTGGGGCACACGGTTGGCATACATCATCTCGTGGGAACCCTCTTTGAATGAGGAAGAGAGAGGTGTCAGTGCTAATGCATGGCGTGTGTTTATGTACAAATTAAGAAATGAGACAACACGAGAAGCACCTCTGACATTCAACCACACACGCTCCCTCTTGCAGATAAAGTCCTTGGCCACACTGCGGACAGACTTGGGCCTCCTGACATGTGATACACCCCTTCAAGCAGTCCTCACACTTGCCAGATGTCTTGCTGCCAAATGTACCAGATGGACAGTGAGACACACAAGTCTGATGAGCAGTCAAAAATCGACCTAAAGGGGGGGAGAAAAAAAGAATCTAAACAGCGTTTCAAGAAAAAAAAATAGCTGGATAAAAAGGTTGTCAGCAGTTAATATCTCGGCTGCCGTGTGAAGGTTTGTGTTTCCTTTGAAGCATGTCATGACATGCAATCAAGGTAGATGCTGATCTTTATCGCCCTTACACACACCGCCACCTGATAAAAATATTTGTGCTGTGAAGGAATTTTTTCCAGTAGCTTATGACAAGACTAAACCTTTCCTAGTTTCCAAGGCACTCCAACACAACCTATAGATGGAATAAGCGTACCTGTGTGGCAGCTGCTGCAGTTCTCCTTCCCTGCAGCAAAGCACGTCTCACAGGATGAGTGACACAGCTCACATTCATCCTGACCTACAGGAAAAATACAACAGAAAACAGCACAAACAACTATGTCAGGAACTACATAACAGGAAGGAGGAAACAAAAAGAGAAGCATCAGAGGAACAGAATACAGACTCAACAATGTGTTATTGTGTACATATATATTTCATGGCAACATGTCTGAATGGACATCTGGATTCACATTCTTATTTCAGTTTATCGTTAAGAGAAGAAAGCACAGGGTCAGCTCCACAATTTCAAAATCAGAGACATGCTTCAGTTAATCAAATGCCTTTGTGTACAAATCAAAACAGAAGGTCAGTGTTGATGGCATTCATTACCGAAGTAAAATTAACATGTGCCATACTGTTTCTGAAGTGTTTCTCAGGACAAGCTTCCAGCTGTCTGCCCTCTAAGCACTCCCCGTTTTTCAGAGTGACTCCATCTTCGCAGGTGTCACAATCATCATATTGTGGCCCTCCGCAGCTGCGACAGTTGCGGTGACAAGGCTCACACTCTCGACTCTCCTTGTCCACAAAGAAACTTTCCATACAATGATCCGCACTCACTGTTGTGATTGCATTTCACAGCCGGGGATTCGGTTTCTGATTAAACTCAGGCCTCCGTGTGTATCGTTGCTTCCACAGGAATGAAACAGAAAGATCTATAATATTGTGTGCGACTTTAATTTCATACCTGCCTGGAGTTGTGTGTGTGTGAGTCAGTATTCTGATGCTGTCATGCTCTTTGATTGACCATCTCTTTTTTTGTTATTTCATCTGAGTTTGTTCCCTGTCATGCTCCCGTCTTTACTTTTTCCTTTTGAGTGACAGACGTAGAGCAAAGCGTTACGGGTTAGTATCAAGAATTGTCTGCTCAGTATGTGGCGGCACCTTCTGCACGTATATGTGTGTGTGAGAGAGATGGGCTGAGATAAGAGAGGTTGTTTTGAGAAAGAAACAGCATAGAGAGAGATAGATAGAGAGTCTGTTCATGCTATTATTGTTATGTCTCATTGAGCCTCAGACAGAGCTGCAATTAAATGGAACCACATTTGCAAACAGAGTTTGATAAACTTTCCAGCTAAATGAAAGTGTGTGTGCACAAATGAAGGTGTGTGTGAAAAGAGAAAATCTGGTGCTAATTTTCTCTTGGCTGTCTGGTATCTGCAAATGTGTGTGTAGGTAGGAGTGTAACAGTATATCCCCAGTGTAAATACTCTCATTCCTACAGCCATAATACTGTCTGTAACTGTGTGATAAACACAGTCGTTCTTGACATTAACAGGCCGATATTTCTTCAGCTGTGATCCAGTAATGACGTCAGAGCTTTATAATAATACGAGGGTGTTTTATGAGGGTGTGCATCTTTGTTTAAGAAGATAAAAGAGGTCATCGCACACAGACACAGTTTGTCCTTTAACTGAGATCAAATGAGATGTTAGATAAAATCTTGAGATGTTCAGGGATCTCTAGATCAGGATGCAACATGCGAGTGAATAATTCCTCTTTTCAACACATCTATCAACAGTTCATAGCTGAATTACTGCTTAATTAGATCCAATTACTTTCAGAAGATGGATTGGTGGTGTCTGACACAAATGAGCCTTAGCTTGATCCAAGAGCATGATTTCATTTCATTACAGTTACAGCTACATAAATTAATTTTTAAGAGAACACCAGTGAACCTCTGCAAAAAGCTACCTGTGTCAGTTCAAACACAGAGAGAGTTCATGTTTTATGAGCTAGGGGAGAAAAAAAAAAGGGAAACTCCATGCTCTGTAACTGGGGCAGCTGGCTGGCATACCTGTGTCACAGCTGGTGCACTGGTCAGGTCCCTCATCAGTACACGCCTGGCAGGTGTGGTGACAGAGGTTGCATTGCCCTCCCATAGCATAACGACCAGTTTGGCAGTGGATAACACAGAGTCCTTCATCAAACAACCTGCAGGGTGCGATTCACAATTGATGAGCACAATCAGATTGAGCTGCTGCATCTGATGTACATATCACCATATAGAACAACAAGTTTGATTAATCTACCTAAATGAACAAGATTTTGCAAAAGCTGGACCTCTGCATGGATTAAGAGCCCAATTTATACCAAATGTAATCAGATGCACTGTTACTTTACATCTTTTGTATGTGCAGCGCAGATGGAAAGTTTTCAAACCCTCTTAAAAGTTCCACATTTTCTTGTGTTTGAGGCGAAAGTGGATTCAGATTGTTTTTCTCCCTCGTTCATTTACACGCAACAGTGCAAAAAGACAAAGCAAGAGCAGATTCTCGAGTGTTTTGTAAATTCTTTAAATAGAAAAACTGAAATGCCCCTTTTGGCAAACCTTTCTCTTGGCAGAATCCTTAAAGGTCAATCAGGTTGTACGGGGAGCATTTGTACTCAACCATCTTCAGGTCTCCCCAACAATGCCCTGCTGGGTTTAAAATCTGGTCACTCAACCCCTTCACAGAGTTTTTCTCAAGTTTCTCCTGTGTTTTCGTGATGGGATGCTTGAATTGCTCTCTTTTCTCACTAATCTTCCAGACCTTGTTGTAGAGTGTATGGAGGACGGTGTCCCGGAGGTGTCTAGTTCCTTGCTCTCGTCTGAGAATTATGGCCAAGTAGTTCAATCTTTGTTTCATCAGGGCAATGCTTCTCATCGCCTCAGAATCGTTTAGATGTCTTTTGGCAAATTCCCAGCAGGTTTTTATGAGCCTTTAGTGAATAATAGTTTCTGTCTACCACCACCATAAAGACTTGGTTGACTTTCTCCGTTTCCACAAAAGAACTTGCATTTGTAGTGACCATTACCTTGTTTTCTGTCCGACCAGATTACTAAGCTTGGCTAGGAACCCAGACATAAGAAATCTGTTTCAGGGCAATTCAGGTCACAGTGCTTTTGGGCTCCTTAAAACACTGAAGAAATGGCCCGGTATCCTTCCCAGAGAAGTTGCCTTGACTTATCTGGTCTAACACACTGACAAATCTATCAATCTCAAGGTTTGGTTTTCACTCAGAAATACATCATCAACTGTTACATTAACAGATCGTATCTAACCAAATTCAATCAAGCACTGATGGTCTCTGAGTACTGTGTCCAGATCGACAGGGTACAAAAAAACCCAAAAAAACACAACCTTTTTAAAATCAATTTGATGTGGAAAACATTCAATCTGCTCAGTAGATGCTCGCATGTCAGTGGTGGTCACCTTGTTGCAGGGCAGCTGGTGCAGTCCTCACTCTCTGGACCTGTGCACTGCAGACAGGTAGCATCACACAGGTGGCACTTTCTTGATTTACTCAGGTACTCTCCTGCTGACAGAGAGCCACACTGAATAACACTGCATTATACCTGCTGCATACTTTTTGTGTGGTAGCATTTTGGTCGCTTCATGCCTTTTTAATTTGTTTACCAGGTTGGCTTTCTTTGTGCTCATTCTTTTTTTTTTTTTAATCTACTTGAGTGATCCTATTTGATGCTATGATGTTGCTCAGTTGAACCAATCAGCCAACACACTGTTTTCACTTTAATAACAGGCCCACCTCATTGTCCTCTGGTTTCTGACACCTCCTGCAAAATAAAGACTAAATCTTTCATCTGTCTTGTCATCATGTTCGGCGCAAATCAATTTCACAGATCAAAAATCCCTTTTGAAACTATCACTCAGATGGACTTATTGAGTTTTTTAAATTGATCTATTTTCCATTATGAGTTCTAAGATAAAGGTTGATGAAATAGATTATCATCATTTTGAGACCAGAAATGATCTTTGACAAGCACAAAATAAAATAAAAACTCAATTCTTACATAAACTTAAATTGATGATAATTTGGTAACTCACTGCAGAAAGTTTTGTTCGTCATGGCTTTTTGTGTCATTTGCCATTTCACTTCACATTTCTGGGGTTTCCCTTCATCGTACAAAGAAATACAGTTGATATAAACTTTATGCTACCCTGGGGCGGTCTGTGGCGTAGTGGGTACAGCAGACGCCCCATGTACAGAGGCTAAAATCCTCGCTGCAGCTGGCCCTTTGTTTGTTTTTTCTGTTTCTCTAGGGCATTGGAGTCATTTTAGGACAGGTAGAGGACAAATGGTTAAGAATTTAGCAATAAACAAAATCATCTAGACTGAAACCACAAAAGAGGCATTTTCTTCTGATGATTAGTTTTTGTGACCAGATAATGGCGGCATCAGCAGGCCTCTGAAGGAGAAGCAAATTGGAGCAGAAATCGGCAGGATCATCCACCACCTTTCCTCGAGCTCCATGGTCACATCCTCCACTGCTGAAAATGCTGAAATGTGCGTGGGCAGTCTGGAAATTGAGTTTTGGATGCCAGAAATCTCCACACCTGGCGGAGTAATTGTTGAGTCACTGCACTGATTGAAAACATTATCACACTCCAGGTGTATTTGTAATTTTTCATTCCACACTATGTAGCAGTGAAATGTACTCATTGCTCGTGTATCAAAACAATCCTGTTCGCCAAATTCGTTTTTCTCTTTCAGGAGTGGGTAAACTCTGCTCCCACAGAAAATAAATTTGACCCATCTTATCCATTGTGGAGAGAGAATTGAGTTTCCAAAAGTCTCTTCAACCTTCAGCTTTACACTTGGCTGCATTGAAACAGCCATAACAAAAGAGGCATAAACATTGTCTACTATCCCACTTTGGTATTAGACAAAGGTGACAGTCACTGGTTCAAGCCTAAGGATGAAGCTGTGTGTGTGTGTGTGTGTGTGTGTGTGTGTGTGTGCGTGTGTGTGTGTGTGTGTGTGTGTGTGTGTGTGTGTGTGTGTGTGTGGAAGAGCATCCTTCAAGGCACCGGCGTGGTTGTCTGTGCTCTCTGGCTTTCTGTGAAAAGCTCAATTGTGTCTTTGAAAAACAAAAGAGCTTCTTTGTGTACAAACACAACAGGCAGTGGCTTCCCATTCAGCCGAGCTCTGCTGAAACCATTCAAACAGCCCCCGAATAAACGCCGTCACTCTTCCTCACACACACAGATTGTCTCCCCTCCTCTCGCGCTAACAAACAAACGGCGAGCCAAGCTCTCGGGGGACAGAAAGCCGCACAACTTCACTCAGCAGAAATAGACACTTTGGACTCACACTGCCAGACGGAGCAAAGAAGAAAGAGAGGCTGTCACTCAGGGGAGTAAAACTTTTCCTCCGTTATAGACTACCCTGACCTTGTGACGATATGACAGTCTCTGTCAAGAAAGATAATTGTGTTGCCAGGTATCCCACTGACACCACCCACTCTTAGTTCCGAATCCCAGTTTCCTGAACCCTACTCCTCCTGAACCCTGCTCATCCCTGGTCCAAGCAGAAAAAGAATAACTTCATTCGGCCCTGCAGGTCATCTGGATAACATCATCCACCTGGTTTATCTACTACTGTGCACCTATTAACTGACATCAGATATACTTTATCAATCTTTATTGTACTCGCTGTGCAGGAGGTGAAGAAAGTTTCCTCATTGGCTGCCCTCACTTTGAATGAAACTAGATATAAAAAAGTGGAGGCTGATTACAGCTGGAATTGTCATCTGAGAGAGATCAAGCAACAACAAAAGAAACATCCTAATGGAATGTAGAGAGGACTGAAATCAACATTTGTCTGCACAGGGAAGATTAGTTTCAACAATAAAACAGCTTGCTTGATGAATTTGAAAAATTTGCTTGTTTTAAAGATAAAGTTGATCAGAAACTAAAGGTTTCTTAATACATTACCTCTGTCTTGCAACTACACTGCACCCCATGCCTCTCTAAACACGCGACCCCAGAGGTTGTGCTGTGGTAGATTCCAGAGAGTGGCCGTTAGCAGCACATTGCTCTTTCTATATCCTCATTTTTGGGGAAGTTAGAAGCCCAGGTCTGCGTATTTGGTTTCATGTCCACTGAGCTGTTCTTATTTAGTTTTAGCATGAGGGCGAGCCACAACAATGTTTTGGATCATAAGAGAGCAGAATCCACATGAATGCAAAGAGCCAGAGTTTCTCAGCAGAACAAAAATGATTCTCCAAATCTAGTGTGGAAGAAC
The DNA here is from genome assembly GCF_027942865.1 of Odontesthes bonariensis. Classification (NCBI taxonomy): domain Eukaryota; kingdom Metazoa; phylum Chordata; class Actinopteri; order Atheriniformes; family Atherinopsidae; genus Odontesthes; species Odontesthes bonariensis. The sequence continues at coordinate 829,370 of NC_134516.1, forward strand.
TTAACTGGCCTTAACAGAGCCCTGACCTCAGCTTTATTGGTCATCTCTGGGATGGACGGGAACAGAGACTACAAGACTTGTCTTGTGCCTAAATGGGATTGCTCCCATTTAGGCACCACCAAGTCTCCACCAAAGTCTTCCTTGAAGTGTGTAGTAGCGGACGAGTGCCAAAAGTTATTGTATTGAGATGTGCAGCATTCGCATCGAGGCACGATGTCAGCAGATCTATCCTAAAACAGACTTTACGCACATTTTTGACTCGCGTGTCAGAAAGTCGGATAGCTTGTTTGAGCTTGTGCCTGTGTTGTACCTGATTTGTCGGTCAGCGCTCTCCACGCAGATGTGCTGAGCTGGGACTTGCTTCCATCCCTCTGCCTCCTTCACCATCGCCTCAGCGTCCATCAAGCCAAAGCCGTACAGGTACAGGTACTGCAGAAACGGTCAAACAGTGGAAAGTCACAACTGATCAGACCACTCCTTTGCTGACTCAACTGTTTTGCAGACCAATGAGGATTTACCGTTGTTAGAGCTCTGGGACAGATTGTGAAATTTACTGACTAAACTCACGTCGATCGATCATGTGAATGAAAGGGTCAGTTTAAGCATTGGTGCGATTCCAGCACAATTCCAGGCTAAAAATGTTTCTTTATGAGGAAAACTCCAGATCGAGTTGTTCTTCTTAAACAGATTCTTTATTATGCGTATTATGAAATTACTCTGAAAAATTAACTCTCCACTATGAAAAATATAGTTTGGAAACCATACAACTTATCTTATGGGTACAGCTAATAAACAATGAATTCTTTTCATACTTCTCCACCCCCATTCTCTGCTTTGTCACTTGGAAGATCTCCAGGTACACTGAGCCTGCAGCCTGGCTGACCCTTAGTTTTCACTCTCTTGGTTTCTCTCCAACTCACACTCACAACACACACGCATTTATAACACACTCAAAGTTACAAAATAGCACCCACCACATGGACCCTGACAGATGGCAGCTGGCGGCGCAGTAGTTAGAAAGCAAGAACTAAACATTTTTGGAAACAGCTCATCACCCCTCCTCCGTATGGAATGATAGGAGTGCCACAAAAAAGACTAAATCTGTAAAAGAATAAGAAAATAAATGAGGAAACATATACAGAAATATATCAAATAAATGTGGAAAGATAAAGACAAATACCTAAAAGAATAAATATGGAAATATATTTTAAAAAGAAAAAGACGAAACATAAAAGAATTAAAGTATTTTCATTTTTATTTTCACATTTATTTGTTCATTTTCCTTTATATTTACACATTCAAATCTTTTTTAGATAAATATTTCTATCCCTCGTATGAAAGTTGCTCTATTTTCCTTTACTTTCAAATATGTCATTTACTTATTCCTTTATATTTCCTCATTATTTTCCATTTTGCTCTTCTTTTCTTTCTTTTTTTTTTAAAATACATTTCTCATTGCTTTTTCGTTAAATAACTCCAGTTAGTCTTTCCTGTTTTCATCAGGCTTTTTACTCTGGGCCAGTCAGGTTTGAGCCACAGTTGCCTCGTCCACAGAGCCAATAGGGTTTGAGCACGAGCGCAATCATGTTGAATCGGACTAATTAATCTGTCACCATTTCACCTTGACAGTATATCAAAATCCATTTATGACCACATTTGAAGGGAGAGATTAACAGTACCGTTACCAAATAATTCGGCCATCAGATTATTTCACAAAAACAGTAAATTGTGCTGTAAAAGTTAACATTTATTTCTCACCTCAAACAATTATCAAATAGATTTTGTTTGATAAATGAGGGAGAGATTAATTGGTCTTCTCATGCAAAAACTCCTAAAAAAGAAAAGGAGTTTAGTGCTCGATCAAACCCAATTGGCTGACAAGACGAGGCAGAGGCCGACTGTGGCTCGAACCCGATTGGCTCAGAGTGAAAGCTTGATGGAAAAAGTTCAAACTAACTCGAAATGAAGCAATGAGCAATTAAAATCAATCCAAATGGAAAAGAAAAATGAAACTAAAGGGATAAAAATAAATGAAAAACATGATTTAAAAAAGAAAAAAAACATGGAAAGAAAATAGAGCAACTCGCATATAAGAAATAGAGATTTCATGTCTAAAATTAAAACAAATCAATGAATAAATGAACAACCAATAAATGAACAAATAACTGAAAATAGATGAAAACGCTTTTCAATGTTATTTTGTCTTTTGCCGTCTTAATATTTCCACATCCATTTTTTCCTTTGTCTTTTTATTTCCTCATTCATTTCTGTATAGATTTCTTCGTTTGTTTTCACATCTTTTTTAAGATGTGTTCCTTTTTTTGTGGCAATCCTAGGATTCCATTTGCCGGACTAAAGAGAAAATGATGCAACCAAACTCCTCTGAAGCTTTTCTACCCAGACTTGTCTTAAATATGACTAAATACGGATACGTTCATTTCTGTGACGCTGTCCACATAAATGAACTAAAGTAATGACTTTTCACGTCCAGCTGATTAGTTCTGTTGTGTCGCACTGGAATTATGGTATGAGCATATACATGCTTGGATGCAACATCGTGAGTTTTTCTGCTTTTGTTTCAAGGTTTACGTCACCTGCAGCCTTTGCAGGACCATCTGCGTCCACTGACAATAGATCTTTGAGTTATGTGTTGTGTCAAGTAGTGTGTGTGTGTGTGTGTGTGTGTGTGTGTGTGTGTGTGTGTGTGTGTACCGTTGTAACCAGCAGCATTAGTCTTCCAGTCAGGAGCACTAAGGTAACCAGCTCTAGAAGTCTTTACAATGATGCGTTGGACATCTCTCCAAGTTAGAAGAGCAATAAAAGAGGAAACAGACACAGAAGTTTGCTCAACCATACATCATCATCTTATTTATAATATTATATATAATATATCTAGCAAGTGTAGGAATGAATAATGTTGTATGAACTAGGCGGATGAGTGACACTGTGCATAAATCCACATTCATACAGCACAATGTAGCGCAGGGGGATGATGCAGATGAGATGGTTATGTAAAATTCATTGTATTGTGAAAGAATGAGCAGAGCCTGGTGTGTGGATGTGTGTGATAGTCAACACAGTATTACAGGCAACACTTTTTCTCTAAGAAGAGCTGTATGAGGGTGAGTGAATGTGGCTTGTAGGGTAAAAGCACATTGAGTGGTAAGCTAGACTAGAGAATACAGTCCATTTGCCAAATAACATGAAGATGTAAACCTAAAGTGTAATAAGGACAGTAGGAACATTAACTAGCAGACATAGCTTTGTTAATGGGAGTAAATCTAGACAGGAAAGAGAAAAACAGAGGAATAGAAGGGGCAGGGGATTAAAAACACAGCAAAGGCAGGGACAAAGGATGAAATGTAAAATAATGTATAACAATGAAATACTGTAGGTAGAAGATCACTCAGAGGAAAATTACAGAAGGCATAAATAAGAGAATATGGATGCGCGTTCATCCACTCAGTTTCTCAGATCTCACGTGAGATCCATTTCAAGATGGCAGCCATGTGTCTTTTGATGTCCCAACATTACATTAAAAGGAAAAACCAGGAAGAAGTGGGTCACCAAGTTTCCTGGGATTCCCTTCTATCTCATATGTTGGCCAGATGCTCCGTTCCCTCCCCTGGTGTCACTGCCTCTAGAATTGGCAATACTCTAAAGCAGACCTGGGCATTCTACGGCCCGCGGGCCACATCCAGCCCGTCGTGCATCCCTGTACGCCCCGCGAGGCCTATTATAAATTACCAAAATAAATGGGGGAAACCCTCGTATTCCAAGTGCAATATAATGGTGCGACTTTTATTTTGAAATTGTTGCGCACGTGGTTACGTTCTAACGTGCTAGCATAGTCGAACTTTGGGGTGAACGTCTGCAACAAGTGAGGATAGCCATTCCCAGCACATCGCCGTCATGTCAGCTAAAAAGAGGAAAGTTGATATCGAAGGTCGCGTTTTCAACAAAATATGGACTGCCAAGTATTTATTTACTGACATCCAAGGTAATGCTGTGTGCTTAGTTTGTGGGACTCAAGTTGCTGTGCTGAAAGATTATAATCTGAATTGCCACTTCGTGACCAAGCATGAGGAGAAATACAAGAATCTGTCGGATGAAGAGCGTGCACGAGTAGCTGATGCATTGCTAGCCAATGCCAACAGAGACGCTACCGTCAAAACAAGTTTTGTAATTGCTCATAAAATCGCCTGGAGAAGCAAACCGTTCTCTGACGGAGAGTTCGTCAAGGAATGTTTAGTGGACGCTGCTGCACTGATGTGCCCTGAAAAAAAGGGTGCTTATGAGAACGTCTCGCTCCCCCGGCGCACTGTAACGAGGCGGGTGGAGGATATTGCAGAAAATTTGGAGCTGCAGTTGAAGGAAAAAGCTGCCGAATTCGACTGTTTTTCCCTGGCTTTGGATGAGAGCTGCGACGTACGTGACACCGCCCAGCTACTCATCTTCTTGCGAGGCATAACGAATGACTTCCAAATCACAGAGGAGCTGGCATCGATGCAGTCAATGAAAGGCACAACCACCGGCAAGGACTTGATGACCGAGGTAAATGCATGCTTGGACAAATTAAAACTTGAGTGGGACAAATTGGCTGGCGTAACAACAGACGGTTGTCCAAATCTGACGGGAAAAAATGTGGGATTGTTGAAAAGAATGCAGGATAAAGTAACCGAAATTAACCCCGAGCAGAAGTTGACATTTTTGCACTGTATAATCCACCAAGAGGTGCTGCGTAAGACGGTGTTGAAAATGAACCATGTCGTGGATGTTGTAACGAAAGTAGTTCATTTCATCAGAGCGAGAGCACTAAACCACAGGCAATTGGTGGCTCTTCTGGAGGACAGCGAGAGCGGGCATGGTGACGTAGGCTACCACTGCGCTGTCAGGTGGCTCAGCCTCGGCAAAGTCCTGAAAAATGTCTGGGATCTGAGAGTGCAGATTCAGGATTTCTGTGCCAAGAAAGGACATGACATTCCCGACTTTTCAGATGACGAGTGGGTGGCAGACCTCGGATTCGCAGTAGACGTGACTTCTTTGATGAACGAACTAAATGCCAAACTGCAGTGCAAGGGTCTGTTTGTGTTTGTGCATCAGATGTACAGCGCGGCGAAGGCTTTCATGAGAAAGTTAGAGCTTCTCTCAAGCCAGGTGAAGGAGAAGGTTTTGACTCACTTGCCAACACTGAAAGCAGCGACAAAGTCGGCCGATCACCTCCAGAAATACTCAGAGATGTTGGATGCACTGCATTGTGAGTTTTCGAGGCGATTTCAAGATTTCAAAAATCTTGAGAGTGAGATGCTATTGGTCTCCTCTCCCTTCAACTGCAGTGTGGAAAAAGCACCAAGTGATGTTCAGATGGAACTAATCGACCTGCAGTCTGATTCACTCCTTTCAGACCACTTCAGGTATTATTCAATAACTGCTGCTTGTGTGTGTGTGTGTGTGTGTGTGTGTGTATTCATGTAAGATGACAGACACCTTAATTTCCTTCAGAATTAATAAAAGTACTCTACTCTACTCTACTCTACTAGGTCAGTCTCCCTGCTGCACTTTTACTCCTCTCTCAAAGAGGAGAGCTTCCCACATCTGAGGAGGCATACTCAGAGGATTCTAGTCCTGTTTGGATCCACCTACGTCTGTGAACAGACATTCTTAGTGATGAAGTTCAACAAATCCAAACACAGATCCTCCATCACTGATGAGCACCTGTCTGCTGTCCTTCGCATAGCAACCTCAGACATTCAGCCAGATTTCAATGCTCTTGTTCAGGCCCAGAGCAGACTGGATTATTCTCACTGAAGAGTTGAAATTAAGTGGTAAATAAATAATAAATAAATTGCACTGATTCAATGACTGTTTTTGCTTTCTTCTTTATATATAGCCTACACCACAATTCCACATAGCCTATGAATAAATATAATACTAATATTAAAGATGTATTGATATGAATATAAAGAATATTAAAAAACCTTAATGATTCTAATAATAATAAAAGGTGAAAAAGGTAGGGAAGAACAACCATCCCTCTTCAACAAGAGTAGTAAATAATTAATGATTTGGCGCCCCCTAGTGGCGGACTGTGCTGGATAATGATTGATTGAATTAAGTGTGACCGTGGTACCCAGCTTTATATTAGACTCCCCACCACAGGTCAGTTCCTGTGCTTATTCCAGAACACTTTGCTGTAAGATTTCTCACAAAGAGCTGCATTGAAATGATAGTCATTAAGAACAATGTGCCTATTAAAAAAAAACATCAGCTTTCCAACAAATGTGTTTGAGTTTCAACAAGAGTTTCAAAAAGAGTTGTTAAGTGTGTGGGCCATTTGTTGCTCAGGGCCAATGTAGGATGTGTGTCAAAATATTTTTCTTTTTTCCCTTTTTTGTAATCCGGACATATTGTTATTTACCAGCCGCCACTGATGGTTATGCTTGGTCAATGAAATTACCACCTAAATTTATCGTGGCCCTCTGACATAATTTTGGTTTCTCATGTGGCCCCTTGAGAAAAATAATTGTCCACCCCGATCTAGAGTAACTATATAGCTAGACAATTTCTCCCTGAAGCGCTCAGGTCCAAAGATAACGACTTCAGTTTTGTCTGAATTTAGAAGCAGACAGTTCTGAGTCATCCAGGTCTTTATGTCTTTAAGACATGCTTGTAGTCTGACCAACCTATTGGGTTCATCTGGTTTTATAGATAAGTACAGCTGAGTATCATCAGCATAGCAATGGAAATTTATGCCATGCTGTCTAATAATGTTCCCTAATGGAAGCATGTATAAAGTGAAAAGAATCGGTCCAAGCACAGAACCCTGGGGAACTCCATGACTTACTCTGGTGTGTGAGGAAGATTCTTCATTTACAAGAACAAACTGAAATCTATCAGATAAATATGACTTAAACCAGCCTAATGCAGTTCCTTTAATCCCAATAACATGTTCAAGTCTGTGTAATAAGATACTGTGATCGACCGTATCAAATGCAGCACTGAGATCCAACAGGACAAGCACAGACACAAGTCCGCTATCAGAGGCTAAGAGGAGATCATTGGTAACTTTCAGCAGTGCTGTTTCTGTGCTATGATGCACTCTGAATCCTGACTGAAACTCTTCAAACAGATTATTACTGTGTAAGTGATCACAAAGCTGAGCTGCAACTATTTTATAAAGAACTTTAGACATAAAAGGGAGATTGGATATAGGTCTATAATGAGCCAACACTTCTGAATCAAGAGTAGGTTTTTTAAGTAAAGGTTTAATTACAGCAACCTTAAAAGTCTGAGGTACATATCCTGTCAACAAAGACAGATTGATCAGATCCAATATGGAAGTGTCAATTAATGGGAAAACCTCCTTGAACAGTCTGGTTGGGATTGGGTCTAAAACACAAGTTGATGGTTTAGAAGAGACTATTGCTGTCGTTAGATCAGAGAGATCAACTGGGCAGAAGCTGTCTAAATACAAATCAGGTTCTAAAGATACTTCTAAAGCTGCTGTACTTGATGATACATCACTGATAATAGTGGGAAGGACTCCATCAATCTTCTCTCTGACAGAAACAATTTTATTAATAAAGAAGCTCATGAAATCATCACTGCTGAGAGTTAAAGGAATAACTGGCTCAGCAGAGCTCGGACTCTTAGTCAGACTGGCTACAGCGCTGAAGAGAAACCTGGGATTGTTCTTATTCTCTTCTATTAATGATGAATAATAAGCAGTTCTAGCTTTACGAAGGGCTTTCTTATACATTGTTAAACTATCTTTCCAGACTAACTGAGACTCTTCCAAATTAGAGGAACGCCACTGTCTCTCCAGCTTTCTTGCAGTCTGCTTTAAAGCACGCAGCTGTGAATTATACCAAGGAGCCAGCCTCTTCTGACTGATTACCTTCCTTTTCAGAGGAGCAACATTGTCCAGTGCTGTACGCATTGAAACTATAGTGCTGTCAATGTTATGGTAAATTCGATGTCTGCTAACCTTTTGTCTCTTAAAAGACACTTTGTTGTAGACCCAATGTCTGCAGACCATGTGTCTGTTGATTAACACATTGACAATAATCATTCAAATGACCATTGTCTCCGGATTCTGCATCTCCCCAAAGTGCGAGACTTTCCCCCAGGGGGTGTGGCAAGGAGACAGTTGGAGAATACACACGGTGTGTTCTTTCAGGTGTCACCTGAAAGTCCAAACCCTCCTCTTTCTGTATAAATGCTTCTGATTTCCTTTGTTCTGGGTCTCTTCTTACCACGAACGCTGACTGGTGAGGATTGACCTCTTTTGCAGAAGAAAATAAACACGTGGCCGGCCGGCACAAACATTGAAAGTCTATATTTCACTTCTCATCAGATGTTATAGGATGGTAAGCAAAATCTTAATAGGGAGTTAAGACAATAATTCCATAACAATTTGGCGTTGTCGGCAGGATTCACGCGCAATCGTCAGGGGCAAAACACGGGAAGCGATTGGCCGTCCTGAATTATATAATTCAGCCTCTGAACGTCTGTTTAGTTTTTAAGACGGGAGGGCTTAACCGTGTATTTGTCCTGAATCGTTGCCGCTGAAGTCCAACGAACATAGATCAGCGAAAAACCATCTGGTGAGTACTGAAATATTGACTTCTAAATTATTATTTCAAATTTGGGTTTTAACATTTCCATTTCTCATGATCTTAGCAGGTGGCAAAGTTTTTTTTACTGCTTGGGAACTTAAGACAGACGAAGCAGAGGGTGTTAAATGTTCGTAAAACGTTTGTCTAATGTAGTTTTTTGCTGCTTGTAAACTTTAAGAAAAACGAAGCAGAAAGATGAATGTGTTTGTCAGAAGGGTGAATGTGTTTGTTTGTAGTTTTTTGCTGCTTGTAAACTTTAAGAAAAACGAAGTAGAAAGATGAATGTGTTTGTCAGAAGGGTGAATGTGTTTGTTTGTAGTTTTTTGCTGCTTGTAAACTTTAAGAAAAACGAAGCAGAAAGATGAATGTGTTTGTCAGAAGGGTGAATGTGTTTGTTTGTAGTTTTTTGCTGCTTGTAAACTTTAAGAAAAACGAAGCAGAAAGATGAATGTGTTTGTCAGAAGGGTGAATGTGTTTGTTTGTAGTTTTTTGCTGCTTGTAAACTTTAAGAAAAACGAAGCAGAGGAAAGTTCTACTTGGAGAATAATCAGTCGTACGACGCTTCCTAGTTGGGGTGGGAAGCAGGGTCCCCGTTGAGGGAGCGCGGCCTCCGGGGAGGGCCACTTGTTGACGTTATGAGAAGGAAATGTGGGGAAAGAAGTTTAAAATATCTAAATGTTTGGACGAATGAGTTTGGGTTTCCAATAGGGGGATCCTTTATTTTAAAAGACATATCAAAGTTAGAAAAAAAAAACTGAAGAATAGAGAACAGGAAATAATAAGACAGAACAAAATTCAAAGAGTTTACTAGAGAAAAAAAAAAAAAAAAAAGGAAAAGTGACATCTGTGTGCACACCCAAAGGAAAATCCAGCTGGTAACTAAAGCACTTCTAAAAAACTTTTGTTGTTTGTCCAAAGAAAACACTGTACTCAAACAGCCTTACAGGAGGTCTCCAAGTCACTGTGGACTGTCGGTAAGTATGATGTTTTTCAAAGTTTGTGAAAATGTTGTCATCACTCCAAAATCAGACTTTAAACTTAGTAATTCAGTTAAACAAGAAGCCATCAATTCTTTGAGCCTCTTAAGACAGCAGGAGTCATTGTCCCGGATGATGATTCTCCAAAACACACACATTTATTTCCTGATAAGAAGATCAGAGATAAAGATCAGCTAACACAGTGGCGTGTTGTTCAGGGTCTGCAAGCAGGTAATGCAGCCAATTAATACAATATTTGTTTCAATGGTCAACTTTTTCAGACATCTAATTTGAGGCTCCAGGTTTACACAGGAAGCTAATTCTGGTTTGCTTTCAACTTCAGCACACGAGGCCATACATTCACACGTCTGTTTCAAGAATACTGTGAAAGCCAATGAAGCGCTCAGACAGTCTTGAATCCTTTGTTTTCTCTCCAGACACTACTTTGTTACAATATGCTGATGACCTAAAGATTTGCATCCCACTTTGCAGGTCTATTCTGATGTTGATATTCTATTCTCACACTAACAACATTCAGATCCTGTCTCTCTCTAGGAAATGCAGGCGAGGATGCCGCTGGCTGCAAACAGAGCGACATTCCAACACACTGATCCTTTATTTGTATCAATTCCTGTTACCATTCCCAACTTTCTTACAGCAACACAGCCCTTCGCCACACCACAGGAAAAGACGCTCCAGTGCCACACAGAAAAGGAAGCTGTGTGGTGTGGACCTGACGATAAATCTTTCCTGCCTGAACATTTCTTTCCTCACTTTGCATAAGTGACACATGGGTTGAACCATGTGTCAAAAGGGGGGAATAATGCCATAACCCAACACTGTTTCATTAAAGATGGATGCCATAACCCAACACTGTTTTCACTAAAGGATTTTCAGATATTCTTCAAGTTTCATCAATCATGAATGGTTTGTGCAACGCATAACAGGTAAAACAAAACGATCACACCCACTCACCCACCACAGACAGACCATTTGAACACCTGACGATAGATTTAATAATTGCTTAGAAATAGATCGACATGTGGTCGAACTGAATTGAAGTATTCCAAGCAAAATACCAAAAAGGCTCTGCTAACAGAGATTATTCCCAGCTCACTTTGTCAATTCTGCAATAACCCAAATTAATACATTTCTTGCTATTAACCTCAAACAACATTGTTTATAACACCCTGCCAGAAAATGACACTCTAAAATCAAATTAGCGTAGTGTTGTGAGGAAACAGGACTGCCAGGGACAAAAGCCTATTGTCCTTATGCATATTAGAATAAGGAAAACATTTAACATACACATAGACCTTTTGCAATTCTTTTACACACGGAGTTTGTAACCAGGCCACTCCATTCCACTCACACAAGGAAATATGTTAAAATATTGCAAAACTTATTCTGTCTCTCTGTGTCAGCAGGTAAAATCACCACCAGCTTCCACTTCACGCCATGACTTCCAGCCTGACGACTGAGTGGGGGTGGAGGGCCTGAGAAGGAAGCACCGGCATTCCAAAGGGTAACGAGATCCATCCCAGGACCTTATGATGACGCATACCGCTGTGACGATGGCAGAGAAACGACGCGGGTTCACGCCAACCACTGAAGGAAGATCCCCGAGCCAACGGAGGAGCCAAGCTGCCAACCGGAACGACAGAGGAGGAACACACGCCGAGGAGGAACAACACGAGGACGAATGGTGCAAGGACGCACAGACGCCAAGGAAGATGGATGACATCAGGAACGAACGGTGCAAGGACGCACAGACGCCAGAGAGGACGACGCAAGGAATCAACTCAATAAACGCCAACTAGACGTGTTTCAACAAACTACACCATGGCACGTATTGGTGTGGAATTAAATATCCAAGCTCGGATATGTACAAACAACTCAGTTTTAGTCAATGGGTCACCCGACCCACATGGCTCCCAATTTAACATGCTGGTAGATTTTAAGACGGTCAAGCGGACCTCTAGAACTGAAGACAACCATTCTGATGAATATGAGAACATTACCAGCATCATCAAAAATATGCAAGATGCCATTCAACCCCCACCAGCAGTGAATGACTTTCTAGGCTAAAATCTTAGAGCCAAAGATGGCCATCACGGTTTTTAATAATAATTTTCTTTTTGCTCTGCATCTTAATTCCATGCGTGTTAAAATGGCTGTTTGATGTGCTCATAACAAAGATGATTTACTCCTCCACGTATGTTCATGTGTATGCCAATAAGGCCGACCAAAATTCAACCTCTGTTCACATTCCTGACACCAAATCAGACTTTGATGATAACATTTTGTAAATGTTTATTTTTATTTTCTTTGTTTTGCTTTGTGTTGGTTTGGTTTTGTTTGTTTGTTTTTATATTCCCATTATTTTCTCTCTTGTAGACAACCACCAGGATGATATATTTTTCAATCTGTGTGAATTAGTGATAATAGTTATGACTATTTTTAATTTTGTTCCCTTTTATTTTTTTAATTCCTTTTTATTTTTCTTTAAGGTTGTTTTGTTTTCTATTAGTGATTAGGTCTACTCAATTGAAAGAAAGTGGTTGATGATTTCTAATTTTTATCTTTTTAAAATTCTATTTCAATATTGTTTTCCTTTAGTTTTACACTATTTCATTTTTTTTTTTTTTTTTATGGTTTTCTCCTATTAATGATTAATTAATAATCAAAAGGGACAAGTGTTATGGTAAATTCGATGTCTGCTAACCTTTTGTCTCTTAAAAGACACTTTGTTGTAGACCCAATGTCTGCAGACCATGTGTCTGTTGATTAACACATTGACAATAATCATTCAAATGACCATTGTCTCCGGATTCTGCATCTCCCCAAAGTGCGAGACTTTCCCCCAGGGGGTGTGGCAAGGAGACAGTTGGAGAATACACACGGTGTGTTCTTTCAGGTGTCACCTGAAAGTCCAAACCCTCCTCTTTCTGTATAAATGCTTCTGATTTCCTTTGTTCTGGGTCTCTTCTTACCACGAACGCTGACTGGTGAGGATTGACCTCTTTTGCAGAAGAAAATAAACACGTGGCCGGCCGGCACAAACATTGAAAGTCTATATTTCACTTCTCATCAGATGTTATAGGATGGTAAGCAAAATCTTAATAGGGAGTTAAGACAATAATTCCATAACATCAACAAGAGAGTCAAGTGCTGCTGGAGTAAAGTTTAGGTAGTCGTCCTCTGTCATATCTGCACATGGCAGTGAAGAAAAGGATGATGGAATTAACTCTTTAAATCTGGTTACAGCATCCTCTGATAGACACCTTCTATATGTACATTTCTTCTCAGAAACTGTATAGTCAAGTAATGTAAACTCAAAGGTTATCAGAAAATGGTCAGATAAGACAGAGTTATGAGGGAACACTGTTAACTGTTCACTCTCAATGCCATAAGTCAGCACAAGATCAAGTATTTAAAACATTACAACAATATTACTGGGCATGTATTGTTGTAATGTTTTAAATACTTGAACGCAGTTTTTCTAGAGAATATAATTGTTTTGTATATGGGATTATCGTCCATCGACTCTTTTGGGCTTTCACATGCGCGAGCCTACAACCAGCCGCTGTTTCTAAAGTTGTTTTGTAACGTCCCCATGCCAGTAATGTGAGAACCATGCATATGGTTTTGATGGTAAGGCTTGTGACTTTATTGTCGGATGGTTTATAAAGTGGTGTGACGTTTCTGCAGTGTGCAAGTTGTTGTTTTACGTGGAAGGGTTAGCGCTTGCCCCTTAGCCACCACGTATTAGCCTCGCATGACAGGCTGAGCGAACAGAGCGATCTCCACACAGGGAGCGCAGATTTGCACCAGTCTGTGTCCTACTGTCAGTATTTGACAACCTCTAGCAATGGAAACATGCTTCAAATGCCCCGGAGTTCCCCTTTAATGCTAACATGATCCTTCTGCTGCAGCCAGGTTTCTGTAAGACTAAATATATCAATATGATGATCACAAATCAACTCATTCACTAACAGAGACTTGGAAAGGAGAGATCTGATATTCAGCAAACCACATTTAATAGTTTGATGTTTTTGTTCAGTTAAAGTTTTTGTTTTAATTTTTTTTTGCACAAGAGGATTTGCTCCTTTTGTGTTAAAGGTAGGTTAGGAGATCCTGGATTTTGAGTCCAGCGAAGCTGCATTTTGAAAATACAGAGGTAAAAAGTCCCAACCCTTTTCTTCACTTTCCCCCGAAGGCACGCCTCTAGAGTACATGAACGCGCACGAGCACGAAGGTGCACGAGCGCTGTTCTGACAGCAAGCATCGATCGTTGTCGTATTTAGTATTTAGTTTATGCTAACTATACGTTTAATAATGCTAGGTGCTAGCCAAGCTGGCTCTAGTTTAGCTTCCTGCCAAGCTTCGTTCACGGAGCAGGGTACGCGCACAGGGGGAAGGAGGGGGAGGGAGGGGGAGGGGGAGGGGAGGGAGGAGCAGGTTGCAGTTTGATAGACGGCATCAGAATCCAATCATTCTGAACGGTCCGTTCAGAATGATTGGATACTGTTTTTCCTAGATTGTACGTTCTAGAGGCCACTAAAACTTTTCATATTTGTGTCAAAACTTTTAATTAATTGGTTGCAATGAGGGTGTGAAGAGTATTTCAAGCAATATGTAAAAAAATGTTCCAGAAAAAGATCCCCTACCCCGCCTTTAATTGATTGGGTGGGTAGCAGCAGGTGGGAAGCTGCAGAGAAGTGTGTAAGACTACAACTCTGCATCCTGGTCTGAGCCCTGGATTGTCATGTTTTAGGGTGGCAAATAAATTCATCCATATTTCTAGAAATGAGAGCAGCTCCTTCCAAAGTGGGATGGATGCCGTCTCTCCTCATCAGACCAGGTTTTCTCCAGAAAGATTGCCAATTATCTATGTAGCCCACGTTGTTTGCTGGACACCATCTAGACGACCAGCGATTGTAGGACGGCATGCAGCTAAACATGTCATCACTGGTCAGATTTGGCAGGGGTCCAGAGAAAACTACGGAGTCCCACATTGTTTTGGCAAAATTACACACCGATGCAACATTAATTTTAGTGACCTCCGATTGGCGTAACCGGGTGTCATTAACGCCGACGTGAATAACTATTTTACCATATTTACGTTTATCCTTAGCCAGCAGTTTTAAATAGGATTCTATGTCGCCCGCTCTGGCCCCTGGAATGCATTTGACTATGGCCGCTGGTGTCTCTAATGCCACGTTTCTGACTATAGAGCTGCCAGTTTCCAGGGTTTTGTCCTCAGCGGGTGTGTCGCTGAGTGGGGAAAATCTGTTTGAAGCGTGGACAGGTCGATGGTGAACAACGGGCTTGACTTTAGAGCTATGCCTCTTCCTGACAGTCACCCAGCCACCTTGTAATCCTGGCTGCTCAGGTTCTGCTAGGGGGGAGGCTAATTGAGCTAGCTACGCTAGGTGGCTCCACACTGGCTAAAGGGACCTGGCTCGCTATCGGTTGATTTTCAACAGTGCAGAGCCGAGCTTCCAATTCAGATAACCTCGCCTCCAAAACTACAAAAAGACTACATTTGTTACATGTACCATTATCGCTAAAGGAGGCAGAGGAGTAACTAAACATCTGACACACGGAGCAGGTGAAAGCAGGAGAAGGAGGAAGAGAACCGGTAGCCATGCTACGCTAGAGAACCAGACACACCGCTAAAAAGTGACAATAAAGATTAAAGATCTGTAGGAGTGTGTTAGAACAGAACGGTAAGCTATAGAGTTTAACTATGCAAAATTGTGTAAGTTATAGATCGAAATAAAGTGATTATCAGTACTCCAAGCGGAGCAAGAAATTCCACAGTGCACAAGCAAGGTAACAGGAAGTGATGCAACACGTCTTACTGCAAAGCAAAGCGTATACATATACGGCCGTGGGTTACAGTTAGGTGTTTATATTTACATGTTTCAGAACAGAATATCACAGAGTATGTTAAATTATTCTTGCTTCCTGCTTCTGAATAGTGCAGACGTGTCTCCTCCTGCTGCTTATCGCTTTATTTGCTTTTAAATCATTTTACTTCTTTCCACAAGTCTTGGATATCATTTTTATATCCTAAAACCTAAAACCTAACTATCAAGTTAGAAATCTCGGGGTAATATTGGACTCAGACCTGAACTTTAACAGCCACATTAAATCTGTAACATCAGCAGCTTTTTACCATCTGAAAAACATTGCCAGAATCAAAGGAATATTGTCTAAAGCAGACTTAGAGAGACTGATCCATGCGTTTGTCTCCAGCAGGTTAGACTGCTGTAACGGCCTTCTCACTGGGCTCTAAACGGGCTGTAAGACAGCTGCAGTACATCCAGAACGCTGCTGCTCGAGTCCCAGTGGCGATTCTAGAGATTTATACATGGGGGGGCAGGCATATATTGTAGGGTGGCAATTTTTTTAGGAAGCCCATCTTACTTTGTACTTTATATGAACCCATATACAACAGTTTTTTCAACACCCAAGTGTGATTTCACTTCAATATTTGGTCTACATACATGCATGAGCATTCCACTTTTAGTACATTAAAACAGTGTTTCCCTTGGGATTATTGTAGCAGCAGAAATGTTGCTCATCCCAAATTTTTTAAAAGGCTTAGACAGGCTGGATATAGTTAGATACTGTAGCTGGCTAGTTAGATATATGCCTACACAATTGAGTAACTAAATGTGTATTGATACTTCAAATAAGTCTTTGATACGTTTTGCTTTATTTTATAACAGCATTTAACCTACAGAAATAAAATGCAGATGATTGCGCGTTCAACTTAGCCTACCTACATGTCTTTTACAGTCATTAAGTTCGCAGTGGACAATACTGAAGTCACTACTGCATACAGTGCATCTCGCACGGTGTCATCATTCTTCATCTTCTCTAGACATGGATATACTTTAGTATATTCTGCTGTAAAATGAATCTTATATTTTCGTTTTTTACTCGAGGATTCACGCTCTGCCATTTTGCAGGATACACAGTTTTGAGTGGTAACTTAGGTGACTGTCAGAGAGTAAATCGAAGCCCTCCCACACCGAAGGTTTTTGGCTTATTTTGCTGACTAAACCAATCAGCCTTCTGACAAGCAGTCGCCCTGAACGTTTGTTGAATCGCTTTGGACAGATACGCACAGGTTTCACAAGCAACCTCTCACACCCCTCTCTCTCTCGTGCATGGCGCACAAGTTATCAAAGTCAAAGTCAAAGTGAACTTTATTGTCAATCCAACTATGCAATCAGTGCAAGTAATTACATAGAGGATCGAAATTGCGTTCCCCCATACTCCAATGTGCAGCAACATTATAACACACTCAAAATACGCAACATACAATAATGCACACAGGTAAGACAAAATAAACACACAAGTACAGACAAATGGACGGGTGAATAATTAGAGGTAAATAGGGATGTGCAAAGGTACAGTAAGTAAAGTGCAGAGTGACAAAGTGTATTGCCTGCACGCTCTCACTCGCATTGAAAAAAAAAAACCACTCCCTTGCATAGTCTAAAATCCGGGATATTTTATCCGACTTGCGGGCATCCGTGATAAACTATCAATATCAGGGAGACTCCCGGAACTTCCGGGAGACTTGGGATGTCTGTGAATGAGACCCAGCTGGCTTGAAAATGATAATAATAATACTTTTATTGTGTACAGCGCCTTCAATCTATGAGGAATTATAAACGTTTCCAAACCATATTACACTTTGATGCATGTTACCCACCTGTGAACAGACTCCATCTGACAGCTTGTGTCCGTACTGACTCCACGTCAGTACGGCAAAGAGATTCTGCGATATGGATGCAACCATTCGTGATGGGGAGGGGAGGGGAGGGGGGTGGACCAACGTGTTTCTTTTTCAAATTTAACATTCTGCAGTTTGACACCAATTTCGGATTGTTTTGCATTTGATTTGATCTTAAAACGATATTAATAAATATAGCTGCAAGCAGCAATATGGGGGCCTAGCAGAATGGCACAATAGGCAAGGCTTGGGCTGCTCAGGAAGGGGTCATGAGTCCATGCACCAAGTTTGGCATTGATACATAAATGCATCGCAGAGATACGGCCAAATGTCCCATTTGCGTGTCGGCGTAGAGTTTGATTGGCTGCCGCGGTTAAACAGAAGTGAAATAAAAATATCCACAGGGTAACTTTTTTGCGGCTTCGTCTGCAGATTCTATGTGCCAAGTCTCGTGGAGATTGGACAATATGCGTGGCCTGAAATGCTTTTTGAATGTTTTCAAATAAATTCAAAATGGCAGAAAATCCAATATGGTGCTCATGATGTCATGAGGTACGTTGGCCTCGTCTGCATCCAGGGATTCCAGCAGTACCTTATTTGTGAAATTTGGACCAAGGGGTCCAAAGATATGAGCAAAAATGCATTTTTGAAACATATAGCGCCACCTATAGGCCAAACGTCACCAAACCTTTGTGCCTCTTACTGTAGGGGTCTTGAGTCTCTGTTAGTAGTTTGACGTCATAACATCAAATGGTTACCAAGATATGGCCTCACTTCCAGTTTGGAGGCGTCAACCTCAAGTTTGATTGGCTTTTATGGAAAATCGGAAGCCTAATTAAAAATTCCCTTGAGTAACTTCTGTGCGGCTTGGTCTTAAGAGTCTATGTGCCAAATTTCGTGAAAATTGGACAATCTCTGTGACCTGAAATGCTTTTTTAAGCTTTTTGATTTAATTCAAAATGGCGGAAAATCTAAGTATACGCAAATTGACGTCATAGTTGGACTCGTCATGATCCAAGGATTCCAACGATGCCTCATTTGTGAAATTTGGACCCCCGGAGATTCGGGGCTGAAGCCCCGTGTAAGGGAAAAATGAATTCCTATATACATTGTATGAGTGTTACTCTGTATCACCCGGTAATAACTAATTTAAGACACTTGTTTTTCTCTTTTCTCCCTCTTTCAATGAGGGTATTGTGCTCTTATGATTTAACAACTTTAAGGAGTTTGACAGGGAAGATGGCACGGTACCGAGGTGCCTTGGCTGGAGAAAGGGAGGAAAGATAGATAACAAAGTCTTGAACATATCAAAGGAGTGACTACGTATTAACCTGTATATTAACTGACTTGTTTTCGCCTAAGAGTCAGAGCAACTCTGAACTCTGTTCTGTGTTGTTCTCTCTTGCAAGATATTATTAAAAGCATCTTATCTCCTCAGAAAATAACTGACTCTGTGCCTTACTAAAATTTCCGCAACACCTGAATGACCAGGTCTCTCGACGCCCCTGTTACTTTCAACAATGAGTTGTCCATGTTCTGTTGTGCATAAGACTCTGGTTAATGACATTTGCGGATCATCACAATGTGTTTTTGTTTATATTTCACACAGCGCCCCAGCCTTTGATACATAGGGGTTGTAATTAGATTTTTATACTTAAAAACTGTAGTCATTATACTTGAAAACATATTTCTTTAGACATATGAAGATATCTAGGTTTTTTGTTTGGCCTATTTTTTTGGATTATTTATCTCTAGTATAATTACCACTGTATATCCTTTTGGGTAAAAAGAATATTTGTTTACCAAACATTGAGCGGGTCCTTCTGTTTTGCTATATATTCTCTTTATCTTTCTCAGTTTACAGTGTGTACTTTTGTGGCCTTTACTGTGTGAATTGGACAGCTCGTGGCTGCATGTTTTCTGCCTCCAGATTTCCATGTGGGACACTTTCATGTGGTGGTGGGGGACCGAAGAACTTGGAGCAATAAGAAGAAGAAAAAAACCGATCGTCAACAAAGCAATCCTGAAGCCAAAAGCTAAAGAGTAACACGGGAAATGCACACGGAAGGTCATCACCTGTTCAAACAGCAGAACACAGACGTTATTATGTATACTTTTCATTTAATCTATAAAGATTCAGAATGCTACATTCAACCAGCTAAAATTTTTTACCATCATTTAATGAATCATACAGAAGACGCCATATTGAGACATTTAAATATCTTATTACACATGATTTGGAAAATTAAAAACTAAACTCACTGTAAAATTATCTGACATTGCCATTAGAAATAATCATCTTATATAGTGTGGTCTTATAACTCTGTTAACATACATTGTACGTGAGCCATATATTGATTGTAATCCCATAACAAATTTCAGAACAGATAACACTGTATAAAGTGAAAGCACCTCTGTGTTAACTTGCATGTACTATAACTGTACTGCATAAATACTGCACACAACAAACATTAAGTGACACTTTTTTCCCCACTAAACATGTGACACTCAGCAAGGGTTACGGCAAACAAGCAAAATATCTAAAGTGGTCTCCGAGGGGCGAACGGCTTTAGCGACATCCACACTCTTTCACTATCATATCTGGCTTGATGGAGAGAAAAGAATTTTCCTCGTTCCAGTCTATGACCTCCAGGTGGTCGTAGGCCACCGGCACACAGCAGGGGGCCCGCTCGTTCGCATTGCCGCTCTCGATGTGCGAGTTGAGCAGGACGGCGTGGTTGTTGCCGTTGATCAGTGGGAAAGCACACGAGCCTTGGCAGTTGTTGATGTTGGCCGTCCGTGGGCCCAAAAGAAGCTTTTCGAAGGACACGGTGAGACTCCTCAAGCCACATTTGTTGCTCCCCGATGGACTGTCGAGTCCGGCTCTGGTGGGCCGCAGCTTTCTCTGCATGTTATATGCATGGGCCACCGTCTGCAGGGCCTTCAGCAGGAGAAATGCACAGTACTGACTCTCACCTGTTCAAAGCAGAAGAGAAAAGAGGAGCATGAGTTGAAAAGAGATTTATTATGTCTGTGGGTTAAAAAAAAAAAAGGTCAGATTCAAGTCTACAGTGGTCCGTGCCTTACGAAACGGTTATCTCTCCACATCACCTGCTGCTGTTTCCTTCCTTTGAAAAGCACTGAGTCCTTTGAGCCTCCCTAGCCTCTCTGTGGCTCTGGGATCCACGTTTGCCTCACTTATAAACTCCAATATCTGCATCTCACTCTGCTCCAGCCTCTGCCCGAGCTCCTCTAACAGTGCGGGAGACAGGGCCAACCGTCCGTGTTGCACCGGAGATTTGGAGCCCCAGCTAGTGAAGGAGAAGACAGTAGGGGCAGAGGAGGTGATGATGCCTGCCAGCATTGTCTCGCTGGAGGATAAGCCAAGTGCCAGGGGAGGCAGGGACTGTAAGGAATCCATTGGGAGCAGAGGGAGCTTGGTGTGGTCCTGAGGCAGGACGTTATCCAGGAACCGCCTCAGCTCACAGAGGAAGAAGGTCTGTGAAGAACCCTGCGCAGGTCTGGAACAGAGCGTGAGACATGTCACTGAGCACCACTGTGACAACACTTATTTTCAAAGGAGGGATGTGAGAGCAAAAGCAACCTTGTTTCAGGTCCAGTTTCCCCTGAGAAAAGCAGAAGTGGTGTTATGGGGATGTTACTTCCTGATTTTCCACCAATAAGGACGTCTTTAAGGTTTTGCCCTGCAATGAGACGAAGCGTGACGAGGGTGCACACGACATATGACCATGAAAGCAAATGAAAATCATATCTCACTCATATTGGGGGATTTCGCCTCAATAGAAATCGTCCATTTCTGCTCATCACTGTCCTCTGATGGCTTTCCTGTCAGCAGTATGTGTTGGGTTCCTTGTGTAATGCACACAGACTGGAACAGACAACAGGTAAACTTCTGGTTAGTGTTAGCCCGATTCTTTATATTGGAAGCCCAAGAACCAGTTGGATCAGTCTTAAGTTAAACAAAGTATTTATTGGAGGTCACAGGTCAAGTATCAGCGCTGGACTTGGAGAGACAGAGTTCTCGCATGAAATCCGTCCGACCAAGTCCCGAGATACGGAAACATTCCATATTTATGTTCATCTCAGAGGTTGTACCTACATTTGATGACGCATCATTGAATATTTACTCATGATGTGAGCAGGCCATCCACCGTCTTTGTCATGTTCTTTGGATGTGATAAGCGATGTGTGTGTGTGAGTGCTGTTTCAGGCGTGCATCTACTGTACCAGACCTATCTGTCCTAAGAGACGCTTTATCTGACCCAGTTATTTTATCCCGCTACGTCATCTTAAAGTTTTGAACATACATTCGCGTTGTATGAGCAGAGTGTAACGTACAAACTAGGAAAATAGATTATCTAGAGAACTACAGAATATGAATACATAAAGTCTAAGAATAAAGCCAATTTATAACATTAGCAGGTGACAGCATTTAAAATCTACAAGTTCGATGCCTTTCGATTTTCTCTTTGGAAACTTTTTTTTGTCTCCAACACTGTTTTCCTTAAGCAATGAAATATCGAAAAGCAATTGTCCCATTCTCACATCAGATTTAACAGCATAGTCCATGCAGTGTTCCCGCCTGGCCTTTCATCACCTGTGTGTGAGGCTGTAGAGTCTGACCAGTGAGCGCAACATCCAGGTCACCGCCTGTGAGGGGACTTTCAAAGGTGAAGAGCAGCACCGGGTTAAGCTTGAGCAAAGGGGATCGAGGGAGGTCAAAGGTTACCGCGATGGCTGCTCGCTCATCGTCCTGCTCCGACACCAGCACTGATGGAGAAAACAAGATGCAATGTGTGATAAAAAAAAAAAACAAAAAAAACCCATTTCAGCAAAAATGACATTGCAGCCAGAAAGAACTACTACCTGCAGCCGGATGCAAAACTTCCAGACCGGCTCTCCTGTTCCGCCTCAGTGCTTCAGCGAGCCGTGACAACAACAAGCGTGATGAGTTATCTGAGGCCCTGCAGACTCCAAACAGAGACAGACTGCTGTCTGCGAGGTCACCATCGTTCCCGACTGCTTCGTGCAGTGCAGCAACTATGTCATCCACAAAGCAGGGTATGAGGTTATGAGGTGCTGAGGAAGCTACGTTTGCTGATGGGAAGGCGTGCTCTGAATTGAAAAAAGTTTAGTATTCAGTTTAGTTTTTTTTTGCTCAAAACTAAATGAAAACCAACCGAATAAGGCAACGATGCTGCACAAGATTGCATCAATCAACTGACACCGCCTGACCTGATGCTCCGGGGATGGGAAGTGGACTCTGCCGATGCACGACTTGCACTGCCACCCCGAGCCAGCTCGAGAATATCACCAGCACGGCCAACATGCTTCACTGTCTGCTCAAAACTCCGACCTCCGACGTGCAGACCTCCGACATGCCTTTCTCCGAAGTGTCTATGGCAAGCCGAAAGTGCCTAAATGCGCATCTAAGTGTCACGTTAATGTGGCAGCCGAGCAGACTAGGTTAAGCTCAAATGGTTTTCGGTGTGATCCAACAACGCCACTCCAGGAATTTCACCCAGAGAATTTACTAAGTTTAGGTTCAAAGACACGCAGATTTAAGATACAATGAATGTGGAGATGTAGTTCGATGTTTATACAAAAAGATATAGCTTTTACAGGGCTCTCAAGTTTTCAAGTTTGCTTGGAGTGAGATTCGGGCGGGGCAGGGGCCGGGCCGTGTGCATGGGGGGGTTTCTTTCGGGGTTTTTTTTTGGGGGGGGTCCCTTGCAGTATCCCATCGCCATAAACTAGCTACTTAAAGAACAAAGAAATTGTTTTATTTATACCAAAATCACAAATCTTCACTTTTACACTAAATTCTGCTATATTTTAAAATAAATTGTTTTAGGTATGCAAAGTCTTAACAAACAAAAAAACAGACAAATTAAATTAAGAAAAACAAACATAACCCCAAATGGGCCCCTTGAGCAGCCCCTCTCTGTGTGTGTTTGTTTATGAGTGTTGTTGGAAGTGTTTGTGGCAGATTTTGATGCTTGATGACTGATATTGGGGGCTCCCATTTAAAGCACTGTGGCTCAATGTCAGCCATTTTCACAGTCATGATGGATGGCACAGTTCCATTCAGAAACAAAGTGTTCCTGCTCTTGGTTTTATTGAGCCCCACCATGGAAAAAACCCTCTCTGCATCAGCATTTCAGTGTGGCAGAACTAATACCAGTTTGGCAATTGTAGATAGCCTTATTGGGAATCTGCTCATACCAGTCACCTTTGAAAAGAATTAACCACGGAAGCCTAATTACACTCCTACATATTTTTCATTTTTCATTAAGTTGCTCATGTCAAAGGGTGTGTGCTGAATATTTAGGCCTACTACTCCAACGAACACTTTAATCGGCAGGTATTGGTCTTTTACAAGGAGTAGGAAAACTATAGTAACTAATAAAAGATTCAAATAAATGAAGATATGACCTGCTGATGATCCTGACGGTTCTCTTCCACCTCCAGCTCGTCTACAACTTCTGCACGCATTCAGAGCATAATAGGCAATGTCCGCTGTGCATTCATGGGACGCGTGCTTGCAGCTGAAAGCTATTTCACACCCGGCAACAAGAACTTCTGTTTTCTGATTGGCTGAGAAATTCTGTTTTGTGATTTTCCGATGGGTTGCTAAATCAAGACAGCTGTACCAGAGCTATAGTTCTGAGCTGTACGAGCGCACAGTAACCTGCCATTGACTCGTTTATAGTATCGGCCATTCTCAGCGTGAGAAATGGCATGTGTGGCGTGTGAGCGTGTGAACTTTTTGAAATGCGTGTGTCTCACCCTCATTGCGTGAGACTTGAGAGCCCTGGTCACACTCAAACCAAAAATACACAAATTAACATAACTCAACAAAATTAATGAAGTCAAATTAGCAACTGAGAAAGAAATAAACAAAACCAAAATACAAATTTACTTTTAGCAGTCAAAAATCTAGTAAAGATCTAGCAAAGATTTAGCAAAAATCTAGCAAAAAGCAAAATGGTACACAAGATAAATGTAGCTTACGAATTCTGGATGAATCAAGAAGTCCACAGCTCCTCCAGAAGGTCAAACACACTCAGATAGTCACAATACGATCTGAGCTGACTAAGGTGCCGTTTACACATACCCGGGTATTTTGAAAAACGAAGACCTTTCCCTTCGTTTGTGCCTTTCGTTTACACACAAACGGAGTTTTTTCCTCCGAAAACGAAGCTAAAAAAAAACTCCGGCAAAAGTGGAGATTTTTTAAAAACTCCGTTTAGCGTTTGTGTGTAAACTGGTTGAAAGACGAAAACGGAGTTTTCAGAATGGAATGCGGAGTTGTCGTCATAGTACAGAGCCCCGCCCCTATCCACCATAGTGGCAGGATAACGCCATTCATTGTTTATCTGGCAAGCATGGAGGTACTAGCAGCATTTATTTTGTTGAGAGCTATACTCGCTTGTGTGATTTTGAAAATTACACTCCTACAAAGTATTGAACAACAAAGGCGCATTACGGCGCGGAGGGCAACAATTGCGGAGCTTCTGTTGGCAGACAGAGCCCGGCCATACCACCGCCAGCGACGGCGATTCTGGATCAGACCCGGACGGACTGCTTTATGGTGGGAAAATTTTGAAAATGGCTTTGTTGTCCCGGAGGAATGGAGGGAAAATTTCAGGATGTCACGATTTTCACTCCTTTCCCTAGCAGAACTGCTACGCCCGCACATCCAGGGTGAGAGTACTCACATGCGCGCTTCTGTTGATGTTGTGAAGAAAGTTGCCTGTCAGCGGTTCTCTATTAGGCTTCTGATTGGCTTGTGTGGAATTCTCATTGTTCTAACACTGCCACCGTCAGGCTTGGCGTAATTTAACAGCTCCTGATAGCGTATTTCTCCGGATCAATGTAGACGGGGTTTTTTTTAAAAACGGGGCTGTGTGCACGGGTTTTTTTTTGAAAACGAAGGTTAGAAAATATGCGTTTTTCAAAATACCCGGGTATGTGTAAACGGCGCCTAAATAGGGGTAGGAAACTACCTGACTAAATAGGTCATGCAAACCCCTCCCACAGATTAAAAGACAAGTGGCCACTCAGGGCTGAAGCTAGTTTCAATGGGGCTGTTATCACACAGTGAAAACAAGCCTCCGGCAAATTTACTTTTAGCAGTCAAAAATCTAGTAAAGATCTAGCAAAGATTTAGCAAATATCTAGCAAAAAGCTAAATGGTACACAAGATAATTGTAGCTTACGAATTCTGGATGAATCAAGAAGTCCACAGCTCCTCCAGAAGGTCAAACACACTCACACTCACACTCACACTCACACTTTATTCAGTTCACTCTTGCTTACATCCAAGGAAACATTTTCTTTAAAATGACCAACATTTCTGTGGAGCTTACTCTTGAATTCTGGTCTCACTGTCATCTGAGGCACAATTCTAGAAAAACTAGATCTGACTAAACTAATAACACACAAAGAGTTGTACTTTTCAGACCTGCTGAAAACTGTTATTGAACAAACCGAGTAATCATTTACATTATGGGCTGGAAAATGTAAGTAAACATCTGTTTTAATGACTTCAAAAGCTACTTGGAGACAGGTGTTTGAAATAGAGAGCGGAGAGGCAAAGTGTGGGTTGCGGAGGTTAACCCCCCCATGATTAAAAAAAAAAAAAAAAAAGTCATGTTGTCTAAAATGAAGCCTAGCAGAGGTGGGATGATGCAACAAGATGATATTCCAAAGTACATACACTCAGCTGCAGAGTGCTTGAAAATGAAGAAAATGAATGTCTTGGAATGGTCAAGTCTTCTGAAACCTGACTGAGACAGTGTGGTGCACGATATGAAGAGGACTGTTTAATAAAGACATTCCAGAAACACTAATGGACTAGTATCCCTCTTCATCACAGTGTGTGTCTGTTAGCTTAAGTCTGTTGAGCAGCTACTGGAAACAAATGATGGTTTTGTGATGTTATGATGCTGTGAGTTTCTAAGAATAAACAGGTTAAGATAAGTTTTGATTACATAATTTTTGATAGTTTAGTTTAGAATGTGTTTGTAAGTGTGCCACATTCCTGTGAGTAATTAGCACAGACATCCAGGCAGTTTTCTTTCTGTAATCTTTTCTTTGTAATAACTAGACTTTGGTGGACCTTGTCTCTTTGAAAAGGCCTTTGCTGCTGAGAAAATCAATAGAACTAAATTATCAGCTGCTCTCACTGTAAATTTGAAGTAGCTCTCTGTGTAAATACCAGGAGAGTTACTTTGAAATAATGTTAACTCCACCAATAGTCACCCACATTTCCACTGAAACCTCTGGACCTTTTTTTTATTTATTTTTTTTATATATACATATTTTCACCTTTTACTGGAGTAATTTTCTTTTGGCCTCAGAACTCGATCAGCACATTGATGATTGCTGCTGAAATTGTTTCGGTTCGAAAATAAATCTTCTGGATTCTGGATAGTTCTTGTTTAATTTTTGGGAAACTCAGCAAATCTTCCTCATTGGGACCAAACTTATGTTCACTGTCAGCTACAGAGATTCAGTTTCTTTTCTAAAAAGGCTCTGGAGTCCAGTTGATACACACAAGAGCCGGAAAATTCAGGTTGTGAGTTTGATCCCTTCTTGTCTTCAGCCACTAAAGCAAAATTCTATGAAATTCTTTACATTTTACATTTTCTGCCATTTGTGAAGTCAGTCTGCTGGAAAATGAATGGCAGTAGGAGAGGATTTGTGCTGATGGGAGAGCAGTACTTAATTTTCCATCGGACCACTTTGGGAGTGCCAAGTTGCGGAGAAGAGCAGATAAGTTATATTGCTTATCAAAGACTGTGGTTGTTGCTACGCTAATCTATGCAAATTGTAATGACACACCAGTACTTTTGAGCAGATACATTCACGCACAATTCCTGATGACAGTGTTATTTTGAAGCTAATGGCGTGTGTAAACGGTCGCTTGGAAGCTGATAGTGCTGCCTAAGATGTTTAAGTGAAATGAGCTGAGACCTTGGCAGACGAGAGGAGCATCAGGCTTTTACTGGCTTTCCACTCTTTACATTTCTCCCTGCCCTGGATTTCTTTTTCTTTCTTTTTCTCCCCATCTTCTTGGAGTCTTACATGGGAGCTTCCAACAGTTACTAAATTACATCACCTATACAAGTGTTTTTTTTTTTTTTTTAATTCTCTCTTTCCCTCCTTCATAATCAATGAGTCATCTTCAGCCAAGTCAGCCTTCTCTTGCTATCTTTTAGTCTCTCTTGCTGTTTGTTTTCACATCCCTCCTCTTCCAGCTCAGCCTTCTTTTATCGACTCCTGGGACTCGTTCTCTTCAGCACTTTATTGCCTCCCCTCCTCTCATCTTATCTTGTCTTGTTGCCTCGCACTCCAACTCTCCGGAGATCCTGGCAGATTGTTTCAGTGCATGAGACCAGATAATCACTCCTCAGTGATCATGTCAGCTATTCTCCCCCCCCCCCCCCCCCCCCCTCTCTCTTCTCCTCTCAGTCCCGCTGAAGCTTTATTGATGTAGAAAAAAAATGCTTTGTCTTTATCGAGGGACTTTGTTCAATAAGCTCTAGGCTTTTCTGGAGCTGGCAAACAAAAAACACCACTCAGCGTGAAAATGATTTTATCGATTTTCTTTTGAGTTTAGTCTCTTTGTCAGTACTTCAATTCAATTCAATTCAATTCAATTCAATTCAATTCAATTCAATTCAATTCAATTCAATTCAATTCAATTCAATTCAAATTCAAAAATACTTTATTTATCCCAGAGAGAAATTAAATGTTGATGTAACTCAATTAAATTAAAGAGTTATTATAGATGCTGATGGCTGTGGGCAGGAAAGATTTCCTGTAGCGGTCCGTTTTGCATCCAAACTGAAGAAGCCTTTGACTGAAGAGACTCTGTTTTCCGATAACAGTCTCATGGAGAGGATGTTCAGGGTTGTCCATAATTCTCTTGATTTTATGCAAAATCCTTCTTTGCATTATTGTCTCCAGAGGTTCCACAGTCGTCCCCAGAACAGAACCAGCCTTCCTTATCAGGTTGTTGAGTCTTTTTAGGTCTTTGTTTTGTTAACATTCAAGATGAGATGATTGTTCCCACACCATGCCACAAAGCGGTCCACCAGCTCTCTGTACTCAGCTTCTTGTCCATCTCTGATACACCCGACAACTGCAGAGTCATCTCAATATTTCTGTAGATGACAGGAGTCTGACTTGTACTGGAAGTCTGAAGTGTACAGAGTGAAAAGGAATGGTGAGAGTACAGTCCCCTGTGGTGCTCCTGTGCTGCTGATCACCTGGTTAGACACACAATTCTTCAGTCTGACAAACTGTGGTCTGTTTGTCAGGTAGTCATTAATCCAGGTGATTGTTGAGGCCTCCACCTGAGTCTTCTGGAGTTTCAGACGAAGCAGATCAGGCTGAATTGTGTTAAATGTACTGGAGAAATCAAAGAACATGATCCTCACAGTGCTGCCTGCTTTGTCCAGATGACAGTGGGTTTGTTGAAGCAGGTGTATGATAGCGTCTTCAACTCCAACTCCATGGCGATAAGCAAACTGCAGGGGGTCCTGATATGTGCTGGTTTGCTTACACAGGTGGGTCAACAGGAGTCTCTCCAGGACCTTCATGATGTGGGATGTCAGGGCAACAGGTCTGTAGTCATTGATATCTGAAGGGTGAGTTTTCTTTGGTACCGGAACCAGACAGGATGTCTTCCACAACAGTGGTACCTTCTCTTGGGTCAAGCTAAGGTTGAAAAGGTGTTGCAGAATCCCACAGAGCTGCTCTGCACAAGCCTTCAGGACTCGGGGGCTGATACCATCTGGACCTGCAGCCTTGTTCCGATTCAGTCTCTCCAACTGCCTCTTCACCTGACTTCTAGAAACAGAAAAGTGGGAGGGGGAGGCAAAGGGGACAGCAGCATCTCCTGATTTGGTTGAAGACAAACTAGTGGAAGCAGAAGAATCCATGACTGAGGTGGAGGTGGAGATGTTACAGGAAAGCTGTGGAAAGCAGTGCAGTTTTTACTTTATTTTTCAGCACTTAAGTTTGTTTTGATCATTGATTAATCAAACATTTTGTTTTATTCTTTTTCTTGAATCCTGGATATTGTTATGGAGTCTCTGAAAAAACAGTCGAGTAATTGGTATTGTTGTGCATTGTTGTTTGCCGTCGTCTCTGTTTCATGTTGCGTTTCGTCTCTCTCCTTTCCTTTATTCTTCCTCCTCCAGTCTTTGTTCCCCTCTTTCTTTTCGTAACTCTTCGTCACTCCCATTTGTCAGCATTTGCTCCAGTCTCATCCTCCTCTCACTCAGAAGGGCTCATGTATTACTTCCTTACAGAAGCCTTTCTTTTGAAAAGCTCAATCCTACCTTTTATTGCCCTGTACTTGCATGTGTATGTTGGGTCTGTGTGTCATGACAAGCGCTGTGAATCACAGTGTCAGTCGGCTTGTCAAGTGTCTTTTCCGCTGACTTCTGGCTAAACTTTACCTTCATGAGACAGTCGGTCCTCACCAAAGCTGTGACACCTTCTGTTTTCTTCCACTAGGTCCGGTGTTTAGATCATATTAAATTTAGCCAGATCTGGTTTCACTGTTTCTACCCAAACAAGTGGGTTTGAAATGGTGTTGAACGTCCAAAAATAATGGAGGCTGCATTTTATTTCATTTATTTATTTTTATTTTTTTAAGATCTTCTGAATACAACTGGAGTGTTCTGAAAACCTACTGAATACTACGCACAATATATGCACAACTCTTCTGTCTTTCTAGCAAACAAAGAGATTGTCATTTTCAACTTTTAGATTTACAACAAATGTAACAGAAACAGATTTTTTGAGAAAGTTCAAGCTGAAGTCAAACATCACTTTTGAGCTGAACATGCATAATTTTGACAGTTTATCACAATTTGAACAGAAAGTATCCTTATTTTTAAGCCATATTTCAGTCAATAAAGGAACTTTCCACCTCTGCTGCAGTCGAGGGAAAAGAGACTGAAATTCACCTCCCTTAACCCAACGTGTAACAAAAAAAACACCTCACTAACATCTCCGACATCTCTTAGGAGTCTGTCGCACGTTTTATTGATCTTTCAGCAATTGAATGCACAGAAATAATTTTTTAACAAAATTTATATTGCTTTTTTTTATTGTGTGTGTAAAATACATGAGATTTACAGAGCTTATTATCGGTCCGCAAAGGCAGCATGCGCTGCCTTCTCTGACATTTATATTAGACTCCTAAGGGTTAAACATGATTACTGAACTTGGATATTATTATTTAAAAATACCCGAACCAAATCAAAAGACAAGACAAAGACATCAAAAGATCTTTAAAAAAATCAAGACTATACAGCATTTTTTCAGCAGCAATTACCCTCAAGTACTGAGGAAATCTTAACCTCTTTGCTTCTTTTCCTGTCAGGGGAGAAAGGGCCGTGGCTCTATCTTTGTATGGGCTTCAGGCAACGGCGGGCGCAGCAGAGATCACTGCTCCTGTGACGGCTACACCAATTCCATCTACACCATCTCCATCTCCAGCACAGCTGAGAGTGGACGCAAGCCCTGGTACCTGGAAGAATGCTCGTCCACACTGACCACGACGTACAGCAGTGGGGAGAACTACGACCGAAAGATCGTAAGAAGTGAAGTGTCTTTGTTTGTGTGTGTGTGTGTGTGTGTAGACTTTGAGAACTGGGTCTTAATACACATGCGTTGGACCTTTTCCACCAAGGTATTTCCAAAGCTGGTTTGGAGCCAGTGCCTAATTTAGAAGCAATTCTTTCTGTTTTGACTTGCAAAGCTCTGGCTCCAGCACACACACAAACAAAAAAAAAACCTGGGGCCACAACTGCACCAACTCATTGATGGTCTAGAAGAATGAACGGCACATCAGGGGTAGTGGGTTAAGGGATTTCAGGGTTTTGAACACCAATCGGACCAACTAATACTTTTAAAAACACCATTGAGTTTGAAGATGGATGTGAGATCGAAGCAGCAGTGTAAGCACATGAACTCAGTCTTCCACTCATTTTCCTTTTGCAGCAGCATAAAAGACAGTGGTTTTCAATTAATAAACCATGTTTGCAGCCTTTTTTTTGGTTACAAATTGTATGTGCTTTTTTTTCTCTTAAATATTACCAGCTAGTGTTTCTTGATCTTGCTTTAAACAGTGTGCAGAAATCTTGTTTGCAGCGTGATCATAAATGCCGTTCAGCATTTGGAAAAGCTCGCCTGCTATGCAAAGAACATTCACAGACACAAACATCATTTGTTGTTTATCAACTTAACTGATGAAGATAAGATATCAGTTTGTAAGAAAAATGAGACGCACACTTTGATCAGTGGAGATGAACTGTCCCTCTGTGCTGCAGTGCAATAGAGAAATACACCAGAGGGAGGTTCAGACATGTATTGGAAGAGACATTTAAAGTGAAATAATGATGTTGCTCAGAATGGCTCTCTTTCTGTGGTAAGTCAACCGCTTCCTAGATCTAAAGTTGAACTAGCTCTAAACTGGCTCTTGTCCTAGCCCGGCACCAAAGCATTGTGGAAGAGTAATAATTCAAATACAGTCATTCGAGGTAAGCAGCCAAGACATGATTTCATTTAGATTGCAGCACAAAACACAACAGAAACAACTTTGATTGTAGTTTTTCAGTAACAAATGTGTGAGAAACGTGCTTGCAAATGTGGGTCTCTTTGTAGGTTTGCACACACAGTGTGTAATTTTAGTTTAGAGTGCAGCATGACACAACTTGGCGTTAACTTGGCCTTGTGTGTTTGTACTTGCTTGGGGGTCTAGCGGGATGACCGTGACTTAAATTGACCACATCTCTCCCATGACCTACTGGGATGAACGGGGATGGTTGGCCACTTTTAGCTAACTTGTCTGCCAGTGTCTTGCTACATTCCTCATATTGATGCTACAGACTGGCACACACACACACACACTTTCTTTACAATTCACCCACAACTTAGCACAATTAACAATAGAACCTCATATATCAGAAGTTCGGGCTGTCTGCTGCAGCACATACTGGCCTGTCTACTTTGATACTTTTGGACCAATTTAATTTCTTACAAAATCATTACATCATCCCGTCACTTCATCCCTTTGCACCTTGCTTAACCTCTAATGCTCTTCTATACTCTGCCCATGATGGGGACACGTGAGACTTTTTTTTTTTTCTTCTCATAATCATAATTGCAGGAATGCCTTTATCTGTTTGGAGGAGTTGCAAAATTTGTGCAGAGATTTGTAAAAAGGATGCACAAGGTTTCAGAATATGCAACTGTCTTGGTGGAAAGCTGGACTAAATACCCTCATATCGGCCTCTTGTTTTCAGTTAAAGCAGTCCAACAAATGTGTGTAAATGTACAGCTGAAGGCTGCGCTCCCTTAGCACAGATGGTTAGGATGCAGTGTTAAAGCTCAGCTTTGATACACAAGGGTTGAGTGGCACAAATACAGTTTGATTCTATATCTGGGTACAAGTGATGAAGGCAGAAAGCTCAGCAAAAGAAGTTAGCAGCTGTTAATATTTACCTGTTATTTTCACCCAGACCGACGCAGTCAGTGGGAAGCTTGTCGATGATCAACAGTTTGACCTCCTTGGGTTTTAAACAGGTCTTTGGGATTGTTTTGAAGTAGAGGCAGATTATACAGAGACCTTCTTTCAGTAAACAATGGCTGCTTCTCAGGTTGTGGTTTGTCATCACACCTCTTCAGTGGCAAAAACGTTTGTTTACATTCTGCTCTCTATTGTGTCGAGACAACCATGTTTGGCAGCAGTGTGTATGTATTGTAAGCAGAGTTAACTTGCTGCGGTATATCCCGAGGCAGGTGTAAAATACATTTGCATTTCTGTTGTTTACTGCACACACTTGGTTGATGTGGTGTTCTGCCGTGTGGCCTTTATTTGGCACAAGGTTTCAGCTTTGAGAAACGCCTCGACTTCAGTAACACTGACAGTAATCGATTAATTTAGAATATGAATAAATGCTCATGAAACGACAATTTCCAAGAGTACCTTCGTATTCAGGAACACCCAGACTGTGATAAAAGCAGATGGTTGTCATTTTTATGCTATATTACTGTGGGAAAGTAATGGGATATCATGACCACTATTTTTTACACTTTTTTGGACATGGCAGTTCCCTTTTGAAGATTGAAAGAAAAATAAAACCTTGATTGATTTAGAAAGGGTGCGTTTGAGCAGGGCAGCATTTCGCTCTTGAAATGAGAGTAAAATGTAAGAAAAGTCTTGAAAGCAAGTTATTTTTCCACTATGTTTTAGTGTCCTGTCCCCATCCCTTCAAGACGCTGTTGTTGCCTCTTCTTTTTTTTTTAAATTTCTTTTAGGGGGTACGATAGTTGCTCGCCAGCTTTTCTGTGAAATCTGTACAGTGGCTTCATGTTTAATAAAAATCAAGGATTTCACTGCAGGTAGAGAGACTGAATTAGGCCCATCACATGTTGAGCAGCTCAGATAGCCGAGGTCACATCGATTAGCCTGGATAATCAAATCCAAATCCTCCCTACAGAAAAAATTCTCGGTTTCCAGGCAGTACTGGGCACATAAGCCTGTTTCCTCAACAAGATTATCACACACGCTTGCCTGCCTGCTTTCTAGTCATCCGCTGGCTCTCACTTCCGCTGGCTCTGCCATTCTTGCTGTGCCTCCACCACTGTCACAGTGCTCCTTGCTTACTCCTCCAAGGCAAACTCTCTTCTTTCTTTCAGTCATTTCATTCAGTTTCTTGCCTGTGTGATACGTGCAGTCAAAGAGGACAGGATGAAAGAGGGGCAGGGAAACAGTTTAGACAAGCTGGCACAGTACTGATAACATGTGCTCTTATCAGGTAAATGAGGGCGAGCAAACTTTCTGCGATAAACATGACACGATACCCTTAAACTGGACTTTACTAAACTATCTGTCCTCTTGGGTTTCTCTTGACCTGAGAGTACTTTGGAACACTGGTGTACTATGTTAATTATTTGCCAAGTTTAAGATGTTGTTTAAGTGATTGATGATTAAGCACGCCAAGCTTTTGGATCTTTTTTAAAGAATCTTTCCTTGTGTCTGTAGAAATAAAGAAATGGAAAAGTGAATTAGCTAAGACGTTGAAGACTTCCTTGAGAAATTTAGTAGAAACAAACAAGAAAGTGAGAGGAGCAACCTGTCATATAAACTTGTCCTACTCGGAGGGTCTTATGAAGGCAAAACAAATATAAACGATTTTTCTTTGGTTGTCTGCTTTAGAATTAAAACTGCACCAATTTTAGAGTAAAAATTTATACTCACAAAATGACAGGTTAGAGGATAATCTGCTGTTACTGGATTGAATTTATGGGAAGTGGAGATGAAATCTCATTTTCTCCTCTCTGCTCTCTGCCTTCTCCCTCCAGATTACTCCCGGGTGTTTTCACCCATAATTACACTTGAGAGAAGTGCCGAGAAACTTATATTAGACTTCTTATTTGCTTCTGTTTTTTCCCCTTTCTGTGAGCTTCTCCAATAATTAGTATTGGTTTGTTTATGGGAAGGCGGTCATGGCCTACATGACGATGCCAAAGCCACTTTTAATTAATGACCATAAAACTTTAATGGAGCCATAATTACACAGTGGCAGCTAAGCCTATTAATATTGATGTGAACATTAATTATTCTAAATCCCTGCGCTCTAAATATTGCTGGCCTCAAATATCCTTATAATCAATTGATTCTCAGCATCCAAACTTAAATCTCTCCCGTACTGAACAAACCTGAGTTGACATTACTAAGTATTTTTCCACTGCTGCACATAAGCCTATCTGAACATTACAGAATAAAGAGCATGCACAAAAGCTGCTTTTGACTACATTCTGTGAAAGTCTGCAGCTAAATGTGTGACGGGCAGAGCCCACCCCCCCACAATCCTCCAGATGTTCATGATTTTAAACATACCTGCCCCCTTTGCACACAACTCAACAGGCAATGGCCTGTTGCTCCCTGTCTCCCCCTCATACTACACCTGTGTCATGTCTTAGATTGTGAAACCCATTTGTTGGATTACAAACCTAGAAAATAACTTTTTGTTCAGATGCTTTAGATCAGGGGTGGGCAATTATTTTTCTCAAGGGGCCACATGAGAAACCAAAATTATGTCAGAGGGCCACGATA
Source organism: Odontesthes bonariensis (assembly GCF_027942865.1). Classification (NCBI taxonomy): domain Eukaryota; kingdom Metazoa; phylum Chordata; class Actinopteri; order Atheriniformes; family Atherinopsidae; genus Odontesthes; species Odontesthes bonariensis. The sequence goes on from NC_134516.1 coordinate 864,890, forward strand.
AATTTAGGTGGTAATTTCATTGACCAAGCATAACCATCAGTGGCGGCTGGTAAATAACAATATGTCCGGATTACAAAAAAGGGAAAAAAGAAAAATATTTTGACACACATCCTACATTGGCCCTGAGCAACAAATGGCCCACACACTTAACAACTCTTTTTGAAACTCTTGTTGAAACTCAAACACATTTGTTGGAAAGCTGATGTTTTTTTTTAATAGGCACATTGTTCTTAATGACTATCATTTCAATGCAGCTCTTTGTGAGAAATCTTACAGCAAAGTGTTCTGGAATAAGCACAGGAACTGACCTGTGGTGGGGAGTCTAATATAAAGCTGGGTACCACGGTCACACTTAATTCAATCAATCATTATCCAGCACAGTCCGCCACTAGGGGGCGCCAAATCATTAATTATTTACTACTCTTGTTGAAGAGGGATGGTTGTTCTTCCCTACCTTTTTCACCTTTTATTATTATTAGAATCATTAAGGTTTTTTAATATTCTTTATATTCATATCAATACATCTTTAATATTAGTATTATATTTATTCATAGGCTATGTGGAATTGTGGTGTAGGCTATATATAAAGAAGAAAGCAAAAACAGTCATTGAATCAGTGCAATTTATTTATTATTTATTTACCACTTAATTTCAACTCTTCAGTGAGAATAATCCAGTCTGCTCTGGGCCTGAACAAGAGCATTGAAATCTGGCTGAATGTCTGAGGTTGCTATGCGAAGGACAGCAGACAGGTGCTCATCAGTGATGGAGGATCTGTGTTTGGATTTGTTGAACTTCATCACTAAGAATGTCTGTTCACAGACGTAGGTGGATCCAAACAGGACTAGAATCCTCTGAGTATGCCTCCTCAGATGTGGGAAGCTCTCCTCTTTGAGAGAGGAGTAAAAGTGCAGCAGGGAGACTGACCTAGTAGAGTAGAGTAGAGTAGAGTACTTTTATTAATTCTGAAGGAAATTAAGGTGTCTGTCATCTTACATGAATACACACACACACACACACACACACACACAAGCAGCAGTTATTGAATAATACCTGAAGTGGTCTGAAAGGAGTGAATCAGACTGCAGGTCGATTAGTTCCATCTGAACATCACTTGGTGCTTTTTCCACACTGCAGTTGAAGGGAGAGGAGACCAATAGCATCTCACTCTCAAGATTTTTGAAATCTTGAAATCGCCTCGAAAACTCACAATGCAGTGCATCCAACATCTCTGAGTATTTCTGGAGGTGATCGGCCGACTTTGTCGCTGCTTTCAGTGTTGGCAAGTGAGTCAAAACCTTCTCCTTCACCTGGCTTGAGAGAAGCTCTAACTTTCTCATGAAAGCCTTCGCCGCGCTGTACATCTGATGCACAAACACAAACAGACCCTTGCACTGCAGTTTGGCATTTAGTTCGTTCATCAAAGAAGTCACGTCTACTGCGAATCCGAGGTCTGCCACCCACTCGTCATCTGAAAAGTCGGGAATGTCATGTCCTTTCTTGGCACAGAAATCCTGAATCTGCACTCTCAGATCCCAGACATTTTTCAGGACTTTGCCGAGGCTGAGCCACCTGACAGCGCAGTGGTAGCCTACGTCACCATGCCCGCTCTCGCTGTCCTCCAGAAGAGCCACCAATTGCCTGTGGTTTAGTGCTCTCGCTCTGATGAAATGAACTACTTTCGTTACAACATCCACGACATGGTTCATTTTCAACACCGTCTTACGCAGCACCTCTTGGTGGATTATACAGTGCAAAAATGTCAACTTCTGCTCGGGGTTAATTTCGGTTACTTTATCCTGCATTCTTTTCAACAATCCCACATTTTTTCCCGTCAGATTTGGACAACCGTCTGTTGTTACGCCAGCCAATTTGTCCCACTCAAGTTTTAATTTGTCCAAGCATGCATTTACCTCGGTCATCAAGTCCTTGCCGGTGGTTGTGCCTTTCATTGACTGCATCGATGCCAGCTCCTCTGTGATTTGGAAGTCATTCGTTATGCCTCGCAAGAAGATGAGTAGCTGGGCGGTGTCACGTACGTCGCAGCTCTCATCCAAAGCCAGGGAAAAACAGTCGAATTCGGCAGCTTTTTCCTTCAACTGCAGCTCCAAATTTTCTGCAATATCCTCCACCCGCCTCGTTACAGTTTGCCAGACTCTCTTGCTTCCTTCTGGAGATTCTTAATCAGGTACAAAGTATACCCAACATCATTCTCCAAAAGCCACCTAAAAGACTTCCCTTTATATTTGCCAAACTGCAGGATGTAGTCTCCATGCGCCTCTGTCATATCTGTGACATCCCCACCTCTCTGACGGACCATACTCAGAGCATTCTGTCGCACAAGCTCTGCTCTCATGGGTGCTGATTTATCTTGAAGACTCTTATCATCCTTAATGTGCTTGGCCTCAGGAGAAGGCTCCTGGAGGAGAAAACCAAGAGGCCCCTTGCGGAAAACCACTTGAATTTTCCCAGGAAAGAAAAGAGTTTTCCTCTGCATCTTAACCTGTGAAACAGTAAAGTAAACAGTTAATTTTTGGTTTTTAGATTCCACTTTAAGAAAATACCAATGACATACATATTTTTCATGTTATTTTCACATCAACTTTAATAATCTAGCTCAAAGGATAGTCCTATTAAAAACCTGTTACTCTCCATCATCTTATCCTTAAAGAGGTCAAGAAGAGAGCAGAGGCACAGGTAGAGAGAGATAGGACAGTGTGTGCATATGAGTGCACAGACTTTTTTAGTGTGTATAAGAAAGAAAGAGGAGGGAAAAATACTTTGAGTAATAATTAAATTGTCACTCTGGAGCTTTACTCTAATTGTATTATTCCAAAAACAATCAAAAGTAATCCCTTGATAAACAGCCTACAGAAAAAAATAAACGTTCTTGTTTCAGTACAGTACAGAGTTTGATGGAATCAGTGCCTCCGCGCTAGTAATCAATATTAACTGGACAGAAAGACGGGAGTACTAAGATGCGTTAGCGACACAAGGTGGGTGTAAGATAATATACAGTAACACCGATAGCGCCAGTCTCTTACAGCTGGCGTTAAGTCAACACATCGTTAAAAAAAAAAACCTCAGTAATAATGACCAGATAGCTTACAGTTATAACATGAAAGCCTATACATGAATATGAATGAAAATTTTCATTCATCATTTGACGTATCATTACACAGCGTTACGTTGTATTTAGCCGCTTTCGGACAGGAAAGTAGTTATCAGAACTACCCTTCTCGAATTTCGTTCTGATAACTATCTTCCCCAGCGGAACTGTTTTAGTCTGCATTCGCACATGAGTCGGGACCAAGTCGGGACTGATGTTACGCAACCGATGTGACGCACCCGTCTGCGACAGTGACGTATTACTTTAGCGCCGCATTCAATAAAAGCCCGCGAAAAGTAAGGAGAGAACAAAACAACATCACAATGGAGAGCGAGGAGGCCACCGTGTTCATGGTTTGCGCGACGCTATTTTTATTAATGGAAGATCACATCAGGCATCTAACATCGAGGCTGGCAGAGCACACAGAGAGAGTCAGGAGACGAAGAATCGAGCGACAAGCGATACTTTTTAATTTCATGACGGAAAGAAGGAAAGCACAGCGCTGCTAACAAAGGAGACAACGTGTAAGTTTTACTTATTAAACACCCGCCGGTTGTGTCTGTGTCGTATGAGGAAACATTTCAGCCGTTATTGTACTGTTTGCGTTGAGCCGATTACAATAAGTGAATATTTCAGACTGTAGGTAACTCGTGTTCTGATTGCATTTCAGAAGTTGCTGCAGCTCGTTGCAAAACACTCCTCGCCGTCCGTCTGGGTTCGGAGCAAAGTTGATGAATGGTGGACAAAGGTTGTTCCCTGTTTTACTGACGAGCAGTGGATCGATAATTTCCGTATGTCCAGAGAAACTTTTCAGTACGTTTGTCGCCGCCTGAAGCCGTCACTGGAGAGAATGGACACAACATATCGTCTTGCTGTACAGCTTGAAAAGAGAGTTGCTGTTGCCATTTGGAAACTCGCCACTAACTCCGAATACAGGAGCATAGCACACTTATTCGGAGTTGGCTTGTCAACTGCCTGTGACTGTTTAAAGGAGTTCTGCTCCTCTGTGGAAGAAATCTTGTTGCCTGAAGTTATTAGTATGCCAAATGCAGAAAAACTAAAAGAACTGTCACGGTACTTTGAGCAGAGATGGGGGGTACCACAGTGTGTTGGGGCTGTTGATGGCTCTCACATTCCTATTTTGGCACCCGAAGAGTACCACACAGAGTTTTTCAACCGGAAGGGATGGTATTCTATTACTTTGCAGGCAGTCGTTGATGGAAGAGGTTTGTTTTGGAATGTGTACACTGGGCAACCTGGCAGCTTGCATGATGCCAGAGTTCTACGTTTGTCTGCACTGTGGGAGCTGGGAGAGGGAGCGAAGGTTTTTTCACAGCAGCACAGGGGCATTGGAGGACAGGATGTTGGCTACTACATCATCGGAGACGCTGCCTATCCGCTGACAAGCTGGCTCATGAAGCCGTTCCCAGACAACGGTGCCCTCACTCACCAACAGGAGACATTCAACCTAAAAACAAGCAGGGCAAGGGTTGTGGTTGAAAATGCTTTTGGCAGACTGAAAGGCAGATGGCGATGCCTACAAAAGCGCAATGACTGCAGCCTTGAGAGAGTGAAGTCCATGGTGGTCACATGCTGTGTGCTTCACAACCTCTGTGAAAGCCACGGTGAGGAGTATCGAGAGGAGTGGAGTGAAGACAACCCTTATCCGCAGCCAGATATTCCAACACAACCACCTGCTGCAGATACAGAAGGAGTTGGAGTGCGTGCAGCCTTGATGCGCTATCTTGTGACTTCCGGTTGATCACATGAACACACAGTTTCATAATGACCATCGTATTTTGGAAGTTTGTCGAATGTTCCGTAGAACTTGAATTCTTTGTTCAGTTCATTTTTTTTTTTATGTGCAAAATAAAGATGTCAATTCCTGCCTTTAAGTTTTGTGTTCATTATGAAATCAATCAAATTTATTTGTATAGCATATTTCATGTACAAAACAATTCAAAGTGCTTCACATAAAATAAAAGCATTGCAGCAGGGAGTGGAAGAAGCATTAAAAATACATAAAAGAATCTAAAGACAAACAAATGAATTTAAAAACAAGCAAGTCCAGATAAATTAAAAGATAGTGTGCAGACACATGAGAACAGAAATGTCTTTAACCTGGATTTAAAAATGTCTCCATTTGGTGAAAGTTTAATCTCCACTGGCAGTTTGTTCCACTTGTTAGCAGCATAACAGCTAAATGCTGCTTCTCCATGTTTAGTGTGGACTCTGGACTGGACCAGCTGACCTGAGTCCTTGGATCTAAGAGCTCTGCTGGCTTTATATTCTCTGAACATCAGATGTATTTTGGGCCTAAACCGTTCTGGGATTTGTAAACCATCAGCAGGCTTTTAAAATCTATTCTGTGACTGACTGGAAGCCAGAGTAAAGATTTTAAAACTGGTGTGATGTGTTCAGATCTCTTAGTCCGGGTTAAAACTCCAGCAGCAGCGTTCTGGATGAGCTGCAGATGTTTAATGCTCTTTGTGGGAAGTCCAGTTAGAAGAGCATTACAGTAATGGAGTCTACTGGAGATGAATGCATGGATGAGTTCTTCAGTTATCAAATGTTAAGGATAAATCAGTCCTGAAGAGGTTATTTGTGACTGTCTTGTGGTTTAGTGAAATGAGAGTCAAAAGCAGTATGTGGAGGTTAAAATGTAGAAAGTGGTGTGTGGAGAAGTATTTGAATGCCAGACCTTTGCTGTAGTGTGATGCACACCAGAAGATAAAGATGGATAATTCAATATTTCATACTTACTATTAATAATAATAATACATTAATATTTCATAGTTAGATGTGGCAACAAAACATCTAACTGGCAGCACTATCAATAAAGATACAGAAGACTTCTGACTTTTCAAAAAGCCATTTATTAATATATAAAAGTGATTGTGCAAAACAAACCAAAAACAAAAGTGCAAAAAACTATTTACAATTTTCATGACATTTACATGACATCACTTAGGTGCCATTCCTTTTAGTGCACCCAAGAGCTCCTCCATAATGGCTCTGCTATTGCGACTGGCTTCCACAAGCTCCGCCCGTAGAGCCATGCGCTCCTCTGCCTCCCTCTCTGCCTGCTCCTTAAAAAAAGCCATCATGTCACCTAAACAGGCATCACTCCGCCGTTGCTGCTCTGCGTCGGAGACCAGCATCTCCTGCACAGTGGCCAGAAGTGTGTCGGTCCTTTTTCTCTTTCCTAAAAAAAAAAAAACAGAGGGTGGAGACAGATACTTAGTGAACAGCAATTATAATACAACACCTTGAATTCTAATACTGTGACACTCAAGATTCATATAAAATGCAATAGGCTGTTTTATTTACCAGGTCTAGGGTGGCAGAGGGTGCTTGCAGCTGGCTGGGGCTGGCTTATGGTTGATGATGATGATGATGATGATGATGATGATGATGACGATGATGCTACGGGCTCTGGTGTAGTTGCTGAAGGGTAAAAACATTTAAGAATAAAAACAAGTTATAAAAATGAAGGATGGTTTAACTGTCATTATAGTTCTGTGTGACTATCAGTTCTTTTTTTCCATTCAAACAAGACCTCAGTAAGAGCAGCCTACATGATGCGTTTGTGCTTGGCTCTTGTTACCACCATATCGACAGCAGAGATTATATATTTTCATATTCAATAGCAATGTTCTTTACCTGGTGTAGGGTGGCAGAGGGTGCTGGCCACAGCAGAAGGGTCTGGTGTAGTCACTGAAGGAATAGACATTGCAGAATAAAACATTTTTATAAACAGGAAGCATGGTTGCATGGCAACAAATCACGATTGTACCTCTAACAAAAAATAAAGTATTAATGAATGATTGAATGTTTCAAAATATTTCGTACGTGACCATGGTTTAAGCGGGATAATGCCCTCCGAGGTGCCCATTACCAGAAATGAATGGACGACGCGAAAACAACAGTCCACCGCGGTTCACGCCACCGTGTAGTCCATTAATTTCTGATAATGGACACCTAGGTGGGCATTCTCCCAGAGTAGCATACAATGGTCCGTTTACATTTGGCTTTTCTTAACTCCATTAAATTGAGAACAGACAGTGAACATTTTCATAAGAGTGTTTTCTTTACCTGGTCGAGGGCGGCAAGGGGTGCTGGTGGCGGTAGGAGGATCCAAGACGCTGTTGGACCCTGTAACTGATAAAAAAAAGAAACAGATCAGAACCATATATATAAAATAAAAAAATATGGCAAAACTGGTGAGGTAGATCAGCACAGCTGTTTTTAGTTATTTACTAACCTTCTAGCTCCTCTGAGCGCGTTGCTTCGCTCCGCTGGAATTCCTCCAGAAGCGCGGCGCCAGAGTCCTTTGTCCCCGCGTTGCCCGAGTAAGCAGGTCGGTGACCCAAAATGCTGTCTAACGTGCCGAACCACTTGCTTGTCTTCCTACTCGCCCCACTCTGGCTATTGTGGTCCTTGATTCTTTTGTAGTCCTGTTTCAGTTTTTTCATCTTCTCTCTGCATTGCTTCGCGGTATGATATATCCCCGCTTTTTCCAGCTGGCAGCTTATCATAGCAAAGATTTTCAGATTTCGCTGCGCACCTTCAAAATCCCTCTGTATGTCCTCTGTGGCATATATAGCAAGCAAAGCTTTGACCTCCTCGTCCGTCCATTTATCTGTGGCTTTGTCCATAGCTCGAGTGTTTTCGTAGCAAAAGTGTTTTTTAAAAATGGCGGGGGCACAGTATACAAACACAAGAAGCGGAAATGAAGAAGCGGAAAAGGCGTAGCCATAAGGCGTAGCTACCGACCACCAAACACCTACGTCACATTCGTTCTATAGAACCATGAAAAGACCCGACTTCGGAGAAGGAGCTAAATAGTTATAGGAACTAAGGGAGAAAGCCCCGAGTTCCTGTATATCCGAACACGGGAGAAAACGGCCCCGCGGATTAAAAGGTTATTAGAACTACCAAAGGTTCCTACAGTCCGAAAGCGGCTTTTGATCAGCAGTTACTATGAACTACGAACTAAAGTTTATGATGTACTTTTTTAAATATCTATCCACGAAGGCGGGTGAAAAATAATATACAGTAACAACAATAGCGCGAGTCACACTGGTAGCTTACAGTAACACTGGTTACTGTAAGAAAGGTGCGCCAGTTTCTTAAAGCTGGCGTTAAGTCAACACATCGTTAAAAAAATTAATAACTCTCAAATAATGACCAGATAGCTTACAGTTATAACATGAAAGCCTATGCATGAATACGAATTAAAATTTTAATTCATCATTTGGCGTATCATTGTAAAACGTTACGTTGTGTTTTATCAGCAGTTACTATGAACTACGAACGTCATTTCATGATGTACTTTTTTCAATATATATCCACGTTAATATGTCTTACCTTTTATCGATGAGCACACGTAAAAAATCTCTGAAAATCAGCGAAGAGCAGTCCCGTTCTCATGGAAATTTACTAATCGTGGCCTAAACCATGGAAATGGCATCAGACTCTAAACACTGAGCGACGGCCACCAAAAGAGTATAAATATTATATCAAATAATGAATAATAAATATAATTGCATTGGCCGGGAGTCGAACCCGTCCACCCTCTGGACCACCAATGCTGACATACAAAATTGTGAAAATGACTCCATAAATAGGGACACAAATAATTGCCCTCTTCAAGTTCTGCGTTGTCTATCGATTTATATTTATTTATACAGTTTTAGGTTTAAGACATTTCTGTTTAAGAAAGATATTTATTTTATTCAGTTTATTGTTATTTTTTAAGAAAGTACATTTCTGGTAAAACATTTGTTTTGCATGTGTTTATATCACTCAAAAATATGCATTTAATTCAATTCAGGTTCAAGTCAAATAGTTAAAAAATCATTTCACTTACAAAAAAAGAGCCAAAAAAAATCACCATGCATGGAAGGGTGAAGGCAATCGGGTCGGCCGTTCCTGCCAATGAGGTGTCCCTTATTTTTTTATCAAGGAGTTGGCAACCCATAGTTCTACAGTGAGGAACCTTGGAGTTATTTTTGACCAGAACTTATCATTTGACTCGCATATAAAACAGGTTTCTAGGACTGCCTTCTTTCATCTTTGTAATATTGTTAAAATCAGGAACATCTTGTCTCAGAGTGATGCAGAAAAACTAGTCCATGAATTTGTTACTTCAGGATTGGACTGCTGTAATTCTTTATTATTGGGCTGTCCCACATATTCTCTGAAAAGCCTCCAGCTGATCCAAAATGCTGCAGCCAGAGTTCTGATGAGAACTAACAGCAGAGATCATATTTCTCCAGTTTTAGCTTCTCTTCATTGGCTGCCTGTTAAATTCAGAATAGAATGATGCTGAACTGATGCTGAGGAGAGCAGCAGTGGAGTGAGTGTGATGGTTTACAATACTTTTACCAATCTTAAACAAGTTTTGAACAAAGACAGACATTTGGTCATGTTAATGTTTTTTATTTACATTAACATTTTTTTCAAAACAATAACTACCCTCTTCGGGCACTTTTTGGTAGACAGCTTTTCTTTGATTTTTTTTTTTTTTGCCAGTGCCTGGGTGCTGCTCCGCCTCTTCTTTGGATCCACCTTTGGGTGACGGAACAGGTATACATTGAGCTCAGTGAATTTGGACATTTGTGTGACAGTGATTACGTGGTTTTCACTTACTGTGCCAGAGGAGGAGGCAGCGGCCGCAGTGGTGGAGGACAGGGGCGGATTGGGAAGTATTTTTCCATTTTTCCCTTGCCGGCCTCATACCAAAAAAAATACATGCAGTAGTCCTCAGAAAAAAAACTCTAAGATGGCAAACACGTTCCAAGCGACGGCTCAATGGTAGGCTGGAGAACCCACCGGCTCTCAAAACCCTAAGACGTAGCTAGCACGCCAACAATCGCTAACGCTACCTTTTTCTTCGATCCAAAAACCTCCTAACGATTCAACATTGTCATCGAATGATTGCCAAGAACTCATCTGAAAAAAAGTGACAGGCTCCACCTTAAATGTATATAGACTATACAAAGATTAGACATCTGCACAGGCTCGTTTGACAGTTCCGTCCAGGGGAATCATCTTCTTTTCTCGCTCCTCTCGCTCCAGCTGAACTCTCAGGCTCCCATCATGGCCTCCACCGAAGGAAAAAAAGAAGGTAGAGCAGGCTGGGATTTTAGAACAAATATCCTGCCGCCGTCACTGTATAGTCCCGAAGAATGGTTAAAAACTGTTGGCTCAAGATCATCTAATATTGCTTCAACAATTCTTTTTAGAAGGTGTTAATCAGACGCCCACATGTGTAATTGTTTCAACACTAGGGACATTCCAGGATTTTGGTACATTTCAGGGGTGGTCACTTCTGAAAATTTGATCTTCAATTTGATCATTTTTAGGCATATATTTATTGACTAAAGGTAATAGACTATCAAAAAGTTTGATTCGTCAAGCTCAGGTATCGAAGCAGTTTTTTTAATTCGATGCTTAAGTTGGTATGCAATATATTTGGTGCAACCCTGTTACCAATACTTAAAATCCTGTAAAAATTATTTTTAAAATTTTTTTTTTTGCAAATCTTTTGCCAGCATGTAGGCTAAAGAAAGATATATACAACTGAATTATCGATTTGATTTCAGTTAATTACTGGTTTCCTTACATTTTATTGACTTTCAAAGTCTTTCTTAACTGAAATGTCAAAATTCGTATGTGTTGTGGTTTTATTTTTATTAGTTTTATTTTCAGATATTTGCTGAACTGTACATAGAATGAATGATTCAAACTATTTAAAGGGCAGTGGTATTAAGATTTGCAAGATAAGGATATTATACAACATTATTTTAGCTAAAAATGTTACAGCAACAGGGTTGAGGTTGAGTAACAGGGTTGCAGGGTTGAATGAAAATCTATAAAGACCCGATAAAATGCCATGAATATAAGCCCATCACACAGGATTACTGAAATGCTTTTTTATTCATCAAACTTCCATGAAGACACAACAAGTAGGAATGTGATTCATCACTGTAGTATCAATAGAACAGTACTCAGCTTTTTGTATTTCATTTTAGATTGAACTCAACTGGTATGTGGTTTTATACCCCTTCTTTTAAAAGTGTTCAGCAAAATTGAGCATGAACTATACAAAATGGAATTCATTAATGTAACTCATCAATGTAATATCATCAAGAACAGTACAAAAAATGTATGAAGATCAGTCTATTATCATTTTATACTAAAGTCAATAGTCATGAGGTTTAAAACCTCTTTTTAAAAAACTTTTCATCAAAATTGAACATGAATTATAAAAATTGAAGATGAATTTTTAAAAGAAATGAACAATAACACATGGCCGCAAAGTGACCCACTGGAGCCTAAGCCTGAACATGAACACATTGGATTTTAGTTCACAAAATGTCTTTACATTTCTCGTTCACAAGAGGCTATTGAACTCCTGCGGTCACATGACTTTTGGTTTTCATCCGCCATTTTGGCAGTAAACATGACGACCGGCGCCAGCGTTCAAGATTTCCTACCAAGCGAGTATACGTGTCATTTTAATTCAAGTGAAATTCGGCTTTATACTACAAATTACAAAGATTAAACATAAGCGACCCATATGCTGTTAGGCAAATGGTTTTCTGCACCAAAACGTGAAACTGCAAGCACTGATCTCCAGCAACAGTGGTGCTACTGCCGTGCACCTGCGGCAGGAAACATGCTTGTCTGCGCTTCAGAGTTCTGTGCCGTGAAGAGGTTCCACCAAACCTGCCTTCAGATGAAAAGGGTACCGAAACAGTGGGTGTGTCCTAGCTGTAGGAAACTAATCAATGCCCAAAAAAAAAAAAATTTAATTACTCAGTCTTACTTACGAAAGGTGTGTGTGTGTGTACTGTGCGCATCCAATACTGTGCTAATCTACCTGTACTGTACTACCTGTTCAGTGAATACTTGAATCCTGCACCTGTAACTGAAAGCCATCACTTGATTGTATATTTTATATTTTTCTCTATATATTTTCATCACACTAGTCATACTGTTAATATATCTTTACTTTTGTGGGCATCTGAGGGTTGCTTCCAAACAACTTGTCATTGTATTTATATAGTGACAATAAAGCGCTACTACTACTACTAAATGTGTGAATGTTAATGAACTGATATTTTATTGTAAAGTATTTAACTGTTAAGCCAATGCTATTGTCTTCTGTGTCTGTAGCAGTATCTGTAGCGCTCTTAAAACATGGATAGGTTACTCAAATCTAGTGAGTGAGAAAAATAGTCACAACAAAAGTTAGAAGCAAATCAAAAAGGTTTATTTTCTGTTGACACAAATTCACTCAAAGGGCACCACAGAATCTGGTACATTTGTTAGTCCACAACATACACTCACAATTTTATCAGGATAAGTAACATCATTTTCTTTTTCTATGTCTGTGAAAGTTATTGGCACAGTGCTTTGTAAGATAGTATACTTCTGACGGAGTACTCCTATGACTCTTTCGATGTGAATCCTCAAAGAGGCTAGAGATCTTGTATTCTCTATGTCAACAGGATCTAACTGTGTTTTTCCACGAGTAAATGCTGGAATTTTTAATTCAGCCTGACACCTTTCAACAGACTCTTTCACCAGAAACCCCCGGTCTGCCAAAACAACATCCCCTGGGAGAATATTAGGTAAAAAATTACTGTGTTCTGTAATGAACTTAACCCTTAAACTAATTGAACCTTGAGGGCAAATGCCAATTAAATATTTCATGGTGTGATGTGATTTGTATCTTGAGTAACACTGTGCACTGGGTCGCAATCTACTTGGTTTCTCTAGAAAAATTTCAAAACAATCAATGATACAAACAGTCTTCTCGTAGTCACCATTTCTAAATACATATGGAAGAGATGTTCTTAAAGATTCTCTTTCAGGCCACACCACTAGACTTGGCACCAGTCTACAATAAATCAAATTCACACAGTGTTTGAAGTACCTGGAGACAGTAGTTGGGTCGATACCAAAATAAAAACCTAAAAAGTCAAATGTTATGTTCATTCGAAGCTTCATCAAAGTCAACATGTATTGTTGAAAACATGTTAGCGATGATTTAAGTTTGAGAAATGGAGCCAAATATTGAAAAATGGCCATAAGACATGTATAGGTTGCTAACCTGGTGAGGTTATTCACCTTTTTATCATCATTCTGCAAACTAATCTCTGTCAGGGTCTTCCTATTTATTTTGTCCCTTAACAACATATTTTCAGTCCTTAGAGCTTGGCATTCTAGCTCAAGACACTGGATGTGGTTACGACAGGTTTCAGAGGTGCATGGTGGTGTTGCAGGATCAGGCTGGACAGGATCTTCATCGCCTGAGTCTTCCAAAGGATCTGTGATGGGGGGCTCCTTCAAAGGCTCTGTGGTGTGGTCTTCTTTTGCTGCCTTGTTCGGGGGACAATCAGTTGATGTCCTGATGAAAACACAGAAGCAGCAAAAGAAGCTTTCATGCATACAATACTGATGGCAGTTTGACATGTTTACATATTTACAGTTTGACATATTTAATGGAAATCAAATGATATTAGCCTTCATTGAATGAGTTAACTAAAAGTGAACTATTTAATCAGACAGGAGTTTGACCTACCCACCTTTGACAGATGGCTTCTGCGGATAGCTTTGCCTGCTCTATTTTGTGTAATTTTGCCTTCAGCCTTCTGTTGAAAACCTCCAGTCTTGTTATTCGTCTCCTCTTCTCCGGAGATGGAAGGTAGTCAAAAATGGATGGAATAAAATCTGGACTCAACGGGTTATCACTCTTTCTCCCTACAAAATAAAAAGGAATATTTCAACACAGGGTTTGTTTACCGTTAGCTTGCTACACGCTGACTTGCTAACAGGTTACTAGGCTGCGCCAGAGCTACACTTGTTGAGTTAAAACGGGACATCACAGTGTCCATTACTTAGCTATAACAACAACTGGGTGCTGTAATTCAAGTAGGTACTTCGGTAACATGAAACCGACGTGGACACACCTCGGGGCTCTTGATGATCGCTCTGCCGGCTGATTTCAGGGCAACCATCCCGCGGTGTGTCCGCTCTCCGCCAGGTGGATTCTCAGTGTCCGCACCGCAGGGAGCTGAACACGGCGGGATGGCTCCGGCTGATTTCACCAGAGAGGAGGCAGGCGGACAGGGAGACACAGACACACGACCGCGGGTCTCTCTGCTTCCTCTGTCCCCGGTGGTGTGAGCTGCTGAGGGCAACAGACGCACCCACAGCACTTCGTACATCTACTCGCAATAAAAACTGCACTGAACCCAACGTTTTATTGCCTTCACCACTCAACAAGCATACTAATAGCGGCAGCCAGGAAAACCCATGGCACCTGTGACGTCACACGGAAGCCCCGCCCCCAGTCTGGAATTCCAGGAAGGATTTCCAAGCAGCAAATTCAAAATCGCAAATTTCATGCGTTTATGAAATGTTTTGGTGTAGAGTCCAATGATCATTATTGTTCCTCTGTGTATGTATTATCATTATGTATTGGGTGTAGTGTCAGCTTTCTGTAGGCCTTTAAGAAGCATTTCAAACTCAAAGACCTCACAAAGAAAGGCATCCAGGCCTTCCGCAACTGTAGAGGGTCCTACGTAGCCAACCTAGACGGGGGCTACTTTTTCAATTTGGTGGTTCTTCCTAAAGACCTGAAGAAGCCTGAAGAACACCTCCTCAACAAAAAAAAATTCCTGGAAGTTGCTGTCGATGTCTTCAGGAGGGTTGGAGAAGACTTTAAGGACAGGCTCCTTAATCTGACAGAGGAAGACCTCTGCAGGCCAACCATTCAAAAACAGCACCTGATGGACATCGAGAAGTTCGAAGTCCTGGATCAGGATCTGGGCTTTGTACTTCAGCTGCCGCAGGCCTCAATTGACGAGGTAAATTCAAAAACCACAGCGTTGATGATTGTGCCAACTGTCACAAGGTTCGGCCAGAAACAGCCAGGCTTCCTGTCTCTGGACTTCATCAACAAATTTGAGGTCCACAGCATTACAGTGCACTGTGCATGTGTCAGCCAAAAGCCTTTTTCCTTAGCCTTTTGGACTTCCGTAAATGCCCAGGACAGAAGAATCACAGGAATAGGTTTAAAATATATAACAATTTTATTAGGTAGATAAAAGTGTAAATTGTCCTCTAAAATAGCCTAAGCTAATAAGAAAGTGAAATAAAAGAAGTTAAATTAAAACAGTCCAGTTTGTGACGCGAGTGGCCTTCCGTAGGCGCGCCAGTCGTGGAGGAGTGGGGAAGCCCGGCTGGTGACGTCGCTGCTCTGACGGCCGAAGGCTGAGGGAATCCCTGATGACGTCCGTGGCTCGTCCAGGAAGCGGCCCAACCTCGGACAACAGTAGCAAGCGTCAGCGCGGAGCCAGCAAACAGTGCAACCACGATAACAGAGGCAACAATAAAGGAGGTGTCTTACGTCCCTTTTTGTGGTTGTTAGCGAGCGTTGTATGGAAGACAGGTCGGCGTCGGGTCCTCCAGGTCTGGTCAAGGCTCCAGTTGGAAGTCAGCCGTGTCAGCCGCGTTGTACCACTCTGGTGCAGACCACGGTCCTTCGGGCTCGCTCGTTCTGGTTCGGTTCGTTTCGTTTCGTTTCGTTTCATTTCGTCCGGTTTCGTCCGGTCTCGTCCTGCTCTCCAGGTCTACCAGTGTTGGCTCGCCTCCTCCGTCCGATCCCCACTGCCTTCCACTCTCCAGGGCCCACCAGTGCCGGCCCACCAGTGCCGGCCCACCCGCCGCCGCGTCCGATCCCTGCGGAATCCCCCACTGACCTCCCTCCTAGTAAGTCTGCAAACATCCTTTTTATACCAAACCCTCTCAGTGTTCAAGCAACAGGATAGGTGGAGTCCTAATTGTCTGTGTAGCAGATCAGGTGTTGGCAATTGAGTCATTAGTGAGCCGCAGAGGAGACGGTATGTGGGTGGCAGTCAATTTAGAACATACGGTGCACTCATAACACAGCAAACAGTAGCACAGCAACCAGTATATAAAAACACAGCAAACAGTGAATAAACCAACAAACAAAATACCCCACCTCCAGCAGGCTGACAATTCCCCCCCGCCTTGAGTATAGTCGACCCGACTATCACGGACAGAATCGTACTGGTTTGTTACCTTGGGTCGAGCGTGAAGAACGCCGCAGGGGCAACTGGTCCCCATTACCTTGAGGAGCAGGCGGGACTGGGGGGGTAGGCGACCCAGGCACACTGCTCAATGGCGGACCTTGCGCAGGACCATCCGTCTGGGTGGAGGGTCGTCCTGCGCCAGTTCTTGGGGGCCCTGACGGTGCCTTCCTTCAAGCATAGAAGGTCAGGGGCCAGTAGGCCCTCCCTGGGCCTGGTAGGCCGTGGTCCACGTCCCGGTCCTGGTCGGTGTCGTGTCTGGTTTCGTCTAACAGGGCCACTTTGCGTCGGGCGTCTCCCTCTAGGGCACTGAAGACAAAGTCTGCTTGCTGATCACCTGAGAGAGGTTGTGCGCGCAGCATAGCCTGCACCTGGGTCCGCCATTCCCCAAATCGCCGCCGCTCCCCGTTGAACTTTGGCAGCCATGGGGCACTATAAAACCAAGGCATAAACAAGGGTGAGGCTGGGGCATTAGATACATTAGGCCTACTTTTATCACCAACAGCATTTTGACTAGCATGGGTTTCTTCTGTGTCACTGGGCATCCTGCCGACAACGCCAGTTAAATGTCAGCCAAAAGCCTTTTTCCTTAGCCTTTTGGACTTCCGTAAATGCCCAGGACACAGAAGAATCACAGGAACAGGTTTAAAATATATAACAATTTTATTAGGTAGATAAAAGTGTAAATTGTCCTCTAAAATAGCCTAAGCTAATAAGAAAGTGAAATAAAAGAAGTTAAATTAAAACAGTCCAGTTTGTGACGCGAGTGGCCTTCCGTAGGCGCGCCAGTCGTGGAGGAGTGGGGAAGCCCGGCTGGTGACGTCGCTGCTCTGACGGCCGAAGGCTGAGGGAATCCCTGATGACGTCCGTGGCTCGTCCAGGAAGCGGCCCAACCTCGGACAACAGTAGCAAGCGTCAGCGCGAAGCCAGCAAACAGTGCAACCACGATAACAGAGGCAACAATAAAGGAGGTGTCTTACGTCCCTTTTTGTGGTTGTTAGCGAGCGTTGTATGGAAGACAGGTCGGCGTCGGGTCCTCCAGGTCTGGTCAAGGCTCCAGTTGGAAGTCAGCCGTGTCAGCCGCGTTGTACCACTCTGGTGCAGACCACGGTCCTTCGGGCTCGCTCGTTCTGGTTCGGTTCGTTTCGTTTCGTTTCGTTTCATTTCGTCCGGTTTCGTCCGGTCTCGTCCTGCTCTCCAGGTCTACCAGTGTTGGCTCGCCTCCTCCGTCCGATCCCCACTGCCTTCCACTCTCCAGGGCCCACCAGTGCCGGCCCACCAGTGCCGGCCCGCCCGCCGCCGCGTCCGATCCCTGCGGAATCCCCCACTGACCTCCCTCCTAGTAAGTCTGCAAACATCCTTTTTATACCAAACCCTCTCAGTGTTCAAGCAACAGGATAGGTGGAGTCCTAATTGTCTGTGTAGCAGATCAGGTGTTGGCAATTGAGTCATTAGTGAGCCGCAGAGGAGACGGTATGTGGGTGGCAGTCAATTTAGAACATACGGTGCACTCATAACACAGCAAACAGTAGCACAGCAACCAGTATATAAAAACACAGCAAACAGTGAATAAACCAACAAACAAAATACCCCACCTCCAGCAGGCTGACACATGCACTATAACAGCACAAGACCACCAGACACACCTCCTCTGGGCACGCAATGGCCTCCAGGACATTGTTGGGAATAACTACAGCCTCTACAGCTGCCTCGGGATGCATGAGGCCATCAACATGCAGACCCCCCTGGATGGCAGGGAGTTAGGGATGAAGAAGGAGCTGTTCGACATCTGTAAGGCCCCAGTGACCTTTTTCCAACTATACTCCACTTCCCCTCATGTCAAGTACAGTATGAGGTACTATCATCCCATCAGCGGCCTCATAACCCTCTGTGGTCTCCAGCATGTGGCCACAAAGCAGGCCATGGACACAGAAGCCTGGAGATATGTAAGCCATGTGAAAGAAATGGCGAGGAAGATAGTGGGCCAGCTGGGGGCCAGGGTGGAGTATGTGGCCAGGTTTGACAAGCCATCAACCATTTGCAACATGTACTCACCACAGCAGTACATAGATGAAGATGCGCTGCTGAAGCTTGTGTCCAAACGCCCTGTTTTGCTGCCCTTCCAAGGCAAGGCAGTTCCCCATACTTTTGTTAGATTTGGTTCTTTTAGTTGGAAGCTCAAGAACGGACCGGAGTAATTCAAGTGAAAATGAAGTCTTTATTTGTAGTCACACGTCAAAGCATATCAGCCCTGGGCTCAGTGGGAAAGAGTTCCCGCAGGAAGTCTGTCAGACTGCGCGCCGATTTCCGGGTATCATTTGTATTTATAGCCTCATAGGTTGGACTCACACTCGACCTAATATGATTGGACATGAGTAGGTTCAACATGCTTCGTCATTCTCTGGATCAGCCCAAAACAATGTGTGTGTGTGTGTGTGTGTGTGTGAATCTGCCCTTGCTTTCCCAGGCTTTCCTAATTGTTTTGTCTTTCTACTCCTGGATCACTTTAGGTCATAATGGAAAAGTACTGAGACTTATTTCATTCATAATGTCTAAGAACATAATGTCTCTTTCTCTCCCTTCTTTTTTTTTCTTCATCCCCTTCATCATCCACCATCCCCGCCGTTCATCATCATCATCATCATCATCATCCTCGCCACGATGTCTCGGCGCAAGCAGCCCAACCCCAACAAAGTCAAGCTGTGAGCAGTTGTTGCAGACACAAACACAACAAACCCCGCCCCCTCCCGCCCCGTCCCCGAGACTCGAGCGAACACGCGAGTGAGCGTTGCTTTACGAAAAGGACGGCAGTCATGGAGAACTCCACAGAGGAGATCCAAGAGGGGGGAGGAGCCAACACTGAGATAAACGAGAAGGAGGCGGAGCTAAAAGAGGAGAAAACGCACAATAACCTCAAAGGACCGATCAACGGCGTGTCGGAGGGAGCAACAAGTGGAGGAGAGAAGCTTCAGAACGGAGACCGAGGGGGAGGCGACCTCTCCTCCATCAACGCCATGATGTCAGCGGTGATGTCAGCAGCAGGGACCATAAACGGAGGAGGAGGAGACGAAGGAGAGAGTGGAGTCCCTCCGTTAAGAGGAGGCAGGACCCCGAGGAGAGCGGCGAGGAGCCGCCCAACAAGAAGGTGCCGGAGGACGCGGCGGCGGCGGTTCAGGGGTCGGAGGAGGAGCTGCTGCCGTGTCCCATCTGCTTCAACACCTGCAGCTCCAACGTTCTTGGATCAAATTTTTTAAAAAAAGCCAACGTTCTTGGACCAAAAAAAATAAAAAATGAAAAAAGCCAACGTTTTTGGACCAAAAAAAAAAAGAAAAAAAAGCCAACGTTCTTGGACCAAAAAAAATAAAAAATGAAAAAAGCCAACGTTTTTGGACCAAAAAAAAAAAGAAAAAAAAGCCAACGTTCTTGGACCAAAAAAAATAAAAAATGAAAAAAGCCAACGTTTTTGGACCAAAAAAAAAAGAAAAAAAAGCCAACGTTCTTGGACCAAAAAAAATAAAAAATGAAAAAAGCCAACGTTTTTGGACCAAAAAAAAAAAGAAAAAAAAGCCAACGTTCTTGGACCAAAAAAAAAAAGCCAACGTTCTTGAACCAAAAAACTAAACAAAAACAACGTTCTTGAACCAAAAAAAAAAAGAAAAAAAGTTTGGACAAAAAAAAACACACCCAAACTCTTGTGGTGTAGCAAAAAAACTAAACAAAAAAAATGTTCTTGAACCAAAAAAAAAAGCCAACGTTCTTGGACCAAAAAAAAAAAAAAAAAAAAGCCAACATTCTTGGACCAAAAAAAAAAGCCAACGTTCTTGGACCAAAAAAAAAAGCCAACGTTCTTGGACCAAAAAAAAAAGCCAACGTTCTTGGACCAAAAAAAAAAGCCAACGTTCTTGGACCAAAAAAAAAGCCAACGTTCTTGGACCAAAAAAAAAAGCCAACGTTCTTGAACCAAAAAAACTAAACAAAAACAACGTTCTTGAACCAAAAAAAAAAGAAAAAAAGTTTGGACAAAAAAAACAAACCCAAACTCTTGTGGTGTAACAATATTCCAGGTGAAACTCCTGGCGAGAGTCGGTTGTTCTGGCCAAAAATGTATGTGGCTAATTTATGGTAAGTATTTTGTCAAAAATCATGTCTATAAAATAGGTACTAAATGACTCCAATGACCTGAAATGTGCTCCTAAACGTTTTTTGTCGAACAGCTCCGGAACGAAAGGTCGTAGACAGTCGGGAGTCTCGCTTTGAAATTCTTCCCTTGCACATGTTGTTGTCTAGTTATCTATCACGCACTATAGAGTTTATTTGGCCTTCATTCTGCAGTGCAAAGTCCAGATTTGTTCTGGATCGCTGTGGAATTGGAAAATGGAGTGCCACATAGGGTCCAGCACCAAACGACCACGGAAAAATGGCAAGTGTAATTATGTTTTGAAGACTGAGATAATCATACAGTAGATTCCTTCAGAAGTCTGTGTCTACATACAGGATAGTGACATAAAATCCTTAAAGACAAAATGTAATTCCCAGAAAGATACATTCTTATATGTACTTAAACCCGGAGCAAAGTGATATATATATTTAAATTGAGCATTTCTCTCCCCTCCAGGTCCAGTTGCTGTTACCGTGACAACTTACTCATTATAGTCACATTGGTGGCTCTGGTCTGCGCATTCATTCAGTTATTGTTAATGCTGATGCATTACAAATATATATAAACAAAATTTGATTTGTTTGAGTCTTGGACTCATTATGTTCTAAAAAGAAAATGTTTTAAAAAAATAAACGTTTGCTAAAATCATGTCATTTGTATGTCTTTCTTTAAGACTTATTTTCTTTAGGGCTATATCATAGATGGGAATATGGGAATTTTCCGAAACTTAATCTATGGCAGGTTAGGATTAGGGTATAATAGACAAGAATGTGGAAATCCTGTAGATAAGAATGTGGAAATTCCGTAGATGAGAATGTGGAATATTCCACTTTCTGATCTATTGCATGGTCTATGATAGATGAGAATGTGGAATATTCCACTTTCTGATCTATTGCATGGTCTATGATAGATGAGAATGTGGAATATTCCACTTTCTGATCTATTGCATGGTCTATGATAGATGAGAATGTGGAAATCCCGTAGATGATAATGTGGAATATTCCACTTTCTGATCTATTGCATGGTCTATCATAGATGAGAATGTGGAATATTCCGCTTTGACACATTTTAATAGTTACAGTATATTAAAAACAAAAAGTTAGAGCTCATGAATTTTGCTCACCGTGTGGTCGAGGCTGCTCCATATGTCTATCCACTTCCTACTTCCTGTTGACACAGGAAGTCCAAGTTTTCAACTTGAAAACTTAAACTTAAATTTCTTTAAGTAAACTCAACTTGTTGAATTTACACTGTAAATTCAACAAGTTGAGTTTACTTAAAGAAATTTAGGAAACCGATTACCTTGGGAAAAGTAAGTTAACAAACTTAATTGTGTGAAGTAGCGTGAAATTATAATTTCACGCACACTTTTACCAAGGTAATCGGTTTCCTCAATTTCTATTAGTAAACTCAACTTGTTCGAATTTACAGTGCATACATGCATCATTCAACAGATTGAAGCAGCACTAGCAGCTTGGTATGTTTGCTCTGTAACTTCTTGATTTTTGCCAGATACAAAGCGTTGATACCTGACTGCTTTTGCTCTATTTCAGTGTGTAACATGTCAGTCTCACCTTAGATGTTGTTTTTTATTGCACTTTGGATTGTTTCAAAAGTTAATTTATATCACATGGTCAGCACATGGTCAGTAAAATGACATAGGTGTAAATGTGGAATTTCTCCATCAAAATTTCAAATTTTGTAGAGGATCATTTCTGCAGCTAGAAACGCTCCTCTTTCGTCTGTGTGCTTCAT
The DNA here is from genome assembly GCF_027942865.1 of Odontesthes bonariensis. Taxonomy (NCBI): domain Eukaryota; kingdom Metazoa; phylum Chordata; class Actinopteri; order Atheriniformes; family Atherinopsidae; genus Odontesthes; species Odontesthes bonariensis. The sequence goes on from NC_134516.1 coordinate 887,043, forward strand.
GCAACCTGTGTTTGTTAGTGTTTACCCACTGACACTGCCTTTTAATGCGTTAAAGTGTCGTTTTCAGCCATGCTAATTCATGAGCTAACAGTAATGCTGTAGATCAGAAATGGGAAACGTGGTACTATATGTAGATCAGAATTGGGAAACGTGGTACTATATGTAGATCAGAATTGGGAAACGTGATACTATATGTAGATTAGAATTTGGAAAAACCAACCGCAACCCTAACTCATACGCTCATTTATTTCATGGCCCTCTGCAGGTCAAACATATGACATCTGGCTTTAAGCAAGATGGTGAGTAGATATTCATGGCATGTTTATAGTGCGTGTGTGTGTGTGTGTAAAAAAATGCAGCTCATTAATTTTGCTCCCTTTTCTATTGCACACAGGCACATAAACTGTGCGGTCTGTGCTACCGCACATATAGCGACCTGAAGCAGCACTTGAATGTCAGTCACACCATCAAAAATATGGACGAATTCACCCTCCTCATGAAATATGGCAATGCAAGGTAAGAGTTGCCTTTCTAATTGTATTTTCTTTTTTAGTATGTCTTGTGCAGCATAAATAAAATTGAAAATGCTTGAATGTGAAATTGTCAAAATGCACTCCATTCATCTAATAGCATCCACTGGATGGCTCTTTTCCTTCAACAGAACACGGGCACATTTGGATTGCACCATCTGTGATGGGAAGGCCTTTGTCCGCCTGGACAAGCACTTAATTCACACCCACTTGATCACATCCACCGAGGCAAGCGCATCTAGCTAATCTATGTGCATGACACGCATAATCTTTTGGTTGACGGCAATATTAAAATGTTTCTCTAATTTCAACAGGAAAGGGAGCAGATTGTCATCCAGGCCAAACATTTGGCAATTGTCAAAGAATTTGCTATTCTGCGCGAGTCAGACCCGTTCCCACCGCTAGTCTCAAACCTGGGAATGGCCATTGATTCAGGTATGGCCGACTTTTTCTTCTTTAATTTTAAAAAAATAATAATAATTTAAAGGAGCAGTGTGTAAGATTTGCTGTTCGCTAGATTCTGTAATTTCCAATTACGTTTAAATGTGGTTGCTAGATTCTGTACTTTCCGATTGCCCCTGAAGGCTAGTGTTAGCAAGCTGGTCCATATGCTAATAAAAGCTAATTATGTTTGCAATTGTGTCTATCTACAAACGACTGTTCTCGACAAACAGACGGCGAGACCCCGTTGGACTTGGGTCAGCCTGAGGTACAAGTAGACCACCCGAGAACCTCAACTCCCACCCGTGTCATGAGCCCGAGCTCCACATACGAAACCCAGGAGTTACACCGTGAAAGCACACTCACAGACGAAGGCATTTTTTCAAACCTTGCGTTTGATGAGAGTGACGTCACCCGGCCCTGCCTCGCATCAGCAGCAGCGGCCGCCCCGACCCACACCCAACCGGCACGGTCCCCGCAGCAGCTGACCGGACCCCTCCCATGGAGACATCCCAATTCTCCGGTTTCTCCAGCTCCAACTGCGCGGCTGGGCACAGTTACGAGGAGTTGGCCAGCAGGGTTGCCAAACTCGAGCGCACGCTGTTGGAAAAACAGACGGCCGACTCTGGTGGCAGAAGGTCCGAAGAGCTCCAACGGACCCCGAGGTCGGTCCAGAAGGGCGAGCAGGCTGAAAGGCTGTACGAAAAAGTCATCCGTGACTTTCAGCAGTTTCGTCTGGGAGCCCGGACGGGCCGCAAGGACATCGATAACGCACATCAGTGCGCCAGCCATTGCCTCCGGTACTGCAAGTACATGGTGGGCGGACTGACCGAGAGCGCGACAGCGAAGGACCTGAGGTTCCTCGTTCGGATGGACAGGCTGCGGCAATATCCAGTCTACCTCAAGGGCAAGGGCTACATGCCAACGACTATAAGGAATATGATGATTAATGTGGGACTTTTCTACAAACACATCAGTCACGCTTTCCTTGCGAAAAGTAAGTTGAAGTCTGAAGACGTGAGTAGGGTGCTCTATGAGCTGAAGAGATTAAAGTCGGAGATCCACAGCCAGGTCGTCGTCCGTCAACAGAGGGTCAGGCGCAAGAAGACGGGTATTGTTGTTGTTATTTATTAATAAAATTATTTATTGGGGCCAAGCAGCGCAAGTCACTATATTTATTTAACACTGTTTTCAACCATTGCACTTTAGAAAGAGGTATTGTGAAACCCATCTGTTTCTCTTCTCCTGGTCTATTATCTCCATAGAAGAGAAGCTGGACTCATCTCAAGAGGTGGAATTCTTGATAAAAGCAAAAAAGAGAATTACACAAATTTTAGCCACGCTTCCACAGGCAGTCAAGCAGAATGGACATGCAAAGCTGATGGGCTACATGATGGGTTACCTTTGTATAATCAGTGGGCACAGGTCCGTGGTCCTTACAAATATGCTCCGGGAACATGTGGTCAACGCCGACAGGTGGATGGGGGGAAAGCGCTTCCAGATACTAGTGAGTACAATTGCTCATTCAATTCAATTCAATTCAATTTTATTTGTATAGCCCAAAGTCGCAAAACACATTTTGCCTCGCAGGGCTTTACAATCTGTGCAGGGAGTCACACCCTCTGCCCTTAGACCCCCGTAGGTGGTTTAATCCCCTAATGGTTTAGTCCCCTGGTGGTCATCAGCTTTAAACATCGAATTAGCCATGTTTTCCATAGACTTGAATGGCTTCTTGCCATGTGGGTGATTTAACAAAAAAAAGTTTCTTTTCCATTCATTCATTCATTCATTCATTCCTCAGGTAGACGAGCACAAGACGGTCAAAAGCTTTGGGCAGGCCTCCTTGGTCCTCGACCACACAGAGTACTCATGGCTAGAACAGGTCACACTGGGCAATTGCTGGAGCGCTGCTGCAGCAGCCGAAACCAACGTTTTCCACACTACCCTTGGCGGACCCATCATGAAGCCCATCAACTTCCTGCACCTGGCCTGGTCAGCTTCAATGCCATACGTAGCAGCGTGGCCACTCAGGTAGGCAAAACTGACACTGAGATTCAAATCGATTCACACGTCATACTTTTTCCTGTGTTCTTTTCTCATCCTGTGGCTCAGAGGTGGAGCGGGTTGTCCACTAATCAGAAGATCGATGGTTCGATCCCCTCCAGTCTGCATGTCGAAGTGTCCTTGGGCAAGATAATGAACCCCGAAAGGAGCTATATAAGTAGAGTCCATTACCATTTAACATCCTTTCTCTTTGTTTTCCCTGGTTCTCAGGCCGCCAAGCACCTGACGGAGAGTGAGCGGTGCAAAGTTGCACGATCTATGTGCCATGACCCAAGCACAGCAGAAAAGTTTTACGTCGCTCTACCCGAGAGGGATGAAGCCTACGAGACCCGGCAGCTCCGCTTGAAGGCCCTCCACATTGAAAGCAGGAAAAGGAAGGCCCGTCCAAAGGCACTCAAGTAGTCTGAGATCCTCTGCGACACGTCCTCCGAGGAAGACGACGAGCTGGTCTGTGACGACGAGCCTGACTCCAGTTCCTCACTGTCATCAGAGGAGCTCATGGTGATGAGGGAGAAAAGGACCGGGAAGAGGAAATGCCACAGTCCTATCCACGACTCCCCCGTAGAAGAACCTGCTGTGCACATTTATACGCCATCCAAGATGAAAGTGGATATTGAAAGACTCAAACCATCCATTGCGCAGTATTATCACGACAAATGGCAGGTCACAGTCAATGTCGAGAGGGAAGATGGGTCTCAGTACCACCACAAAGAGATGTCATACCCTCCAGCCATGCTTTTTGCCCAAGACACGCCAGCCATTCCAGACACAACAGCCATCGAAGACACGCTAGCCGTCCCAGACACGCCAGCCGTCCCAGACACATCAATCACATAGAACAGGGATGTCAAACTGATCCATAAAGGGGCCTAGTGGCTGCAGGTTTTCAGCCCAACCATGCAGCAGCACACCTGACTTGGCTCATTCAATCGACTCAACTAAGCTGTGCAGTCCAGTCCAGTACAGCTCAGTTGAGTGATTGAATGAGCCAAGTCAGGTGTGCTGCTGCATGGTTGGGCTGAAAACCTGCAGCCACTAGGCCCCTTTATGGATCAGTTTGACACCCCTGATGTAGAAGATATGTTCACAGTTCGAATGTCCAAATTTTACTGTTGAAATATTTTTTTGAGAAAAGGCAAGTGCTAACCCTAACCCTAAGTGCACTTTATTATTTCAATCACCAACACTTGTGCATTCAAGGCATCATGTAAGTCTTAGAAAATCACTTGTGTGCATGTGTTGAAATGTGTTCACAACAATTCTTGAAATGTTGAAAGAAAAAACAATAAATGTTTGCTTAAAAGCACGCCATTTTTGTTTTTCAAATGTTAATATAGATGAGAATTTGTAAATCCAATAGATGAAAATGTGGAATAATCCACTTTCTAATCTAATGCATGGTCTATCATAGATGAGAATGTGGAATAGTCCACTTTCTAATCTATTGCATGGTCTGTCATAGATGAGAATGTGGAACAGTCCACTTTCTAATCTAATGCATGGTCTATCATAGATGAGAATATGGAATAGTCCACTTTCTAATCTATTGCATGGCCTGTCATAGATGAGAATGTGGAACAGTCCACTTTCTAATCTAATGCATGGTCTATCATAGATGAGAATATGGAATAGTCCACTTTCTAATCTATTGCATGGCCTGTCATACATGAGAATGTGGAATAGTCCACTTTCTAATCTATTTTATGGTCTATCATAGATGAGAATGTGAAAACCGTGTATATGAGAATGTCTATCCACTTCCTGGATAGCTAGCTGAAGTTAACAACAGGGTCACCAAAAATTTATAATTGCATTGAGCATATTTGGGTCGATACCTGTACACCTGAGGTGCTAAGTGTTGAAACCTGACTGCTTTTGCTCTATTTCGGTATGTTATGTATTAGTATCACCTTAGGTGTTGTTTTTTAATGCACTTTATTTTAATCGTGTATGACTGGACATTTGACAAAGTGTCACAGGGGAAATATAATAGATGTGTATATGGAATAATCCACCTTCTCATTTAGTGGCCTTTTTTTCCCCCATCACATGCTCACATATGCCCTGCTCACTGTGACAACTTCCTGTCCTGGCCATTTTTGCGACGGCTGCGGCAGGTGAAGGTGACTCAACAGGTGCACGGACAGAGAGAATGGTAAGTTGATATGTTTACGGCTGGAAATGCTTGTTTTTCATGCCTGTGCTTCATGTAGCATTTGTTTGTTATTGTTTACTGACTTCTGCTGCCTTTCAATGTGTTAAAATGTCCTTTTCAGGCCATGCTCGTATATGAGCAAACGCTAACGCTAACACAGATCAGAATTTGGAAACATGTGGTCCGATAAGTAGATTCAGGGCTCTCAAGTTTTCAAGTTTGCTTGGAGTGAGATTCGGGCGGGGCAGGGGCTGGGCCGTGTGCGCGGAGGGGGGGGTGGGTTCTTTCGTTGTTGTTTTTTTTTGGGGGGGGGGGGGGGGGGGGGGGGGGGGGGGCTGGTCCCTTGCAGTATTCCATCACCATAAACTAGCTAAAAAACAATTGTTTTATTTATACCAAAATCACAAATCTTCACTTTTACACTAAATTCTGCTATATTTTAAAATAAATTGTTTTAGGTATGCAAAGTCTTAACAAACAAAAATTTTTTATGAGAGTTGTTGTAAGTGTTTGTGGCAGATTGTGATGCTTGATGACTGATATTGGGGGCTCCCTTTTAAAGCACAGCCATTTTCACAGTCATGATGGATGACAGAGTTCCATTCAGAGCCAACGTGTTCCTGGTCTTGGTTTTATTGAGCCCCACCATGGAAAAAACCCTCTCTGCATCAGCATTTCAGTGCGGCAGAACTAATACCAGTTTGGCAATTGTAAATAGCCTTATTGGGAATCTGCTCATACCAGTCACCTTTGAAAAGAATTAACCACGGAAGCCTAATTACACTCCTACATATTTTTCATTTTTCATTAAGTTGCTCATGTCAAAGGGTGTGTGCTGAATATTTAGGTCTACTACTCCAACGAACACTTTAAGGCAGGTATTGGTCTTTTACAAAGAGTAGGAAAACTATAGTAACTAACAAAAGATTAAAATAAATGAAGATATGACCTGCTGAAGATCCTGACGGTTCTCTTCCACCTCCAGCTCGTCTACAACTTCTGCACGCATTCAGAGCATAAAGGTTATGTCCGCTGTGCATTCATGGAACGCGTGCTTGCAGCTTAAAGCTATTTCAGACCTCACCCGGCAACAAGAAATTCTGTTTTCTGATTGGCTGAGAAATTCTGTTTTGTGATTTTCCCATGGGTTGCTAAATCAAGACAGCTGTACCAGAGCTATATTTCTGAGCTGTACGAGCGCACCTGCCATTGACTCGTTTATAGTATCGGCCATTATAATTTCTGTGCGACGAAGTTGATCATTTCTCAGCGTGAGAAATGGCATGTGTGGCGTGTGAGCGTGTGAACTTGTTGAAATGCGTGTGTCTCACGCTCATTGCGTGAGACTTGAGAGCCCTGGTAGATTAGAATTTGTAATTACTTGGTTTAATTCCATATTCTCATCTGTTACCTTCACATCATTGTCCATCCTGCTGCAATGTGCTTTGTTTGCAGGAGCAGCAGCAACAGCAGCAGGGGGAGGAACAACAGGAGAAGCAGCAGCAGCAGGAGCAGCAGGGGGAAGAGCAGAAGGAGGAACAGCAGGCGCAGCAGCAGAAAAAGCAGGGGGACGAGAGCGTGGACCAGCAGATATACAGCCAATACAGGGCCACAGTCGAAGCCATATTCCGCCATCGAGGCATGCCCGTGCCCCCTGAATTTTCACATCCCGGGAAAGGGTACGATCTCGTGCCATGTCACCAGGAGGAGGAGAAGCCCTGTGGCCAAGCCCTGAGTGGCACTCAAAAAGAGTATCATTCCCTGACATTGTGTCACGATGATGATGAATCTTCCTCAGCGACAGGCACCTCCAACTATGTCACTGCATGGGAGTCACCTGCTCGCTCCTCCCTCTCTTCCCCGTTCTTCACACCTTGGGCCACTCCCGAGAAAATATGGGTCCCAGGCAGTTCATCATCCTCCAGCAGTCAGGACAGCCAGGACACCATCAGCTGGAGTGAATGGGAGTCACAATTTTGTCCCTTCCACGATTCATCTTTCTTCACACCTCAGGACAGTTCAGAGTGATTCAGAGTGAATCTGACAGCCGGAGTCACTCCACGGCTTGGCCCCCCCCCAACTCCTGAAGCTGCCTGCAACTTTTGGATCCTCAAGTGAATTGCCATTGTGTATTCTTGAACTGTCAAATAGAAATAAATGTTTGCTGAAATCATGTCATTTGTATGTTTCTCAATTGGTGATAAAGATGAGAATATGGACATTTTGTAGATGAGAATGTGGAATATTCCACTTTCTAATCTATTGCATGGTCTGTCATGGATGAGAATGTGGAATAGTCCACTTTCTAATCTATTGCATGGCCTGTCATAGATGAGAATGTGGAATAGTCCACTTTCTAATCTATTGAATGGTCTATGATAGATGAGAATGTGGAATATTCCACTTTCTGATCTGTTGCATGGTCTATGTTGTGGAGAAATTGCTGAAGTCAATGGTCAACGGTGAGGTCAGGAGGGAAGAAACTGTTCAGAAGTCTTTGATGTCTTATGCTGTAATATTTTTTGACGCTTGGCCAAGGAGAATTAGAGACACTCAAAATATATCATATGTGCCTGAGTCGGTCTCACATTCTGCCGAACTCCTGCTGGTGGATAGACTTTAAACCTCAAGCTAACACCACAAGGCTATACGCCCCAAATTAGGAGACAGAGAATGTTTTTACCAATGGAGGTGTTATTGTCAACATATTCTAGTCTGGAGACACAGATGTCTGTTTATGTCAAAGGCAGGCTTTCTATTATGTCTGAGATAAGCAGCAACAAGTCGCTTCGACCCTAGTCGGCTCACAAACCAGGCGAGAGCATGTTTAACTTCCAGACAGTCATGTTTTACATTTGGCTTTTACTTTGTGCCCCCATCACAGCTGAAATTGCAGTGGAGGATATTTTGTGTTCGTGTGTTCTGATTTGCTGTTGCTATTTTAGTCCACTAGATGGAGACATTGCCATAGCAGGTGAAATCTGGATCCCTCTGGTGGCTGTTCAGCACTTGTTGTGCTTTGCAGAAGTGCAAAACAATTATTGAATTCTTATTGTTGTTTTTTGTGTTTCCTTTTTTTAAGATTCTATCATTTTGTTTAAGTATTGTCAGTAATATCTTCCAAAAATAACATGCATTCACAATATTTAGCTGTTATAGTCTGGGTTCAGAAAACATTTATTTATGCAGGTTTGACTGGTGTGAAACCTACAAAATGTCAATTACAAAGAATAATTGTATGTCCTGAAGCATTACAGTGTGAAATTATATAAGCAGGTGAAGAACTTTACGTCGACTATGGGGTCAGACAGCGCCCATTTGGTGGGGAAGCCATGGGACTTTCGTGGCTGGATGACTGAACTGAATTCAGCCCACCTCCCACTGTCAAAAATAGGGTTGAGTGTGATGTGAATAATTTCATTTTCTAATTTATCACTTAATGTTTAAGTGCAATTTTTTGTTTCAACTTTGTGGTACGTATTGTGGTAGTGTAATTTGTAGTAGTATTTTTAGTTATTTGTAGTTAGTATTTATTGCAGTAAAAGTTCAGTGAAACCTTTAATAGTATTGTTGTAAGAGGGTCCTCTTCAGGGCAGAGGAGGACGTGAGGCAGATTGGCAAAAACCTGGAAGAAGGCCGGCACATCACAGAGGAGCAGAAGACCAGGTTCCGCTACTGCTGTGAGGCCGTGCTGCTTCTGAAGCAATACCAGAGGCCAAAGGTGGTGGAGAAACTGACGGTGAGGGAAAAGAAAACTGCGATACCAATTTTGTCATTGTGGTTTTCTGAACGTCTCTGACGTTCGTTTGGGTGCCATTTTGTTTCCAAGGCAAAAGAGTGGCTTGAGCGCAAGTGGTACGGAAACTATGTGGTGGTGGTCCACCAAGCGGCAGGGAATCCGGCTGCCTCCTTTGGACTGGCAGAGGGCGACGACGCTGTAAGATGGGTTTTTGGCGTTGTTGAAAGCAATGCCAGCGGCGGTGTTTCCTGACTGCTTTTAACCATGCTGGCTTCTCTCCCTCTGCAGCTGCTCAAGGCGTACTTCACAAAAATCAGGGCCGGCTATCTGCAGGACAGTGATGTAGAGGACCCCTGCTTTTTCCTCAGCCGCTCTGGTTCCGCAGTAAAGAGCGCCCACGTGGACTTGAGCCGTCTGCACCGACAGTGAGTGTACGACTTTACTTGCTCTGGACTTATTTTCCTTTGCAGCGCTCGCACCCAGGGCTCTGGAATCCTGACGTCGGCTTGTCCTGTCCGCTTGCATTTAGCCAGTTAGGGTTCCTCAAGCGGTTACTGGGGCTCACTAAAACCCTGTGCACTGCACTGTCTCTCTGCCTTCCAGCTACAATCTGCCGACAGTCAGCAGCCAGGACGTGCTGCAGATCGTGGGCCGGGAAGTGAGGCTCCTGGAGGAGGACGTAAGGACTCCCCTCTTCTCCTACCTGGGGCTCTCGGAGGGCTCAGCTGAAACCCAGCTGAGTATGCAGCAGGTGGCGCTCGTGTCCATCAACCTGGAAGCTCTGGCAGGGTGGGTGCATTTGATCTTGGAGCGGCACTTTCTACTTGTACCAAGGGAAAGCTGCGTGTTTGGAAACATGTTTTAACTCATTCATCTGCACGTTCTCCTCCCTCAGCACCTCGGACGACGCCCAGAGCCCCAAAAGACCACGCAGAAGCTCAGAGGAGGACCTGGGTGCTTTCTTCCAGGCGTTTCCGGTCACCCTGGATGGCATGCCTCCTGTCAAGAGGAAGAGGGTTGAGGCTGGGTTCCCCCCATCAAGGGGCCTCTCTGACAAATGGCGGTCTGCTCAGCTGAAGCTGAGGCAGGACCACCTGACGAGTGAGTTCCTTTTTTTCTTTCTATGACCCTTCCTCAGCAGGTTCCAACGCAGGGTGTGTTTCGGTCCGCTCTAACCGCACACATCGGTATCTTGCTGTCTCCTAGCCAAATGGACCCGGCAGAGGCCCACCCTGGCTAAGGTTCAGAGCTTTATAGCCAGGTCCAACTGGACAGGGAACTGCATCTCTGCAGAGGAGGTCCTGGAGCACTGGGCGCCACCGACCATGGGTTCCCCGGAGGACGACCAGGACCTCGTCCGCCACATCCGGGAACAGAGGTGGGCGGGACTCTTGATTTCGGAGAGCAGGAAGACTGGCGCCGGAAGAGGCGGGTTGATGTCGCATGCCGGTTCCCCACGATGAAGCTGTGTGTTCAGAATCTGCCAGCCTTTAGCCGCGGTTTTGGCGCACGTGGCAAATCTGCTTGTGAATACTGATGCCTTTGTGCTCTTTTTACTTCCACAGGCGTCTTTGCGACCAGGGCTTTCACCAAAGGCTCCGTGCTGTGTGACTACCACGGCAAAGTGACGAGCGCTACTGAGGGCCGGCGCCTGATGGAGTCCCTGAAAGCGGGTGAAGACTGCTATATCTTCTTTTTTAAGTCCGGGGACCAGGAGCTGTGCATCAACTCCCAGGTTAACCCGTGCGAGTGTCACCCGCAGTTGCCCACGTTTGGACGGATGATCAATCATTCTGCCAAGAACTTTAACGTCAAGGGCGTGGTGTCAAAGTTTCAAGGCCTTGAAAACCCCGTCTTCCTGATAAAGGCCACTCGTGACACAAAAGCAGGTGAGGAACTTTACGTCGACTATGGGGTCAGACAGCGCCCATTTGGTGGGGAAGCCATGGGACTTTTGTGGCTGGATGACTGAACTGAATTCAGCCCACCTCCCACTGTCAAAAATAGGGTTGAGTGTGATGTGAATAATTTCATTTTCTAATTTATCACTTAATGTTTAAGTGCAATTTTTTGTTTCAACTTTGTGGTACGTATTGTGGTAGTGTAATTTGTAGTAGTATTTTTAGTTATTTGTAGTTAGTATTTATTGCAGTAAAAGTTCAGTGAAACCTTTAATAGTATTGTTGTAATTGCTCAAACTTTTTTTGGTTCTTTTCTGCTGGTAATAAATTGCTTATTTATTCCACTTCTTTGCTTCTAGCTCCTTTTTTCTAGTCGGCTCACAAACCAGGCGAGAGCATGTTTAACTTCCAGACAGTCATGTTTTACATTTGGCTTTTACTTTGTGCCCCCATCACAGCTGAAATTGCAGTGGAGGATATTTTGTGTTCGTGTGTTCTGATTTGCTGTTGCTTTTTTAGTCCACTAGATGGAGACATTGCCATAGCAGGTGAAATCTGGATCCCTCTGGTGGCTGTTCAGCACTTGTTGTGCTTTGCAGAAGTGCAAAACAATTATTGAATTCTTATTGTTGTTTTTTGTGTTTCCTTGTTTTAAGATTCTATCATTTTGTTTAAGTATTGTCAGTAATATCTTCCAAAAATAACATGCATTCACAATATTTAGCTGTTATAGTCTGGGTTCAGAAAACATTTATTTATGCAGGTTTGACTGGTGTGAAACCTACAAAATGTCAATTACAAAGAATAATTGTATGTCCTGAAGCATTACAGTGTGAAATTATATAAGCAGGTGAAGAACTTTACGTCGACATGCATCATTCAACAGATTGAAGCAGCACTAGCAGCTTGGTAAGTTTGCTCTGTAACTTCTTGATTTTTGCCAGATATAAAGCGTTGATACCTGACTGCTTTTGCTCTATTTCAGTGTGTAACATATCAGTAACACCTTAGGTGTTGTTTTTTATTGCACTTTGGATTGTTTCAAAAGTTAATTTATATCACATGGTCAGCACATGGTCAGTAAAATGACATAGGTGTAAATGTGGAATTTCTCCATCAAAATTTCTAATTTTGTAGACGATCATTTCTGCAGCTAGAAACGCTCCTCTTTCGTCTGTGTGCTTCATGCAACCTGTGTTTGTTAGTATTTACCCACTGACACTGCCTTTTAATGTGTTAAAGTGTCGTTTTCAGCCATGCTAATTCATGAGCTAACAGTAATGCTGTAGATCAGAAATGGGAAACGTGGTACTATATGTAGATCAGAATTGGGAAACGTGGTACTATATGTAGATCAGAATTGGGAAACGTGGTACTATATGTAGATCAGAATTGGGAAACGTGGTACTATATGTAGATTAGAATTTGGAAAAACCAACCGCAACCCTAACTCATACGCTCATTTATTTCATGGCTCTCTGCAGGTCAAACATATGACATCTGGCTTTAAGCAAGATGGTGAGTAGATATTCACGGCATGTTTATAGTGCGTGTGTGTAAAAAAATGCAGCTCATTAATTTTGCTCCCTTTTCTATTGCACACAGGCACATAAACTGTGCGGTCTGTGCTACCACACATATAGCAACCTGAAGCAGCACTTGAATGTCAGTCACACCATCAAAAATATGAACGAATTCACCCTCCTCATGAAATATGGCAATGCAAGGTAAGAGTTGCCTTTCTAATTGTATTTTCTTTTTTAGTATGTCTTGTGCAGCATAAATAAAATTGAATATGCTTGAATGTGAAATGGTCAAAATGCACTCCATTCATCTAATAGCATCCACTGGATGACTCTTTTCCTACAACAGAACACGGGCACATTTGGATTGCACCATCTGTGATGGGAAGGCCTTTGTCCGCCTGGACAAGCACTTAATTCACACCCACTTGATCACATCCACCGAGGCAAGCGCGTCCAGCTAATCTATGTGCATGACACGCATAATCTTTTGGTTGACGGCAATATTAAAATGTTTCTCTAATTTCAACAGGAAAGGGAGCAGATTGTCATCGAGGCCAAACGTTTGGCAATTGTCAAAGAATTTGCTATTCTGCGCGAGTCAGACCCGTTCCCACCGCTAGTCTCAAACCTGGGAATGGCCATCGATTCAGGTATGGCCGACTTTTTCTTCTTTAATTTAAAAAATAAAATTATTTAAAGGAGCAGTGTGTAAGATTTGCTGTTCGCTAGATTCTGTAATTTCCAATTACGTTTAAATGTGGTTGCTAGATTCTGTACTTTCCGATTGCCCCTGAAGGCTAGTGTTAGCAAGCTGGTCCATATGCTAATAAAAGCTAATTATGTTTGCAATTGTGTCTATCTACAAACGACTGTTCTCGACAAACAGACGGCGAGGCCCAGTTGGACCTGTGTCAGCCTGAGGTACAAGTAGACCACCCGAGAACCTCAACTCCCACCCGTGTCATGAGCCCGAGCTCCACATACGAAACCCAGGAGTTACACCGTGAAAGCGCACTCACAGACGAAGGCATTTTTTCAAACCTTGCGTTGGATGAGAGTGACGTCACCCGGCCCTGCCTCGCATCAGCAGCAGCGGCCGCCCCGACCCACACCCCACACCCCACCGGCACGGTCCCCGCAGCAGCCGACCGGACCCCTCCCATGGAGACATCCCAATTCTCCGGTTTCTCCAGCTCCAACTGCGCGGCTGGTCACAGTTACGAGGAGTTGGCCAGCAGGGTTGCCAAACTCGAGCGCACGCTGTTGGAAAAACAGACGGCCGACTCTGGTGGCAGAAGGTCCGAAGAGCTCCAACGGACCCCGAGGTCGGTCCAGAAGGGCGAGCATGTCAGGAAGGGCGTGCAGGCTGAAAGGCTGTACAAAAAAGTCATCCGTGACTTTCAGCAGTTTCGTCTGGGAGCCCGGACGGGCCGCAAGGACATCGATAACTCACATCAGTGCGCCAGCCATTGCCTCCGGTACTGCAAGTACATGGTGGGCGGACTGACCGAGAGCGCGACAGCGAAGGACCTGAGGTTCCTCGTTCGGATGGACAGGCTGCGGCAATATCCATTATACCTCAAGGGCAAGGGCTACATGCCAACGACTATAAGGAATATGATGATTAATGTGGGACTTTTCTACAAACACATCAGTCACGCTTTCCTTGCGAAAAGTAAGTTGAAGTCTGAAGACGTGAGTAGGGTGCTCTATGAGCTGAAGAGATTAAAGTCGGAGATCCACAGCCAGGTCGTCGTCCGTCAACAGAGGGTCAGGCGCAAGAAGACGGGTATTGTTGTTGTTATTTATTAATAAAATGATTTATTGGGGCCAAGCAGCGCAAGTCACTACATTTATTTAACACTGTTTTGAACCATTGCACTTTAGAAAGAGGTATTGTTAAACCCATCTGTTTCTCTTCTCCTGGTCTCTTATCTCCATAGAAGAGAAGCTGGACTCATCTCAAGAGGTGGAATTCTTGATAAAAGCAAAAAGGATAATTCCACAAATTTTAGCCACGCTTCCACAGGCAGACAAGCAGAATGGCCATGCAAAGCTGATGGGCTACATGATGGGTTACCTTTGTATAATCAGTGGGCACAGGTCCGTGGTCCTTACAAATATGCTCCGGGAACATGTGGTCAACGCCGACAGGTGGATGGGGGGAAAGCGCTTCCAGATACTAGTGAGTACAATTGCTCATTCAATTCAATTCAATTCAATTTTATTTGTATAGCCCAAAGTCGCAAAACACATTTTGCCTCGCAGGGCTTTACAATCTGTGCAGGGAGTCACACCCTCTGCCCTTAGACCCCCGTAGGTGGTTTAATCCCCTAATGGTTTAGTCCCCTGGTGGTCATCAGCTCTAAACATCGAATTAGCCATGTTTTCCATAGACTTGAATGGCTTCTTGCCATGTGGGTGATTTAACAAAAAAAAGTTTCTTTTCCATTCATTCATTCATTCATTCATTCCTCAGGTGGACGAGCACAAGACGGTCAAAAGCTTTGGGCAGGCCTCCTTGGTCCTCGACCACACAGAGTTCTCGTGGCTAGAACAGGTCACACTGGGCAATTGCTGCAGCGCTGCTGCAGCAGCCGAAACCAACGTTTTCCACACTACCCTTGGCGGACCCATCATGAAGCCCATCAACTTCCTGCACCTGGCCTGGTCAGACGCCGGCTTGAAGGGCCCGGTCAGCTTCAATGCCATACGTAGCAGCGTGGCCACTCAGGTAGGCAAAACTGACACTGAGATTCAAATCGATTCACACGTCATACTTTTTCCTGTGTTCTTTTCTCATCCTGTGGCTCAGAGGTAGAGCGGGTTGTCCACTAATCAGAAGATCGATGGTTCGATCCCCTCCAGTCTGCATATTGAAGTGTCCTTGGGCAAGCTAATGAACCCCGAAAGGAGCTATATAAGTAGAGTCCATTATCATTTAACATCCTTTCTCTTTGTTTTCCCTGGTTCTCAGGCCGCCAAGCACCTGACGGAGAGTGAGCGGTGCAAAGTTGCACGATCTATGTGCCATGACCCGAGCACAGCAGAAAAGTTTTACGTCGCTCTACCCGAGAGGGATGAAGCCTACGAGACCCGGCAGCTCCGCTTGAAGGCCCTCCACATTGAAAGCAGGAAAAGGAAGGCCCGTCCAAAGGCACTCAGGAGTAAGTCGTCTGAGATCCTCTGCGACACGTCCTCCGAGGAAGACGACGAGCTGGTCTGCGACGACGAGCCTGACTCCAGTTCCTCACTGTCATCAGAGGAGCTCATGGTGATGAAGGAGAAAAGGACCCGGAAGAGGAAATGCCACAGTCCTGGCCACCACTCCCCCGCAATGGTACCTCATGTGCACGTTCACACTCCGTCCTTCAGTCCTATCCACGACTCCCCCGTAGAAGAACCTGCTGTGCACATTTATACCCCATCCAAGATCAAAGTGGATATTGAAAGACTCAAACCATCCATTGAGCAGTATTATTACAACAAATGGCAGTTCACAGTTAATATCGAGAGGGAAGATGGGTCTCAGTACCACCACAAAGAGATGTCATACCCTCCAGCCATGCTTTTTGCCCAAGACACGCCAGCCATTCCAGACACAACAGCCATCGAAGACACGCCAGCTGTCCCAGACACACCAGCCGTCCAAGACACGCCAGCCGTCCCAGACACGCCAGCCATCCAAGACACGCCAGCCGTCCCAGACACGCCAGCCGTCCCAGACACGCCAGCGATCCAAGACACGCCAGCCGTCCCAGACACGCCAGCCGTCCCAGACACGCCAGCCGTCCCAGACACGCCAGCCGTCCAAGACACGCCAGCCGTCCCAGACACGCCAGCCGTCCCAGACACGCCAGCCGTCCAAGACACGCCAGCCGTCCCAGACACGCCAGCCGTCCCAGACACGCCAGCCGTCCCAGACACGCCAGCGATCCAAGACACGCCAGCCGTCCCAGACTTGCCAGCCGTCCCAGACACGCCAGCCTTCCCAGACACGCCAGCCGTCCCAGACACGCCAGCCTTCCCAGACACGCCAGCCGTCCCAGACACGCCAGCCGTCCCAGACACGCCAGCCGTCCAAGACACGCCAGCCGTCCCAGACACGCCAGCCGTCCCAGACACGCCAGCCGTCCCAGACACGCCAGCCGTCCCAGACACGCCAGCTGTCCCACACACACCAGCCGTCCAAGACACGGCAGACACGTCAGCCATCCCAGACACGTCAATCATGTAGAACAGGGATGTCAAACTGATCCATAAAGGGGCCTAGTGGCTGCAGGTTTTCAGCCCAACCATGCAGCAGCACACCTGACTTGGCTCATTCCATCGACTCAACCAAGCTGTGCAGTCCAGTCCAGTACAGCTCAGTTGAGTGATTGAATGAGCCAAGTCAGGTGTGCTGCTGCATGGTTGGGCTGAAAACCTGCAGCCACTAGGCCCCTTTATGGATCAGATTGACACCCCTGATGTAGAAGATATGTTCACAGTTCGAATGTCCAAATTTTACTGTTCAAATATTTCTTTGAGAAAGGGCAAGTGCACTTTATTATTTCAATCACCAACACTTGTGCATTCAAGGCATCATGTAAGTCTTAGAAAATCACTTGTGCGAATGTGTTGAAATGTGTTCACAACAATTCTTGAAATGTTGAAAAAAAAAACAATAAATGTTTGCTTAAAAGCACGCCATTTTTGTTTTTCAAATGTTAATATAGATGAGAATTTGGAAATCCAATAGATGAAAATGTGGAATAATCCACTTTCTAATCTAATGCATGGTCTATCATAGATGAGAATGTGGAATAGTCCACTTTCTAATCTATTGCATGGTCTGTCATAGATGAGAATGTGGAATAGTCCACTTTCTAATCTATTGAATGGTCTATGATAGATGAGAATGTGGAATAGTCCACTTTCTAATCTAATGCATGGCCTGTCATAGATGAGAATGTGGAATAGTCCACTTTCTAATCTATTGAATGGTCTATGATAGATGAGAATGTGGAATATTCCACTTTCTGATCAATTGCATGGTCTATGTTATGTCATATGTGCCTGAGTCGGTCTCACATTCTGCCGAACTCCTGCTGGTGGATAGACTTTAAACCTCAAGATAACACCACAAGGCTATACGCCCCAAATTAGGAGACAGAGAATGTTTTTACCAATGGAGGTGTTATTGTCAACATATTCTAGTCTGGAGACACAGATGTCTGTTTATGTCAAAGGCAGGCTTTCTATTATGTCTGAGATAAGCAGCAACAGGTCGCTTTGACCCTGGCCACCACAGTGTGGAGATAGACTGGCACCTGCTGTACCCAGTCCAAGCCAAACAACTAATACTGCTGAGGACCTCAAGGCCCACATGTGACCTTGTCACCTAAGGATCAAAAATTCCATAACAGTCTATATTAGATTATTAGCCATTAGTGGGCGTTCCCAATGAGCTACCATCCCCAAATTTTGTGTGTGGGTGCCTTGGGGGATGGTGATGGGCTTCCAAGTCCTCCCAAGTCTCTGGGAAGAAGTTTTAATTTTGGCCCCATAAAAATGAATGGCATTTGGAATTTGGAATGTAAGTTGGAATGGCCATTTGTGGGCGTTGCCAATGAGCTACAGTCCCCACATTTTGTGTGTGGGTGCCTTGGGGGATGGTGATGGGCTTCCAAGTCCTCCCAAGTGTCTAGGAAGAAGTATAATTTTGGCCCCATAAGAACGAATGGCATTTTGAATTTGGAATGTAAGTTGGAATGGCCATTTGTGGGCGTTCCCAATGAGCTACAGTCCCCAAATTTTGTGTGTGGGTGCCTTGGGGGATGGTGATGGGCTTCCAAGTCCTCCCAAGTCTCTGGGAAGAAGTTTTAATTTTGGCCCCATAAAAATGAATGGCATTTTGAATTTGGAATGTAAGTTGGAATGGCCATTTGTGGGCGTTGCCAATGAGCTACAGTCCCCAAATTTTGTGTGTGGGTGCCTTGGGGGATGGTGATGGGCTTCCAAGTCCTCCCAAGTCTCTGGGAAGAAGTTTTAATTTTGGCCCCATAAAAATGAATGGCATTTGGAATTTGGAATGTAAGTTGGAATGGCCATTTGTGGGCGTTGCCAATGAGCTACAGTCCCCAAATTTTGTGTGTGGGTGCCTTGGGGGATGGTGATGGGCTTCCAAGTCCTCCCAAGTCTCTGGGAAGAAGTTTAATTTTGGCCCATAAGAACGAATTGGCATTTTGAATTTGGAATGTAAGTTGGAATGGCCATTTGTGGGCGTTCCCAATGAGCTACAGTCCCCAAATTTTGTGTGTGGGTGCCTTGGGGGATGGTGATGGGCTTCCAAGTCCTCCCAAGTCTCTGGGAAGAAGTTTTAATTTTGGCCCCATAAAAATGAATGGCATTTTGAATTTGGAATGTAAGTTGGAATGGCCATTTGTGGGCGTTGCCAATGAGCTACAGTCCCCAAATTTTGTGTGTGGGTGCCTTGGGGGATGGTGATGGGCTTCCAAGTCCTCCCAAGTCTCTGGGAAGAAGTTTTAATTTTGGCCCCATAAAAATGAATGGCATTTTGAATTTGGAATGTAAGTTGGAATGGCCATTTGTGGGCGTTGCCAATGAGCTACAGTCCCCAAATTTTGTGTGTGGGTGCCTTGGGGGATGGTGATGGGCTTCCAAGTCCTCCCAAGTCTCTGGGAAGAAGTTTAATTTTGGCCCATAAGAACGAATTGGCATTTTGAATTTGGAATGTAAGTTGGAATGGCCATTTGTGGGCGTTCCCAATGAGCTACAGTCCCAACATTTTGTGTGTGGGTGCCTTGGGGGATGGTGATGGGCTTCCAAGTCCTCCCAAGTCTCTAGGAAGAAGTCTAATTTTGGCCCCATAAGAACGAATTGGCATTTTGAATTTGGAATGTAAGTTGGAATGGCCATTTGTGGGCGTTCCCAATGAGCTACAGTCCCCAAATTTTGTGTGATGCATTATTCAATAGAATAAGCAGCACTAGGAGCTTGGTAAGTTTGCTCTGTAACTTCTTGATTTTTGCCAGATACAAAATGTTGATACCTGACTGCTTTTGCTCTATTTCAGCCGGAGTCACTCCACGGCTTTGCCCCTCCCCCCCCCCCCCCCCCGACTCCTGAAGCTACCTGCATCTTTTGATAGATGAGAATGTGGAATATTTTGATAGATGAGAATGTGGAATATTCCACTTTCTAATCTATTGCATGGTCTGATAGATGAGAATATGGAAATTTTGTAGATGAGAATGTGAAATATTCCACTTTCTAATCAAAACTGATTCACAAGGCTCCAACTGCCCCCTGGTGGATGATAATATATTGTATGTTCTCCGATCGCAATAAAAGTGGTATCAAAATGATCGGCAAGAAAAGGTGAATCTAAAAGTGACAATTTAGAAGCTAAAAACCCAGCAGGGAATTTTAAAATTGAGCGAAAGCTCATATCCCAAAATGGGAACGAAGGCCACCATGGCAATCAGCAGAGCGAGACGATCATTTCTGTCTTGGTCCCGTGTCTCTACGACAAATTCCAAAATTGGCCGCGTTGTTAGGAAAGCTCCTAATTAGGGTTAGGAGCCGCCCATTGACTTAGAATGGGGATTGGAATGGGGTGCCCACATCACATCTAATAGACAGGAAATTGAAAATGTGGAATTGGGAATTGTGGAATATCAATAGGGGGCGCCATTGCCGCACCATTGCCTCACGTATAAACTCTATAGACCAGAATTTGGACATAGATGTTATTATGGATTCATATCCTAACCAAGCCCATAATGGTGAGTCAATAACGATTTGGGCTCATTTTGAGCTGTCTGTTTTTTTATAGCTAAATTAACTAATTTTACCGTTTTTTTCTTGATGTCAATCCCACGTGCCAGGAGAGGTCAAGCAAGTGCTAGTTTTTTACGAGAAAAATGTTTAATGCTCTCCTAATGCTCAAACACCAGAGTGAAAAGCGCTGTCATCTATGCTCAAGACTTAAGATATATCTTGGCAACGGTAGCTCGTAGAGACTTGGGAGTGGCACCGTTGGATTCAGCATTGTGACAAATGGAAGATTAGGCCATAGCTCACATCTCTCCTGCACACCCCACATTTAAAAATTGCTCCTGGACCCCTAGGGGCCCGAGTTGAGCCACTTCCCATGAAACCAGGGCCTTAAAAATTTAGCCCAGCCATCGGGGGCGTGCCCCGAGGCGGGCGCAAGTGGCCCCGACACTCTAGCCCGCTGTACAGCTGAGCAGGGCCAAAAAAGACACATTGGTTTTTGCGTGCCTCGACCTTTTGACCCCTGGCCTCTAAACGGCCGTATCTCGGGAACGCGGGCAGCTATTGGCACGGGGCCAACGGGCCCTGGAAGGCCTCGCGGGGCCCTACCATATATGTAGGAATCAGCCCTGTAGGTCATTGTTTTGGTCAAAAGTTCCAACGTGGCTCCAGGCTCTCAGAGTCCATGAAGACTTATACATCCTGAGTCCCTTGTGGCCAAACAAGGTCAATTGGGCAAACTAGGCCATACTACATCCTAGAGCCATGATCCAGGTACCATCGGAAAGGTCTCATTGAGCTGATTCACCCTGCATTGGAATCAAAGTTGTGGTTTAATCCAGTGCAGAGCTAGGGGGCAGCAAAGGTTAATTTTTTTTGTTTGCTAAAGTGCTCTGTCTCCTCAACGGAAGCAGTTACGGGTGAGAAAAAGACATCTTTGGAAAGCTCTTGGAGTGGTCCATCACATATGTTTACGCCACGTAGGTGGCGCTCTTCTGGAGAAAAATCTTTAATGGAAAGAGATATAGGAAGGGGACCTGGACATTCTGAAAGGTTCCGCCAAGCTGAGAGCGTGCGCACAGGAATCGCAGCTGTGCACCCTTTCCCCTCCGAGCCAGGGGGCGCCAAATGGGGAAAACGCCAGAGCTGCAGAGGCCCGTATCTTGGCCGCGGCTGACCCCAGACATGCGTGGCAGGCACTGTAGGAACGCCCTCAGAGCCCTCTATCACATATCCAAAGCCCACGGCCCTGGGGCCATCCCTTCACCAGTTTCCTGACCCTAGCTTGACCCACCCCCAGTTACCTAACTCCTAGCTTTTTGCCAGCCAAACGTATTGGAATTTGGAACAATTCCTCAACCTCAGCTAACCACATATAAAAATTGCCCCTGGACCCCCCAGGGGCCCGAGTTGAGCCACTTCCCATGGGACCAGGGCCTTGAAAATTTAGCCCAGCCATCGGGGGTGTGCCCCGAGGCGGGCGCAAGTGGCCCCGACACTCTAGCCCGCTGTACAGCTGAGCAGGGCCAAAAAAGACACATTGGTTTTTGCGTGCCTCGACCTTTTGACCCCTGGCCTCTAAACGGCCGTATCTCGGGAGCGCGGGCAGCTATTGGCACGGGGCCAACGGGCCCTGGAAGGCCTCGCGGGGCCCTACCGCATATGTGAGAATCAGCCCTGTAGGTCATTGTTTTGGTCAAAAGTTCCAACGTGGCTCCAGGCTCTCAGAGTCCATGAAGACTTATACATCCTGAGTCCCTTGTGGCCAAACAAGGTCAATTGGGCAAACTAGGCCATACTACATCCTAGAGCCATGATCCAGGTACCATCGGAAAGGTCTCATTGAGCTGATTCACCCTGCATTGGAATCAAAGTTGTGGTTTGATCCAGTGCAGAGCTAGGGGGCAGCAAAGGTTAATTTTTTTTGTTTGCTAAAGTGCTCTGTCTCCTCATTGGAAGCAGTCAGGGGTGAGAAAAAGACATCTTTGGAAAGCTCTTGGAGTGGTCCATCACATATGTTTACTCCACGTAGGTGGCGCTCTTCTGGAGTAAAATCTTTAAGGGATAGAGATATAGGAAGGGGACCTGGACATTCTGAAAGGCCCCGCCGAGCTGAGTTCGTGCGCGCCGGAATTGCAGCTGTGCACCCTTTCCCATCCGAGCCAGGGGGCGCCAAATGGGGAAAACACCAGAGCCGCAGAGGCCCGTATCTCGGCCGCGCCTGACCACAGAGACGTGTGGCTGGCACTGTCGGGACGCCCTCAGAGCCCTCTACCACATATCCAAAGCCCACGGCCCTGGGGCCATCCCTTCACCAGTTTCCTGACCCTAGCTTGACCTACCCCCAGCTACCTAACTCCTAACTTTTTGCCAGCCAAACGTATTGGAATTTGGAACAATTCCTCAACCTCAGCTATACACAAAACAATCCTGTCCCAGCCAAGACCCACTGAAGTTGTTTTTGCTCTCTGCCAGCGGACCGGAGTGGAGCGGGGGATGGGCAACTTCAATCAATTAAGTGCTGTATCTCCTCAATGGTAGAGGTCAGGGGTGAGGTAAAGACATCTTTGGAAAGCTCTGAGTGGTCCATCACATATGTTTACGCCACGTAGGTGGCGCTCTTCTGGAGAAAAATCTTTAATGGAAAGAGATATAGGAAGGGGACCTGGACATTCTGAAAGGTCCCGCCAAGCTGAGAGCGTGCACACAGGAATCGCAGCTGTGCACCCTTTCGCCTCCGAGCCAGGGGGCGCCAAATGGGGAAAACGCTAGAGCTGCAGAGGCCCGTATCTTGGCCGCGCCTGACCGCAGACATGCGTGGCAGGCACTGTAGGAACGCCCTCAGAGCCCTCTATCACATATCCAAAGCCCACGGCCCTAGGGCCATCACTTCACCAGTTTCCTGACCCTAGCTTGACCTACCCCATTTACCTAACTCCTAACTTTTTGCCAGCCAAACGTATTGGAATTTGGAACAATTCCTCAACCTCAGCTATCCACATATAAAAATCTCCGATATGTAGATTAGCATTAGGAATTACTCCGTTTAATGCCAATTTTAGACTTATGAGCATTCTTTTTTCATCACTTGCTTCTCTATGCCCCGCCTGCTGTGACAACTTCCTCTCCCTCCCCTATAAATAGACCCTCTCTCGGCCGTTTCTTGGACGGGACAGCGGCAGGCAGCAGGTGAAGGTGGCTCATCATGTGCACAGAAAGAGAAAATGGTAAGTTGATATTTTTGCAGCTGGAAGCGCTTGTTTTTCATGCCTGTGCTTCATGTAGCATGTGTTTGTTACTGTTTACTGACTTTAATGTATTACAATTTCGTTTTTAGGCCATGCTAGTTTATGAGCTAACGCTAACAGTAACACTGCAGATCAGAATTGGGAAACATGTGGTCCAATATGTAGATTAGAATTTGTAATTTCTTTGTTTAATACCACATGATAACTTATTAGACTTTTCATCACATGCCCATCTATGCCCTGCCTACTGTGACAACATCGAGTCTTCTCTGCCATTCCTGGGACGTAGGTGACAGCGTACATGTTGACAGGGAAAGGGTTCAATTTGTGGAGATGCCATGCTACTGTGGCCGGGCAGGTCAGATCTTTGGAATTCTTCCCTTGCACATGTTGTTGTCTAGTTATCTATCACGCAATATAGAGTTTATTTTGCTTTCATTCTGCAGTGCAAAGTCCAGATTTGTTCTGGATCGCTGTGGAATTGGAAAATGGAGTGCCACATAGGGTTGTTATGGTAAATTCGATGTCTGCTAACCATTTGTCTTTGAAATGACACCTTGTTGTAAAATCCACTGTCTGCAGACCATGTGTCTGCTGAATAACAGAGAGACAAGAATCATTTGAATGGCCATTGTTACCAGATTCTGCATTTCCCCAAAGTACGAGACCGTCCCCGGGGGGGGTGTGACAAGGTGACGGGTGGAGAATACACACCTGAAAAGACAAAGCCTCCTCCCTGTATAAAAGGTTTACACCCCCTTCAGGAGACGTCTTTTTCCATCATGAACGCTGAGTGATGTGAAACTGACCTTTTCCTTGCAACGAAAATAAAAACCTTGGCCGGCCGGCAGAAACATTGGGATCTCTATATTTCATTTCTCATCAGAGGTATTAGGAAGCAAGAGAAGATTTAATTCCATAACAATTTGGCGTTGTCGGCAGGACTCACGCGCAATCGTCCGGGGCAAAGACACGGGAAGCGATTGGCCGTCCTGAATTATATAATTCAGCCTCTGAACGTCTGTTTAGTTTTTAAGACGGGAGGGCTAACTGTGTATTTGTCCTGAATCGTTGCCGCTGAAGTCCAACGAACATAGATCAGCGAAAAACCATCTGGTGAGTACTGAAATATTGACTTCTAAATTATTATTTCAAATTTGGGTTTTAGCATTTCCATTTCTCATGATCTTAGCAGGTGGCAAAGTTTTTTGCTGCTTGTAAACTTAAGAAAACGAAGCCGGAGTGAATGTGTTTGTACGTTAAATGTTGTAAATGTTTGTCTAACGTAGTTTTTTGCTGCTTGTGAACTTAAGAAAAACGAAGCAGAAGAGTGAATGTGTAATGGTGAATGTGTAATGTTTTTATAATGTAGTTTTTTGCTGCTTGTGAACTTAAGAAAAACGAAGCAGAAGAGTGAATGTGTAATGGTGAATGTGTTTGTTTGTAGTTTTTTGCTGCTTGTAAACTTAAGGAAATCGAAGCAGAGAAGAGTTAAAGAATAATCAGTCGTACGACGCTTCCTAGTGGGGTGGGGAGCAAGGTCTCCGTTTGAGGATGGCGCAGCCTCCGGGGGAGCCACTTGTTGACGTTATGAGAAAGGAAATGTGGGGAAAAAGGTTAAAATATCTAAATGGTTGGGTTCCCAATAGGGGGTCCCTTAGTTTCAAAGTTAGAAGAAAAACTGAAGAAAAGGAAACGGGAAATAATAAGACAGAACAAAATTCAAAGAGATTGTTTACAAAGGACAGAGGCAGAGACACGAGGTGAGAGATATACACAGATACAGATTCCATTTAAATGCGAAGGAGTTGAAACCAATGGCGGCTGGATTCTAATCTCAACGCACCAACTCCTTCACACACCTCGTCTACCACACCCTGAACATGACTTTTGCTAACCAATGGAAATTGCAAACTTTAACATGCTTCTGAGTTTTGTTTCAGCCAAGAAAAGCAAACGACTTTAAGACACCAGAGGACCTGGAACGCATTCCTTATGTGCCACCTGATGATGAAGGCTGGTTAAAGGAGAAGTTTGACAAATTCGCATTGAAACACATTTATTGGACACAACATAAATGTGCTGCACTAGTCTCATTCAGGCCCACACATCCCACAGGAAAAACACACATCAGATAGTTGGGAAGATTTAAGCCCCGTTATGAAATCATGTAAGCGTGCAGCCGATTAGCAAGAAAATCTGATCAATCTGGTTTGTTTCTCACCTACACTGCAGTGGTACAAAAAAAAAAAAATAAAAAAAAAGAGAAAAAGAGACATCTGTGTGCACACCCAAAGGAAAATCCAGCTGGTAACTAAAAGCACTTCTAAAAAACTTTTGTTTGTTTGTCCAAAGAAAACACTGTACTCAAATAGCCTTACAGGAGGTCTTCAAGTCACTGTGGACTGTCGGTAAGTATGATGTTTTTCAAAGTTTGTGAAAATGTTATCATCACTCCAAAATCAGACTTTAAACTTTGTAAGTCAGTCAAACAAGAAGCCATCGATTCTTTGAGCCTCTTAAGACAGCAGGAGTCATTGTCCCAGATGATGATTCTCCAAAATGCACACTTTTATTTCCTGATAAGAAGATCAGAGATAAAGAAAATAAACACAGTGGCGTGTTTTTCAGGGTCTGCAAGCAGGTAATGCAGCCAATTAATACAATATTTGTATCAATGGTCAATTTTTTCATACATCTACTCTGAGGCTCCAGGTTTACACAGGAAGCTAATTCTGGTTTGCTTTCAACTTCAGCACACGAGGCCATACATTCACACGTCTGTTTCAAGAATACTGTGAAAGCCAATGAAGCACTCAGACAGTCTTGAATCCTTTGTTTTCTCTCCAGACACTACTTTGTTACAATATGCTGATGACCTAAAGATTTGCATCCCACTTTGCAGGTCTATTCTGATGTTGATATTCTATTCTCACACTAACAACATTCAGATCCTGTCTCTCTCTAGGAAATGCAGGCGAGGATGCCGCTGGCTGCAAACAGAGCGACATTCCAACACACTGATCCTTTATTTGTATCAATTCCTGTTACCATTCCCAACTTTCTTACAGCATCACAGCCCTTCGCCACACCACAGGAAAAGACGCTCCAGTGCCACACAGAAAAGGAAGCTGTGTGGTGTGGACCTGACGATAAATCTTTCCTGCCTGAACATTTCTTTCCTCACTTGGCATAAGTGACACATGGGTTGAACCATGTGTCAAAAGGGGGGAATAATGCTATAACCCAACACTGTTATCACTAAAGGATTTTCAGATTTTCTTCAAGTTTCATCAATCATGAATGGTTTGTGCAACGCATAACAGGTAAAACAAAACGATCACACCCACTCACCCACCACAGACAGACCATTTGAACACCTGACGATAGATTTAATAATTGCTTAGTAATAGATCGACATGTGGTCGAACTGAATTGAAGTATTCCCAGCAAAATACCAAAAAGGCTCTGCTAACAGAGATTATTCCCAGCTCACTTTGTCAATTCTGCAATAACCCAAATGAATACATTTCTTGCTATTAACCTCAAACAACATTGTTTATAACACCCTGCCAGAAAATGACACTCTAAAATCAAATTAGCGTAGTGTTGTGAGGAAACAGGACTGCCATGGACAAAAGCCTATTGTCCTTATGCATATTAGAATAAGGAAAACATTTAACATACACATAAGACCTTTTGCAATTCTTTTACACACGGAGTCTGTAACCAGACCACTCCATTCCACTCACACAAGGAAATATGTTACAATATCGCAAAACTTATTCTGTCTCTCTGTGTCAGCAGGTAAAATCACCACCAGCTTCCACTTCACGCCATGACTTCCAGCCTGACGACTAGGTGATGGTGGAGGGCCTGAGAAGGAAGCACCGGCATTCCAAATGGTAACGAGATCCATCCCAGGGCCTTATGATGACGCATACCGCTGTGAAGATGGAAGAGAAACGACGCGGGTTCACGCCAACCACTGAAGGAAGATCCCCGAGTCAACGGAGGAGCCAAGCTGCCAACCGGAACGACAGAGGAGGAGCAGACGACACAAGAACGAACGACAAGGAGGAACACACGACGAGGAGGAACAACACGAGGACGAATGGTTTAAGGACGCACAGACGCCAAGGAAGATGGATGACATCAGGAACGAACGGTGCAAGGACGCACAGACGCCAGAGAGGACGACGCAAGGAATCAACTCAATAAACGCCAACTAGACGTGTTTCAACAAACTACACCATGGCACGTATTGGTGTGGAATTAAATATCCAAGCTCGGATATGTACAAACAACTCAGTTATAGTCAATGGGTCACCCGACCCACATGGCTCCCAACTTAACATGCTGGTAGATTTTAAGACGGTCCACCGGACCTCTGGAACTGAAGACAACCATTCTGATGAAATATGAGAACATTACCAACATATGCAAGATGCCATTCAACCCCCACCAGCAGTGAATGACTTTCTAGGCTAAAATCTTAGAGCCAAGGATGGCCATCACGGTTTTTAATAATAATTTTCTTTTTGCTCTGCATCTTAATTCCATGCGTGTTAAAATGGCTGTTTGATGTGCTCATAACAAAGATGATTTACTCCTCCACGTATGTTCATGTGTATGTCAATAAGGCCGACCAAAATTCAACCTCTGTTCACATTCCTGACACCAAATCAGACTGATGATAACATTTTGTAAATGTTTATTTTTTATTTTCTTTGTTTTGCTTTGCTTTGTGTTGGTTTGTTTGTTTTTATATTCCCATTATTTTCTCTCTTGTAGACAACCGCCAGGATGATATATTTTTCAATCTGTGTGAATTAGTGATAATAGTTATGACTATTTTTAATTTTGTTCCCTTTCATTTTTTTTAATTCCTTTTTATTTTTCTTTAAGGTTGTTTTGTTTTCTATTAGTGATTAGGTCTACTCAATTGAAAGAAAGTGGTTGATGATTTCTAATTTTTATCTTTTTAAAATTCAATTTCAATATTGTTTTCCTTTAGTTTTTACATTAATTCATTTTATTCTTCTTAGTTTATTCTTTTTATTTTTTCTTAAGTTTGTCTCCTATCAGTGATTAATTGAATCAAAAAGGGGGGAATGTTATGGTAAATTCGATGTCTGCTAACCATTTGTCTTTGAAATGACACCTTGTTGTAAAATCCACTGTCTGCAGACCATGTGTCTGCTGAGTAACAGAGAGACAAGAATCATTTGAATGGCCATTGTTACCAGATTCTGCATTTCCCCAAAGTACGAGACCGTCCCCGGGGGGGGTGTGACAAGGTGACGGGTGGAGAATACACACCTGAAAAGACAAAGCCTCCTCCCTGTATAAAAGGTTTACACCCCCTTCAGGAGACGTCTTTTTCCATCATGAACGCTGAGTGATGTGAAACTGACCTTTTCCTTGCAACGAAAATAAAAACCTTGGCCGGCCGGCAGAAACATTGGGATCTCTATATTTCATTTCTCATCAGAGGTATTAGGAAGCAAGAGAAGATTTAATTCCATAACAGGGTCCAGCCCCAAACGACCACGGAAAAAGGGCAAGTGTAATTATGTTTTGAAGACTGAGATAATCATACAGTAGATTCCTTCAGAAGTCTGTGTCTACATACAGGATAGTGACATAAAATCCTTAAAGACAAAATGTAATTCCCAGAAAGATACATTCTTATATGTACTTAAACCTGGAGCAAAGTGATATATATATTTAAATTGAGCATTTCTCTCCCCTCCAGGTACAGTTGCTGTTACCATGACAACTTACTCATTATAGTCACATTGGTGGCTCTGGTCTGCGTATTCATTCAGTTGTTGTTATTGTTGAATTATTTAGAATACATATAAACAAAATTTGATTTGTTTGAGTCTTGGACTCATTGTGTTCTAAAAAGAAAATGTTTAAAAAAATAAATGTTTGCTAAAATCATGTCATTTGTATGTCTTTCTTTAAGACTTATTTTCTTTAGGGCTATATCATAGATGGGAATATGGGAATTTTCCGAAACTTAATCTATGGCAGGTTAGGATTAGGGTATAATAGACAAGAATGTGGAAATCCCGTAGATGAGAATGTGGAAATCCCGTAGATGATAATGTGGAATATTCCACTTTCTAATCGTAAAATATAAACCTTCAAAGTACTTCCAAAGAAATAACTTCAAGAAATTGTCTTTTATTAAAATATTTTCATTTATACATATTGCACGGTTCAGAACTCGAACTCAAGAGGTAAATTCAAATATACAACTTGTCGTTCAAAACTCTCTTCTCAGATCAACATTTTTTAGGTCCGCACGCAGGCCCAACCATTCAAAATCAACAGAAGGAACCACGTATACATTGCAATAACAAATATTAGCAACACAGCAAAAAGCGCCAAAAGATGTCTTGTGCGCACCACGAAGTATTCGGGCCATTCCAGCATCCACCTTAAGATCGCTTCAAATCGGGCAACCAGCATGTTCCTTTGGTTGTTCTGGGACTCGGGTTCCGGCATGACCGGAGGATTCTCCTCGGGCTGGAATCCCGACGGGCAGCCATGGTTCTCTTCGGACCGGAGTTCCAGCATGGGCATGGGCTTCTCCAGGGGGTTCGCCATTAAGAGCTGCCAACTCAAAACCATAGTAATAGTTGACAAGATGGACACAATATATATAGAAATTTGGAAATAAAACTGACGTTTCCAAATTATAATCTATTCATATAATCTTTAAGTGCTGCATAAAAAGTTGTGAAGAAACAATATTTTAAAAGCTCAAATGTACTGTGTAGATTTGCAATAGGGCTACTACACATGGCTACTACACAAGGCTTTGACACATTTTAATAGTTACAGTATATTAAAAACAAAAAGTTAGAGCTCATGAATTTTGCTCACCGTGTGGTCGAGGCTGCTCCATATGTCTATCCACTTCCTACTTCCTGTTGACACAGGAAGTCCAAGTTTTCAACTTGAAAATTTAAACTTAAATTTCTTTAAGTAAACTCAACTTGTTGAATTTACAGGGGTCAGACAGCGCCCATTTGGTGGGGAAGCCATGGGACTTTTGTGGCTGGATGACTGAACTGAATTCAGCCCACCTCCCACTGTCAAAAATAGGGTTGAGTGTGATGTGAATAATTTCATTTTCTAATTTATCACTTAATGTTTAAGTGCAATTTTTTGTTTCAACTTTGTGGTACGTATTGTGGTAGTGTAATTTGTAGTAGTATTTTTAGTTATTTGTAGTTAGTATTTATTGCAGTAAAAGTTCAGTGAAACCTTTAATAGTATTGTTGTAATTGCTCAAACTTTTTTTGGTTCTTTTCTGCTGGTAATAAATTGCTTATTTATTCCACTTCTTTGCTTCTAGCTCCTTTTTTCTAGTCGGCTCACAAACCAGGCGAGAGCATGTTTAACTTCCAGACAGTCATGTTTTACATTTGGCTTTTACTTTGTGCCCCCATCACAGCTGAAATTGCAGTGGAGGATATTTTGTGTTCGTGTGTTCTGATTTGCTGTTGCTTTTTTAGTCCACTAGATGGAGACATTGCCATAGCAGGTGAAATCTGGATCCCTCTGGTGGCTGTTCAGCACTTGTTGTGCTTTGCAGAAGTGCAAAACAATTATTGAATTCTTATTGTTGTTTTTTGTGTTTCCTTGTTTTAAGATTCTATCATTTTGTTTAAGTATTGTCAGTAATATCTTCCAAAAATAACATGCATTCACAATATTTAGCTGTTATAGTCTGGGTTCAGAAAACATTTATTTATGCAGGTTTGACTGGTGTGAAACCTACAAAATGTCAATTACAAAGAATAATTGTATGTCCTGAAGCATTACAGTGTGAAATTATATAAGCAGGTGAAGAACTTTACGTCGACTATGGGGTCAGACAGCGCCCATTTGGTGGGGAAGCCATGGGACTTTTGTGGCTGGATGACTGAACTGAATTCAGCCCACCTCCCACTGTCAAAAATAGGGTTGAGTGTGATGTGAATAATTTCATTTTCTAATTTATCACTTAATGTTTAAGTGCAATTTTTTGTTTCAACTTTGTGGTACGTATTGTGGTAGTGTAATTTGTAGTAGTATTTTTAGTTATTTGTAGTTAGTATTTATTGCAGTAAAAGTTCAGTGAAACCTTTAATAGTATTGTTGTAATTGCTCAAACTTTTTTTGGTTCTTTTCTGCTGGTAATAAATTGCTTATTTATTCCACTTCTTTGCTTCTAGCTCCTTTTTTCTAGTCGGCTCACAAACCAGGCGAGAGCATGTTTAACTTCCAGACAGTCATGTTTTACATTTGGCTTTTACTTTGTGCCCCCATCACAGCTGAAATTGCAGTGGAGGATATTTTGTGTTCGTGTGTTCTGATTTTGCTGTTGCTTTTTTAGTCCACTAGATGGAGACATTGCCATAGCAGGTGAAATCTGGATCCCTCTGGTGGCTGTTCAGCACTTGTTGTGCTTTGCAGAAGTGCAAAACAATTATTGAATTCTTATTGTTGTTTTTTGTGTTTCCTTGTTTTAAGATTCTATCATTTTGTTTAAGTATTGTCAGTAATATCTTCCAAAAATAACATGCATTCACAATATTTAGCTGTTATAGTCTGGGTTCAGAAAACATTTATTTATGCAGGTTTGACTGGTGTGAAACCTACAAAATGTCAATTACAAAGAATAATTGTATGTCCTGAAGCATTACAGTGTGAAATTATATAAGCAGGTGAAGAACTTTACGTCGACTATGGGGTCAGACAGCGCCCATTTGGTGGGGAAGCCATGGGACTTTTGTGGCTGGATGACTGAACTGAATTCAGCCCACCTCCCACTGTCAAAAATAGGGTTGAGTGTGATGTGAATAATTTCATTTTCTAATTTATCACTTAATGTTTAAGTGCAATTTTTTGTTTCAACTTTGTGGTACGTATTGTGGTAGTGTAATTTGTAGTAGTATTTTTAGTTATTTGTAGTTAGTATTTATTGCAGTAAAAGTTCAGTGAAACCTTTAATAGTATTGTTGTAATTGCTCAAACTTTTTTTGGTTCTTTTCTGCTGGTAATAAATTGCTTATTTATTCCACTTCTTTGCTTCTAGCTCCTTTTTTCTAGTCGGCTCACAAACCAGGCGAGAGCATGTTTAACTTCCAGACAGTCATGTTTTACATTTGGCTTTTACTTTGTGCCCCCATCACAGCTGAAATTGCAGTGGAGGATATTTTGTGTTCGTGTGTTCTGATTTTGCTGTTGCTTTTTTAGTCCACTAGATGGAGACATTGCCATAGCAGGTGAAATCTGGATCCCTCTGGTGGCTGTTCAGCACTTGTTGTGCTTTGCAGAAGTGCAAAACAATTATTGAATTCTTATTGTTGTTTTTTGTGTTTCCTTGTTTTAAGATTCTATCATTTTGTTTAAGTATTGTCAGTAATATCTTCCAAAAATAACATGCATTCACAATATTTAGCTGTTATAGTCTGGGTTCAGAAAACATTTATTTATGCAGGTTTGACTGGTGTGAAACCTACAAAATGTCAATTACAAAGAATAATTGTATGTCCTGAAGCATTACAGTGTGAAATTATATAAGCAGGTGAAGAACTTTACGTCGACTATGGGGTCAGACAGCGCCCATTTGGTGGGGAAGCCATGGGACTTTTGTGGCTGGATGACTGAACTGAATTCAGCCCACCTCCCACTGTCAAAAATAGGGTTGAGTGTGATGTGAATAATTTCATTTTCTAATTTATCACTTAATGTTTAAGTGCAATTTTTTGTTTCAACTTTGTGGTACGTATTGTGGTAGTGTAATTTGTAGTAGTATTTTTAGTTATTTGTAGTTAGTATTTATTGCAGTAAAAGTTCAGTGAAACCTTTAATAGTATTGTTGTAATTGCTCAAACTTTTTTTGGTTCTTTTCTGCTGGTAATAAATTGCTTATTTATTCCACTTCTTTGCTTCTAGCTCCTTTTTTCTAGTCGGCTCACAAACCAGGCGAGAGCATGTTTAACTTCCAGACAGTCATGTTTTACATTTGGCTTTTACTTTGTGCCCCCATCACAGCTGAAATTGCAGTGGAGGATATTTTGTGTTCGTGTGTTCTGATTTTGCTGTTGCTTTTTTAGTCCACTAGATGGAGACATTGCCATAGCAGGTGAAATCTGGATCCCTCTGGTGGCTGTTCAGCACTTGTTGTGCTTTGCAGAAGTGCAAAACAATTATTGAATTCTTATTGTTGTTTTTTGTGTTTCCTTGTTTTAAGATTCTATCATTTTGTTTAAGTATTGTCAGTAATATCTTCCAAAAATAACATGCATTCACAATATTTAGCTGTTATAGTCTGGGTTCAGAAAACATTTATTTATGCAGGTTTGACTGGTGTGAAACCTACAAAATGTCAATTACAAAGAATAATTGTATGTCCTGAAGCATTACAGTGTGAAATTATATAAGCAGGTGAAGAACTTTACGTCGACTATGGGGTCAGACAGCGCCCATTTGGTGGGGAAGCCATGGGACTTTTGTGGCTGGATGACTGAACTGAATTCAGCCCACCTCCCACTGTCAAAAATAGGGTTGAGTGTGATGTGAATAATTTCATTTTCTAATTTATCACTTAATGTTTAAGTGCAATTTTTTGTTTCAACTTTGTGGTACGTATTGTGGTAGTGTAATTTGTAGTAGTATTTTTAGTTATTTGTAGTTAGTATTTATTGCAGTAAAAGTTCAGTGAAACCTTTAATAGTATTGTTGTAATTGCTCAAACTTTTTTTGGTTCTTTTCTGCTGGTAATAAATTGCTTATTTATTCCACTTCTTTGCTTCTAGCTCCTTTTTTCTAGTCGGCTCACAAACCAGGCGAGAGCATGTTTAACTTCCAGACAGTCATGTTTTACATTTGGCTTTTACTTTGTGCCCCCATCACAGCTGAAATTGCAGTGGAGGATATTTTGTGTTCGTGTGTTCTGATTTGCTGTTGCTTTTTTAGTCCACTAGATGGAGACATTGCCATAGCAGGTGAAATCTGGATCCCTCTGGTGGCTGTTCAGCACTTGTTGTGCTTTGCAGAAGTGCAAAACAATTATTGAATTCTTATTGTTGTTTTTTGTGTTTCCTTGTTTTAAGATTCTATCATTTTGTTTAAGTATTGTCAGTAATATCTTCCAAAAATAACATGCATTCACAATATTTAGCTGTTATAGTCTGGGTTCAGAAAACATTTATTTATGCAGGTTTGACTGGTGTGAAACCTACAAAATGTCAATTACAAAGAATAATTGTATGTCCTGAAGCATTACAGTGTGAAATTATATAAGCAGGTGAAGAACTTTACGTCGACTATGGGGTCAGACAGCGCCCATTTGGTGGGGAAGCCATGGGACTTTTGTGGCTGGATGACTGAACTGAATTCAGCCCACCTCCCACTGTCAAAAATAGGGTTGAGTGTGATGTGAATAATTTCATTTTCTAATTTATCACTTAATGTTTAAGTGCAATTTTTTGTTTCAACTTTGTGGTACGTATTGTGGTAGTGTAATTTGTAGTAGTATTTTTAGTTATTTGTAGTTAGTATTTATTGCAGTAAAAGTTCAGTGAAACCTTTAATAGTATTGTTGTAATTGCTCAAACTTTTTTTGGTTCTTTTCTGCTGGTAATAAATTGCTTATTTATTCCACTTCTTTGCTTCTAGCTCCTTTTTTCTAGTCGGCTCACAAACCAGGCGAGAGCATGTTTAACTTCCAGACAGTCATGTTTTACATTTGGCTTTTACTTTGTGCCCCCATCACAGCTGAAATTGCAGTGGAGGATATTTTGTGTTCGTGTGTTCTGATTTGCTGTTGCTTTTTTAGTCCACTAGATGGAGACATTGCCATAGCAGGTGAAATCTGGATCCCTCTGGTGGCTGTTCAGCACTTGTTGTGCTTTGCAGAAGTGCAAAACAATTATTGAATTCTTATTGTTGTTTTTTGTGTTTCCTTGTTTTAAGATTCTATCATTTTGTTTAAGTATTGTCAGTAATATCTTCCAAAAATAACATGCATTCACAATATTTAGCTGTTATAGTCTGGGTTCAGAAAACATTTATTTATGCAGGTTTGACTGGTGTGAAACCTACAAAATGTCAATTACAAAGAATAATTGTATGTCCTGAAGCATTACAGTGTGAAATTATATAAGCAGGTGAAGAACTTTACGTCTACTATGGGGTCAGACAGCGCCCATTTGGTGGGGAAGCCATGGGACTTTTGTGGCTGGATGACTGAACTGAATTCAGCCCACCTCCCACTGTCAAAAATAGGGTTGAGTGTGATGTGAATAATTTCATTTTCTAATTTATCACTTAATGTTTAAGTGCAATTTTTTGTTTCAACTTTGTGGTACGTATTGTGGTAGTGTAATTTGTAGTAGTATTTTTAGTTATTTGTAGTTAGTATTTATTGCAGTAAAAGTTCAGTGAAACCTTTAATAGTATTGTTGTAATTGCTCAAACTTTTTTTGGTTCTTTTCTGCTGGTAATAAATTGCTTATTTATTCCACTTCTTTGCTTCTAGCTCCTTTTTTCTAGTCGGCTCACAAACCAGGCGAGAGCATGTTTAACTTCCAGACAGTCATGTTTTACATTTGGCTTTTACTTTGTGCCCCCATCACAGCTGAAATTGCAGTGGAGGATATTTTGTGTTCGTGTGTTCTGATTTGCTGTTGCTTTTTTAGTCCACTAGATGGAGACATTGCCATAGCAGGTGAAATCTGGATCCCTCTGGTGGCTGTTCAGCACTTGTTGTGCTTTGCAGAAGTGCAAAACAATTATTGAATTCTTATTGTTGTTTTTTGTGTTTCCTTGTTTTAAGATTCTATCATTTTGTTTAAGTATTGTCAGTAATATCTTCCAAAAATAACATGCATTCACAATATTTAGCTGTTATAGTCTGGGTTCAGAAAACATTTATTTATGCAGGTTTGACTGGTGTGAAACCTACAAAATGTCAATTACAAAGAATAATTGTATGTCCTGAAGCATTACAGTGTGAAATTATATAAGCAGGTGAAGAACTTTACGTCGACTATGGGGTCAGACAGCGCCCATTTGGTGGGGAAGCCATGGGACTTTTGTGGCTGGAGGACTGAACTGAATTCAGCCCACCTCCCACTGTCAAAAATAGGGTTGAGTGTGATGTGAATAATTTCATTTTCTAATTTATCACTTAATGTTTAAGTGCAATTTTTTGTTTCAACTTTGTGGTACGTATTGTGGTAGTGTAATTTGTAGTAGTATTTTTAGTTATTTGTAGTTAGTATTTATTGCAGTAAAAGTTCAGTGAAACCTTTAATAGTATTGTTGTAATTGCTCAAACTTTTTTTGGTTCTTTTCTGCTGGTAATAAATTGCTTATTTATTCCACTTCTTTGCTTCTAGCTCCTTTTTTCTAGTCGGCTCACAAACCAGGCGAGAGCATGTTTAACTTCCAGACAGTCATGTTTTACATTTGGCTTTTACTTTGTGCCCCCATCACAGCTGAAATTGCAGTGGAGGATATTTTGTGTTCGTGTGTTCTGATTTGCTGTTGCTTTTTTAGTCCACTAGATGGAGACATTGCCATAGCAGGTGAAATCTGGATCCCTCTGGTGGCTGTTCAGCACTTGTTGTGCTTTGCAGAAGTGCAAAACAATTATTGAATTCTTATTGTTGTTTTTTGTGTTTCCTTGTTTTAAGATTCTATCATTTTGTTTAAGTATTGTCAGTAATATCTTCCAAAAATAACATGCATTCACAATATTTAGCTGTTATAGTCTGGGTTCAGAAAACATTTATTTATGCAGGTTTGACTGGTGTGAAACCTACAAAATGTCAATTACAAAGAATAATTGTATGTCCTGAAGCATTACAGTGTGAAATTATATAAGCAGGTGAAGAACTTTACGTCGACTATGGGGTCAGACAGCGCCCATTTGGTGGGGAAGCCATGGGACTTTTGTGGCTGGAGGACTGAACTGAATTCAGCCCACCTCCCACTGTCAAAAATAGGGTTGAGTGTGATGTGAATAATTTCATTTTCTAATTTATCACTTAATGTTTAAGTGCAATTTTTTGTTTCAACTTTGTGGTACGTATTGTGGTAGTGTAATTTGTAGTAGTATTTTTAGTTATTTGTAGTTAGTATTTATTGCAGTAAAAGTTCAGTGAAACCTTTAATAGTATTGTTGTAATTGCTCAAACTTTTTTTGGTTCTTTTCTGCTGGTAATAAATTGCTTATTTATTCCACTTCTTTGCTTCTAGCTCCTTTTTTCTAGTCGGCTCACAAACCAGGCGAGAGCATGTTTAA
Organism: Odontesthes bonariensis; assembly: GCF_027942865.1. Taxonomy (NCBI): domain Eukaryota; kingdom Metazoa; phylum Chordata; class Actinopteri; order Atheriniformes; family Atherinopsidae; genus Odontesthes; species Odontesthes bonariensis. The sequence goes on from NC_134516.1 coordinate 924,749, forward strand.
CTTCCAGACAGTCATGTTTTACATTTGGCTTTTACTTTGTGCCCCCATCACAGCTGAAATTGCAGTGGAGGATATTTTGTGTTCGTGTGTTCTGATTTGCTGTTGCTTTTTTAGTCCACTAGATGGAGACATTGCCATAGCAGGTGAAATCTGGATCCCTCTGGTGGCTGTTCAGCACTTGTTGTGCTTTGCAGAAGTGCAAAACAATTATTGAATTCTTATTGTTGTTTTTTGTGTTTCCTTGTTTTAAGATTCTATCATTTTGTTTAAGTATTGTCAGTAATATCTTCCAAAAATAACATGCATTCACAATATTTAGCTGTTATAGTCTGGGTTCAGAAAACATTTATTTATGCAGGTTTGACTGGTGTGAAACCTACAAAATGTCAATTACAAAGAATAATTGTATGTCCTGAAGCATTACAGTGTGAAATTATATAAGCAGGTGAAGAACTTTACGTCGACTATGGGGTCAGACAGCGCCCATTTGGTGGGGAAGCCATGGGACTTTTGTGGCTGGATGACTGAACTGAATTCAGCCCACCTCCCACTGTCAAAAATAGGGTTGAGTGTGATGTGAATAATTTCATTTTCTAATTTATCACTTAATGTTTAAGTGCAATTTTTTGTTTCAACTTTGTGGTACGTATTGTGGTAGTGTAATTTGTAGTAGTATTTTTAGTTATTTGTAGTTAGTATTTATTGCAGTAAAAGTTCAGTGAAACCTTTAATAGTATTGTTGTAATTGCTCAAACTTTTTTTGGTTCTTTTCTGCTGGTAATAAATTGCTTAGGTGCCTTGGTGAAAGCATAGGGGTAAGTTTGAGGGTGTTGCTTTTTTGGATGATTCCTCTGTTTGGAGTTGTCACTGTTGAAAATAAAGTTCCTATTATTTAGGGTTTTTTAAGTCTTGAGTGGACAGAAAAGGGGAGCATTGGTGGATTGGAGGGAGAGGTTTCTACCGTTTGGATCTCCTGTTAAAGTTTATGTTATATTCCTATAAGGGAATATAATTATGAATTTATTAAAAAATGCTAATTGAAATTACATTTTTCAGAATGTGGCTCATAACCAGACTCATGGTTAGGCATATAGTCCTGTGATCCAGCATGTTTCTTTGACTTTAGGGTTAGTGTGAGGGAAAGGTTATGTCCCTGATATTTAAGGGAATTATGAGTTTATTAAAAAGTATTAATTGAAATATTCCTCTAGTTTTTCAAAAATGAAGTTTTTTTCTTTTTTTTGGAAAGGGGAGTCGAGAGGAGAGAAATGGTGGAAGAGAGCGAGAGGTAGGATAGGGGAGAGGTTAGAGAGAGAAGGGAGGGAAGGGTTAGGTGTTTTCTAACTGTTTTTTTGTTTCATTTGATGTATTGTCCAAAGTGTGCATTCATTGGTCTCTGATTTAACTCGGAGCCATGGAGCAGCATCAGTTAGATTGAGGATTGGGCAAGGTTAGGGTTGGGGTTAGGCTCAATGGCCCCCTCCTACGTGATGTCTCAGTTCGGACTCCTGTTCAATCACCATGGAGTTTGGTATAGGTGCCAAGGGAGGTGCACTGTCGCTCAGGACCCGACTGATGGTTGCTGCGTGTGCTGGAATGGTCTTGGAGTAACTCAGGAGGCCGTGGGAAACTCCGTGCATTTCTGGGTTTATGTTAAAAAATGGGTGTGTTAGACACAAGGTCCGTATCAGTTTGTGTCATGTGTTGTGGGGAGAGAGGAAGGAGGGGAAGAAAAAAAGGGGAGGAAGTGATAGAGTAGAGTGAAGAGGAATTATGGATTTTTTGAAGTATTAATTTATTCAAGATTATTAATCGAGATTTCATTTTTCAGAATGTGGTTCATACTCGGACTTATGTTTAGGCCTATAGTCCCGTGATCCAGTTAGGGTTGGGGTTAGGGTTAGGGTTAATGAGAGGGGATTATGAATTTATTATGAATTGGGATTATGAATTTCTTAAAAATAAAAAAAATTTAATTGAACTTTGATTTTTCCAAATCTGGCTCATACTCGGACTTATGTTTAGGCATATAGTCCTGTGATCCAGCGTGGGTTAGGGTTAGGGTTTGTGAGAGGGGATTATGAATTTTTTATGAGTTGGGATTATGAATTTCTTAAAAATAATAATTTTTATTTGAAATTTTGATTTTTCCAAATCTGGCTAATACTCGGACTTATGTTTAGGCATATAGTCCTCTGATCCAGCATGGGTTAGGGTTAGGGTTAGGGTTGAGGTTAGGGTTAGGGTTAGTGAGAGGGGATTATGAATTTATTAAAAATATTGATTTTTTCATTGAATCTTGATGTTCCCAAATGTGGTTAGGATTAGGGTTAGGGTTGGGGTTAGGGTTAATGAGAGGAGATTGTGAATTTATTGTGAGTTGGGATTATGAATTTATTAAAAATAATAATTTTTAATTGAAATTTGATTTGTCCAAATCTGGTTCATACTCGGACTTATGTTTAGGCATATAGTCCTGTGATCCAGCATGGGTTAGGGTTAAGATTAGGGTTCATGAGAGGGGATTATGAATTTATTATGAGTTGGGATTATGAATTTATTAAAAATAATAATTTTTAATTGAAATTTGATTTTTCCAAATCTGGCTCATACTCGGACTTATGTTTAGGCATATAGTCCTATGATCCAGCATGGGTTAGGGTTAGGGTTAAGGTTAGGGTTAGGGTTAATGAGAGGGGATTATGAATTTATTATGAGTTGGGATTATGAATTTATGAAAAATATTCATTTTTTAATTGAATTTTGATTTCCCCAAATGTGGTTAGGGTTAGGGTTGGGGTTGGGGTTAGGGTTAGGGTTAATGAGAGGGGATTATGAATTCATTATGAGTTGGGATTATGAATTTATTAAAAATCATAATCTTTTTTAATTTGAAATTTGATTTTTCCAAATGTGGCTCATACTCGGACTTATGTTTAGGCATATAGTCCTGTGATCCAGCATGTTCCTGTGACTTTAGAGTTTAGGGTTCGTGAAAGGGGAAGGTTATGTCCCTGATATTTGGGTTGGATGATGTATTTATTAGAACTTATTAGTTTTTCGATTTGGGTCTGGGGTTAGTTGAAATTAGGGGTTGGATTTGGGGCTGGTTCAATTAGCAGTGTGGATTTGAGATTGGTTAACCTTAAGTGTCAAATCTGGTGTTCAATCCATCTGGGAATTTACATTGTAGCCGGTAGATCCAGATGCGTTCTTGTTTTTTTCTTGTTTCCTGTGACCATTGGGGGTTGTGTTGTATTGGTTTGGCCCTCAGATTCTCCAGTTTGTGTTGTTGGAAATGTTGGACCAACGGTGTGTCTGATTTTCTGTTCTTTTGGATGTTGTGTTTGTGAGCATGCAAACGTGTTGTTAGGGAATAGCCTGTTTCCCCTATGTATTGTTTTTTACATTTGTTACACCAGATTAAGTAGATGATGTTTTTGGCGTTGTTTGTGATGTTAGGTTGGATGGGCCATCTTTTGTTACTCTTGGTGTTTCGAATGGTGGTTTCTCCTATTTGGTGGTTATTTTGTGTTTTTTTGCGTTCGGAGGTGAATTTTGATCTGACCAGTAGGTCCTGTAGGCTTGGGTTTCTTTTGAAGGCTGATATGACTTTTAGTTTTTGGAGTGGTGGGTGGATCTGTTGTTGTCTTTTGAAGTTGTTTTTGAGTTCCTGGTGGACCTTTAGTGTGTGACCGGAGTAAAAACCGGTCAGTGGGAGTGTTTGTTGGAGTTGTTCGGGTTCTGTTTGCTCAGGGGTCCTGTCGTTTGGTTTTTTGTGGTTTCTTTTAATTTTTCTGAGTGCTTGTCGGGAGTACCCTCTGTGTTTCAGGGCTTTAAAGAGTGTGTTTGTGGCCTCCTCTTTGTCTGATTCGCGGGAGCAGACTCGTGAGTATCGTAATAGTTGTGATTTTATGATACCCGAGAAGGTATGTTTAGGGTGGAAACTGTTTCGGTGTAGCAATGCATGTGTGTCTGTGGGTTTAACATAAAGTTTGTGGTCCAGTTTCCCTGTTAGGTGGAATTCGGGCCCTTTGAAGGTAGTAGTGTCGAGGAAGTCGATTTGTTTTTGGCTGGTGGCTGGTTTGATTCTGATGGATGGGTGGTGTTGATTGAGTGTGTTTATAAAGCTTTCAAAATCGGTTGGCGAGTGATTCCAGATGCCCCAAATGTCATCCAGGTACCGATAGTAGGCTAATGGGAGTTTGTCACATTTGAGGAAGGCGTCTTTTTCCCATTTGGCCATATAGATGTTGGCATAGGCTGGTGAGAATCTTTTTCCCATGGCTGTCCCTTTAACCTGGAGGTACCATTTCTCGTCAAAATAGAAATCATTGCATTCTAAGTTGATTTTGAGGAGTTCTAGGATTTGCGTGTCTGGTCGGAGTGGGTCGGGGTTGGTTTGTAGGCATTCGGAGATGGCCTGTAGGCCTTTTTCTGTTTCTATATTGGTGTAGAGGCTTTCTACGTCTGCCGTGAAAAGCATGCAATTTGGTTCGAGTTTAAGGGCCGTGATTTGCTGTAGAAAATCCTGTGTGTCTTTGATGTAACTCTCATGTCGGTTAGCCAGTGGGTTTAGATGATAGTCCAGAATAGAGATTAGTTTTTTGAGCGTGGTATGGTCATTGTAATCTTTGTTGTTTACTCCAAATGATAAGATCACTCGTTGGGTTGTATCTGATACTGGTGTTTTGTTCCGGAGAATGTGGATGGCGTGAGTCAGGTTCCCTCCTGGGAAGCTGTCTATTTGGACCTGGTTGTTTTTCATTACAGGTAGTCTTCTTAATTTTGAATCGCCAAAGATAATGAATGGTTTTTCTGGTTGTAGAAATCAGTTTTGCATTTTATTGCCAAAATGATCGTGGACATTGAGGCTTGTTTTTGGTAAGAAGGTTGTTTGGGTTGTGCGCCGTGGTTCCGTTTGTTTTAGGGTGGTTTTTGTTTTTTTGTTGTCTGGTTCTGTTTCAATTACTGTTTCCGGAGGTGTTGTTCATTTGTGTGCTGTGTGTGATAGAGCTTTGAGGCTCCTTGAGTGTGTTAGTGGTTGTTTGTGTGCTGTGTGTAATGGTAGGCTTAAGCCTCCTTGTATGTCAGTTCTGCCTATTGTCTTTTCCTGTTGTGGTGTAGTGTCTATTTCCTGATTCTGTGTTTTCGTGATATGTGGTTGGGTGGGTTTTGGATCATTTTTAGGTTCTGTTCGGTCTTGGTCTATTGTTTTTGCCGGTCTCTCCAGGAGTGTTGTTTTTTTGTGTGCCGTGTGAGATGGAGCTTTGAGGCATGAAACCAACGTCCACGGATAGCTGAGGGCCTTATGTGTCCAACCAATAAGGTCCGACGGCACTTTCGTACAGTAAGTGGGCTTGGCGTCGGAAAGAAAGGCAGACAATGCTGTATTTCGGAGACTGTGAGTGTGGGAAACCCACACATGTGATTGTGCAACTATTTGGACTCTTTGGTCGTGCCCTAGTGGTCCTGTGGACTCTGGGGATTGGGTCTAGCCAGCTGGTCTACTGCTGTTTGGTACGGCAGTAGTAGACCAGCTGGCCAGACCCAATCCCCAGTGTCCACAGGACCACCAAGGCGTTGGTGAGATATCGCAGGATGTGGCTCCCATAGTATTTGGGAGACTGTGAGTGTGTGAAACCCACACATGTGATTGTGCAACTATTTGGACTCTTTGGTCATGCCAAAGAGTGAGATATCGCAGGATGTGGCTCCCATAGTATTTGGGAGACTGTGACTGTGTGAAACACACACATGTGATTGTGCAACTATTTCGACTCTTTGGTCGTGCCCTAGTGGTCCTGTGGACTCTGGGAATGGGGTCTAGCCAGCTGGTCTACTGCTGTTTGGTACGGCAGTAGTAGACCAGCTGGCCAGACCCCATCCCCAGTGTCCACAGGACCACAATGGCACTTAAGCCCCCACGCCACGACAAGGCAGAGTCCATGTGAGGGAATATGTGGAAAGAAACGTGTGTAAGTGTCATGCATGCAGTGTGTGCCTTTATGTATGTGTGTTTGAGAATGTACCAATAAATGTGTATAAATGTTGTGGATTCATTGTGTGTGTTTTATGTATGTAAGTGGGTTTGTTAGTGTGTGTGTGTGGGTGTGGGTGTGAAAAAGAAAATAATGGACCTAGTTGGACCTAACCTATGGACCTAACCCTAACCCTTCCGAGGATGCCTCTTCTTAGAGAACCCTAACCCTTTTTATTTGGTCCTAGAACGTAGGATCTTTGTTTGTTTTGTTTTCTTTGGCTCCTGGGAAAAGGATTTTTTTCTTTTTTGTAGAACAAGGGCAACAATTTACAAGGGGACGTCTCTCAGCAACTGCCTCCTCTTCTTGGAGAACGCCTCCAGAGTCCTGATCAATCTGCCTGTCTCCTGGCAAGCCCTGACGTAGGCTTAGTAGGCCTCCCTATGTGTCATACCAGTGTTTTTTGAGACCAGCTCCATTTCCCAGTCCTGCCAGCGCAGCCTCACGCTGCCTGGCAGGATCTGGCTCTTTGACCTCAATCCAGGCACCTCCTCCTCCTCCTGCACCTGCGGGACATCGTCCGAGTGCACGTCCTCTCTCTCTTTTGGTGGCAAGCTCTTGAGGGCCGGGCCCGGGGCTGCAAGAGGCTTCCACAGCCTGTAGGGCACGTCTTTGTACAGTTTGTACACCCTCAGTGCAGTCACCCCTTCGAGCAGGTCCCGGGAGAGAATTATTTTGCGCTGCAACTCAGCCTGGCTCAGAGGCGCGCTCTGAGCCAGGTCCTTCCAGATGTTGTAGTCCACAAACACGTTGTTCATCCTGAGGCCGATCGCCGACAGGAAAACCAGCTGCGTCAGCTTTGCCGTGCCTTGCAGGGGGGGCAGCCTCTTCAGGATTGTCCCCAACCATGGCATCCCGTGTTCACGGTAGTGCTCCAGGTTCCTGCCGTAGGTCAGCCGCAGGCGCTCCATCTCTGTACATATTTCAGAGGAAAGTGTCGCGACGACGGCGTCTTGGGGGGGACTGGTGGATTCTGGATGTACTGCCATGTAGTGGTTCACCACTCTTCTTACACAGTACCGATTGGTCTTGTCCTTCATCCTCAGGAGCGGGAAGAAGGTCAACTTCAGCTCCCTTAACCCCAACAGGAGGCAGGCAGCCACATCCTGTCCCGCGTCCAGCGCGAGCTGCTTCCCCCTATTGAAGGTGTGTGGGAAGCTAAAGTTGTAGCTGTCCAGCAGCTGTTTGGCAAGCACCTCCTGTGTAACAGCCCCAACGAGGCGTGTGCCCTCTGGTAACTTCTCCCCTGTCAGGATGTACATGGGGAGGGAGCTGGTGTCAAAGATGTCCCCCACGATCACCCTCACCATTACCACGCCCAGGACCGAGGGCTCCGCTCCGACTGCCTCCGCCAGCGGAAACAGCTGGCGCACCCGCCAGTGGAGCTGGGTGTTGTCCGTCCACACCCGTTGAGGTGGCGGGTTGTCGCCCTCCGCCGCCGCGTTGCAGGGTGCCAGGCCCAACACCCCCCTGACATGACTCAAGCTCCTTTCACTGCAGCTGCAGGTGCCCAGGGAGGCGCTGTAGTGACGGTCGTGGTGGGATCCCGGGTGCCCAGAGACCATCTCCTCAAATGCCAGCTCCATCTGGTAAGCCTTCCAGGCCGGCTCAAACCCTCCTCTATGCTTGTGACGTTGACAGATGTCTTTGAGGACAGTGTAGATGTGTTCCAGGGTCCTCTGAGCATATTGGATGACAGCCGTCCCCTGGAAGGGAAGCAGCACGGGCCTCCTCGCGACAAGCTCCAGCAGGGCCTCCTCATTTATGAGTGCCTTCGGGGTAAAGACCATTGTGTCCGGTCTCTCCAGCCTGGCCACATATTCGAGCCGGGCACCCAGCTGGCCCACCATCTTCTTCCTTAAGTCATCCACCCGGCAGATGTATTCCCAGGCCTCGTTGCTCATGGCCTGCATGGTCTTGGGGTACTGGATGCCAAGGAGGGTGACAACGCCGCTCACCGGGTGGAAGTACTTCCTGGTGTAGCGGACGTGGGGGGAATTGCTGTAGAACTGGAGGAAGGTAACTGGAGCCTTGCAGACATCAAATAATTCCCTGGTCAGGCCCAGGTTCCTGCCATCAAGGGGCGTCTGAACATTAACAGCCTCATGCATGCCCAGCACGCTGAAGAGGCTGCTGTTGTGGCCCACGAGTTCCTGCAGGCCGCTCCTCCCCCACAGGAGGTGTGTTCTGCTGTCCAGTGCCTTCATGGTGCAGGCACAGTGGACCGTAACGCTGTCCACCTCAGATGGCTCGAGGAAGTCAAGGTTGAGGGATCCTTGATTCTTTTGGCCGAATCTGCTGATGGTTGCCACCATCACCAGCCCTCTCTCCTGTCCGTTCAGTGTGTCCATTGATGCCTGCAGCATTTCAAGGACAAACCCCAGGTCCTGGGGCAGGACTTCCAGTTTCTCCACATTCATCAAATAGGTTTTTTGGATGGTGGGCCTCATCAGGTCCTCCTCCCCAAGACCCAGGAGTCTGTCCCTGAAGTTCTCCACCATATCTCTAAACATGTTGACTGCCCTCGACACGTAATTTGCCTTGTCCTTCAGCCCTTCTTCAGGGTTCCTGATGTCTGTGGGCAGACAAACAATGTTCAGGAAGTATCCCCCATCGAGCACGGCCACGTAGGTCCCTCTGCAATTACAGATGACCTGGATGGCTTTCCGGGGGAGCTGGTGGAGTGGCAGGTGTTTCTTTAAAAACTGAAAATGGTCCTTTATTTGATGTGGAGCAGATGGCAAATTCAGGTGGTGCAGTCCAGCTTTGACGGCCGTCAATTTTTGGAGCTGCGCCACCACGCCATCGACATCATACAGTAAGTTGAGCTCCCACTCTGGCGCTTCAACTACTGACGCATGGAGCGGTACCCTTACGTCAGGGGACTCAAGGAAGTCTTGGTGGGTTAAGAATTCCCCCAAGGCACCTGCCAACTTCGAATTGTTCTCTTCACCCACTGCAATGTGGACTGACGTGCCCAGGTCCTCTGGCTCCATGTGTTCGGTTTAAAGGCAAAATAAGTATCGCAGAATGATATGTTTAAGTTCAGAGACGAAAGCACACTAACAGTCCCTTGACTGTTTGCCTCCTTTTATACTCTGCCTTTTTAGACGAGAAAATGCATTTATCATTGCAAAGAGACGAATGTAATGACTTTTAGACTCCCTGTTTTAGACCATTAATTAATATTAGGACAAAATTATTTTGAACACATTTGTATTAAATGACCTTGTTTGAGAAAGAAAAACAGGAATAGCCTTACTTTTGCGCGTTAAAGCCAAATTGGTATTTTTGCTATAAAATGAATTCCTTCAGTCAAAACAAGTTCAAACTAATTTGTCCTTCATATATATATATTCTAAGTAGGTTCCATGCATAAACCTCTTTAAATGACCTCGTATGAGAAAGAAAAACAGGAATAGCCTTCTTTTGCGGAATTAAGACGAAATTCGGATTTTTGATTATAAACACCAATTCCTTCAGTCAAAACAAGTTCAAACTCCTATGTCCTTCATATATATCAATATTAAGTAGATTACATGCATAAACCTCTTTAAATGACCTTGTTTGAGAAAGAAAAACAGAAATAGCCTTACTTTTGCGAGTTAAAGCCAAATTGGTATTTTTGCTATAAAATGAATTCCTTCAGTCAAAACAAGTTCAAACTAATTTGTCCTTCATATATATCAATTCTAAGTAGGTTGCATGCATAAACCTCTTTAAATGACCTTGTATGAGAAAGAAAAACAGGAATAGCCTTCTTTTGCGGAATTAAGACGAAATTCGGATTTTTGCTTATAAACACCAATTCCTTCAGTCAAAACAAGTTCAAACTCCTATGTCCTTCATATATATATATACTAAGTAGGTTACATGCATAAACCTCTTTAAATGACCTTGTTTGAGAAAGTAAAACAGGAATAGCCTTACTTTTGCGAGTTAAAGCCAAATTGGTATTTTTGCTATAAAATGAATTCCTTCAGTCAAAACAAGTTCAAACTAATTTGTCCTTCATATATATCAATTCTAAGTAGGTTCCATGCATAAACCTCTTTAAATGACCTTGTATGAGAAAGAAAAACAGGAATAGCCTTCTTTTGCGAATTAAGACGAAATTCGGATTTTTGCTTATAAACACCAATTCATTCAGTCAAAACAAGTTCAAACTCCTATGTCCTTCATATATATATATATCAATACTAAGTAGATTACATGCATAAACCTCTTTAAATGACCTTGTTTGAGAAAGAAAAACAGGAATAGCCTTACTTTTGCGAGTTAAAGCCAAATTGTTTTTTTTGCTATAAAATTAATTCCTACAGTCAAAACAAGTTCAAACTAATTTATCCTTCATATATATCAATACTAAGTAGGTTACATGCATAAATCTCTTTAAATGACCTTGTATGAGAAAGAAAAACAGGAATAGCCTTCTTTTGCGGAATTAAGACGAAATTCGGATTTTCGATTATAAATACCAATTCCTTCAGTCAAAACAAGTTCAAACTCCTATGTCCTTCATATATATCAATTCTAAGTAGGTTCCATGATTAAACCCCTTTAAATGGCCTTGTTTGAGAAAGAAAAACAGGAATAGCCTTACTTTTGCGCGTTAAAGCCAAATTGGTATTTTTGCTATAAAATGAATTCCTACAGTCAAAATAAGTTCAAACTAATTTGTCCTTCATATATATCAATTCTAAGTAGGTTCCATGCATAAACCTCTTTAAATGACCTTGTTTGAGAATGAACAACAGGAATAGCCTTACTTTTGCGAGTTAAAGCCAATTTGGTATTTTGCTGCCTGCCGCTGTCCCGTCCAAGAAACGGCCGAGAGAGGGTCTGTTTATAGGGGAGGGAGAGGAAGTTGTCACAGCAGGCGGGGCATAGAGAAGCAAGTGATGAAAAAAGAATGCTCATAAGTCTAAAATTGGCATTAAACGGAGTAATTCCTAATGCTAATCTACATATTGGAGATTTTTCAATGTGGATAGCTGAGGTTGAGGAATTGTTCCAAATTCCCATACGTTTTGCTGGCAAAAAAAGTAGGGAAAATGTCGTTCCTCCACATTTCAATCTACTCAGAACAATCAGAGATTAAAATATGGAATTGGAGTTGTATTAGCATAAATGCTACATGAAAGAGGACATTCAGGGTATTGTCTTGTGTGTCTCATGGAGGCCTTTGAGAATGTCCAGGTCCCCTTCCCATATCTCTTTCCCTTAAAGATGTTGCTCCAGAAGAGCGCCACCTACGTGGAGTAAACATATGTGATGGACCACTCCAAGAGCTTTCCAAAGATGTCTTTTTCTCACCCCTGACTGCTTCCGTTGAGGAGACAGAGCACTTTAGCAAACAAAAAAAATTAACATTTGCTGCCCCCTAGCTCTGCACTGGATCAAACCACAACTTTGTATCCAACGTGGGGTGAATCACCTCAATGAGACCTTTCCGAGTGGCTCAACTCGGGCCCCTAGGGGTCCAGGAGCAATTTTTAAATGTGGGGTGTGCAGGAGAGATGTGAGCTCCGGCCTAATCTTGCATTTGTCACAATGCTGAATCCAACGGTGCCACTCCCAAGTCTCTACGAGCTACCGTTGCCAAGATATATCTTAAGTCTTGAGCATAGATGACAGCGCTTTTCACTCTGGTGTTTGAGCATTAGGAGGGCATTAAACATTTTTCTCATAAAAAACTAGCACTTGCTTGACCTCTACTGGCACGTGGGATTGACATCAAGAAAAAAACAGTAAAATTAGTTAATTTAGCCATAAAAAAACAGACATCTCAAAATGAGCCCAAATCGCTATTGACTCACCATTATGGGCTTGGTTAGGATATGAATCCATAATAACATCTATGTCCAAATTCTGGTCTATAGAGTTTATACGTGAGGCAATGGCGCGGCAATGGCGCCCCCTATTGATATTCCACAATTCCCAATTCCACATTTTCATTGTCCTGTCTATTAGATGTGATGTGGGCACCCCATTCCAATCCCCATTCTAAGTCAATGGGCGGCTCCTAACCCTAACCCTAACCCTGACCCTAACCCTTGTGTACGTAATACTTACCTGGAACCGGAAAAAAAGACCTGGAAAGGAGAAAACAAAGTTAAATTTGACATGCCTTGTTGGTCCTATGGACTCTGGGGATTGGGTCTAGTCAGCTGGTCCACTACTGCCGTACCAAACAGCAGTAGACCAGCTGGATAGACCCAATCCCCAGAGTCCACAGGACCACCAGGTCAAGACCAAAGAGTCCAAATAGTTGCACAATCATATGTGTGGGTTTCCCACACACAGTCTCCGAAATACAGGATTGTCGGCCTTTCTTTCCGACGCCATGCCCACTTACTGTATGAAAGTGCCGTCGGACCTTATATGGTTGGACACATGAGGCCCTCAGCTATCCATAGACGTTGGTTTGATGCCTCTGGCACATTCCTACCAAAAGATATGAACTTAACATCTTTCCACAAAACCTAACCCAAAAAATTATTCCACCAAGTGCATTCCCATGCATGTCAGAGTCCTGTGTGTGTGTATGTGAGTGCGAGTGAGGCATCTTTTCCAGTGAGGATCTTGGTGGAGAACTTGGGCAGCCTACACAGGTGGAGCTCATCACCTCATCAGGGTGCTGGGAATAAAGGAGCGGCAGAGCCTTCACTCAGTGCTGGGTGATTAACCTTCACAGGTAGTCTCTCTGACCCTCTGTTGTAGCTTTCCTGTTAAAAGTTAATGACTATAATCACTGTTTAGGGTACTGAATCACAACTTTTTGGACAAAAGAACTTAGAAACTTTCCACCAAATGAGGTCCCATGTATTTCCTATGGGAAATACATTTTGTCAAAAGCATTTTTTTTTCAAAAAAAATCATGTCTCTAAAATGGGTACCACTCAACTCCAAATGACCTGAAACGTGCTCCAAACAACATTCCCCAGGGTCCCTTTTGGCTGTGGGACTTAGTAAAAAATCGCCTCTCATTCATTTCAATGCTGAAATGCTCAATTTCCGAAGGTCACTGAACATGGGCAAGTGAGGTGTCTACAGACTCGGGGGGGCCTGCTGAGCACGGGGAACCAACTCCCAGCTCGATACGACTTTCCCAGCCTGACCTGCACTTGGGCCAAAAATGAATGGGAGTCTAGGGCAGCCCTAGGAAGGGAGGGGCCTAGGACCACCAAACTTGGGGGACACCTGGGGGGCCCCCTGGGCACTATACACACCAAGTTTGGTCCAATGAGCACTTGTACTTTTTGAGTTATTTCGAGTGAGCAAATTTTTCACATAATGGGAGTCAATGACAGCTACATCATAGGAATAAGCCACACCCACCAAACTCGGTGGGCATGTAGGTACCCTCCCACAGTCTCTCTGTGCCAAGTTTGGTCTCCCTACCACTTATACTTTTTGAGTTATTTCGAGTGAGCAAATCCATTTTCTGGTTTTCATCCTATATCCCTAACCCCTAACCCTAACCCCTGTCAGCACAAATCAGCAGGGCAACACAGGGATTTGAACCCCGTCCCACAAGTGGGAGTACCAATACCATTGCCTTTTGCCTTTTTTAATGCTATATGACAAGGTAAAGCAAAACTTGCATTAAGAACAGCATGCTAATTTGTGTATGTTAACTGATGTTAACAGCCATTTATCTTCAATTTCAAATATACTTCGGTGGAAGTTAAATAAATGCCGTCTTAATGCAAGAAAACGAAACCTCTAAAAATAAACTATTTACAAAATGTTGTACAAGAAAATAAATAAAAAATCACAAAGACACTTACCTCAAATAATAATACTTACCAAACATAATTTCAGTGTAAAACATAACAACTAAGTCATCACCCTACTTACCACATACCCGAAAAGGAAGAAAAACCCAAGATTTGGGGTATTTTTTTTGGTTCCAAGATGGTTTTGTTTTTTTGTTTTTTGGTTCCTGGGAACAGAATTTTTTTTTTAACTATTTACAAAATGTTGTACAAGAAAACACATAAAAAAACCAAAGACACTTACCTTAAATAATAATACTTACCAAACATAATTTCAGTGTAAAACAAAAAAACTAAGTCATCACCCTACTTACCATATACCCGAAAAAGAAGAAAAACGCAAGAGTTGGTGTAATTTTTTTGGTTCCAAGATGGTTTTGTTTTTCTGTTTTTTTTTTTGGTTCCTGGGAACAGGATTTTTTTTAAAGTATTAACAAAATCTTGTACACATAACTATTTACCTTGGAATTACATCCTTACCTCACTCGTTTAGATACTCTCTTCGTTTCTTTCTGAAGGCAAAGAATGTCCGGATCCTCATCTGGTTCTCCTCACACCACTTGAGATACGCATTGTATGCATCTCGGTGACCAATGGATTTGTCCACATTGAGGTAATCCAGTTCCATGGCTGACCACTTCAGCCTAACGTTGCCAGGGAGAACTCGTGTGGAAGACCACCCCGACTCCTCCACCTCCTCTGACTCCACCTCCGGCACCTCTGGCACCTGTTCTTTCTCATGGGGTGGGGGCTTTTTTCCTATGTCCATAGGAACTGGATTTCTAGGCATGTTTGGACGTACCTGGATGGAATGATGGATTTTCGAGAGCCGAAATGCTGTGACCTTCTCCAACAGGTCTCTACCGAGGATGAGTTTTTGCTGGAGACATGCCTGGCTCAAGGGCATCGTCTCAGAGAGAGTCCGCAAAACATCGTAATCGATGTAATCCCCGTTCATACGTAATGCCACGCAGCTGACGAATGTCAGCTGCTGAAGGCGATCCTCTCCTTCAAGATGGGGCATCCTACGTAGAACTTGTGGCAGCCACGGCATTCCATAGACCCGGTACTTCTCTAAATACCTACCGAAACAGAGCCGCTGGCGCTCAATTTCTGTAGCTATTTCGGCCGTGAGGCTGGCCATCCTTGCCTCCTCCGGTGGATCTGTTCCATCTGGGTGAACAACTTGGAAGCAGTTGGGCACCAACCTGACGCAGTATCTAGTGGTGGCATCCTTGAGACGCATCAAGGGAAAGAACTTGATATTAAGCTCCGCCAAACCCACCAGCAGGCATGCGGCCACGTCCTTACCAGCACCCTGAACGATGTCTTTCCCTCTGGAGAAGACGTGAGGGAAAGTGAAGCGCTGGACCGTTGCAAGTTGCTGCGCCAGGGTCTGTGCAGTGATGCTACCCGTCAACTTGCATCCCAGTGGCAGCGTCTTTCCCTGGAGAACATAGAGGGGGAGTGAAGAGGTGTCGTAAAGGTCTCCAATGATGACCCTCAGCATGGACGCTCCCAGTACCGAGGGTGCTGCTTCCAGGGTGTCAGTCAATGGAAACAGGCGCCGCACTCGGAACTGGAGCTGGGTGTTTGGTGTCCAGGTCTTGAGGGGAGGAGGGTTGTCCCCCTCCGCCGCGCTGTTAAAGTCGGCAAGGCCCAGGAATCCCCTTCTGTGGCTCAGGCTCCGTTCCCTCACCGTGCAGGTCCCCAGCGAGGCACTATAATGGGTATCAGAAGGGCTGAGTGGGTGACCATAGGCCAACTCCTCATAACCCAACTCAAGCTGGAAAGCCTGCCAGCTTGGCTTGAAGCCCCCTCTCCCACTGTGCTCAGTCAGGATTTGGGATAGTCCTTCTGCAAAGTAGTCGACTGTCTTCTTGACAACTCTCACCATGCCATCACCGACAAACGGCACCAGCAGAGGATGACTCTCGACGAGAGTTGCAAAGTTGCCAGTGTTGACAAATGTTGCAGCGGACAAGTGCCCTGGGATGGCTCCTGATCGTTCCCGATCCATCCATTTCCCGACGTACTCCAGTCGGGCGCCAAGCTGCGTCCCCATCTTGGTGGCCATGTCCTGGATGTAACTCAGGTACTTGAAGGCCTCGGTCGCCATGGACCCTTTGGTGGAAGGGTGCTGGAGGTCGCACAGGGTAACCATGCCACTGATCGGGTGGAAATACCTGCTGGGGAAACGGACGTGGGGTGACGGGGTGTAAAATTGAACGAATTTTACCTCAAGAAGCCCAGAGAAAATGCCAAAGATCCTTCTGTCAAGGGACACCGGCTTCCCCTTCAAAAGCGTCTGGGAATTCACAATGTCATGCATCCCCAAGCAGGTCCACATTTTACATGAATCCCTGGAAAGCAACGTCTGCAGTCCGTACCGGGACCACAGAAGTTGAACGGAGGGGTCTTTTGCCTCAACAGTTAGGGCAATGTGTAGGGACATTGCGCTGATCCGTTTTGTATCCACCCACGGCCTCAGATGGATGGTCCCATCCAACTTCTGGCCAAACCGGGTAATGGATGGAACCAAAACAATCGACACATGTGAGGCATTGACCCGGTCCACTGCCTTCTGGAGCACTTCGAATAAGAAGACCTGGTCCTGCTCCAAGACTTCAAACTTTGATGTCAATTTAAGGTTCTGCTTTGAGAAGGTGGGCCTCTTGAGCTCTTGCGGCGGGAGGAGCTGGAGCTGCTCCTGGAAGGCGAGAACAACATCCTGCAATGCAGTGATTGCAATCTGTCTGTAGCTCTTTTTGTCCAGGAGCATCTCATTCGGCTTTTTTGGGTCTTTCGGTAGAGCCGTCAGGTTCAAAAAATAGCCGCCGTCCACCAGCGCAATCACCACTCCCTGCATGTTCTGCATTGCCGTAAGGGCTTTTGGAGGCAGGTTCTGCAGGTCTACATGCTTCTTCAAGTAGACGAAGAAATCAGACATCTTGGTGGGCGTTGGAGGGAAGAATAAGAAATGCACTCCCCTGGTCAGTGCTGAAAGCTCAGAGAGCTCCATGACGATCCCGTCAATGTCATGGGAGAAAATGAGGTTCTCCCAGGGGTTCTCGATGACCGATGGGTGCAGATGCACTCTCACCGAAGTTGAATGGAGGAACTCCTCCAGCGTCTCATACTCACCAAAGGGCCGGGTAATGTTGTCGGTGTTCTCATGTCCAACAGCAAGGAAGTCTTCAGTCTCCTGAAAGTTTGCCTTTAAAATGCAGGTTTAGAACATTTTCAAGGAAAGAAACAATAAGCATTAGCATTAGCATTTCATTATAACCCACCAAATCAAGTTAGGTTCAGGCTATATTCAAGAAAAAAAAATTAGCATTACCATTAGCATTAGCATTAAGATTAACATTAGCATTAGCATTAGCATTTGGGTAAGCATTAGCATTAAGATTAGCATTAGCACTAGCATTAGCATTAGCACTAGCATTAGCATTAGCATGTCATTATAACCCACCAACTCAAGTTAGGTTCAGGACATATTCAAGAAAAACATTGGCATTAGCATTAGAATTGTCACTAGCATTAGCATGTCATTATTGTGTAAAAAGCAATGTATAACTTACCATTTTGAAGACACAAGGCTCACAGAGAGCCCCTTGACTGGTTTCCTCCTTTTATACTCACCGTTTTAGGAGAGAAAAAAGGCATTTGTTATTACAATATAACAAACCCACAACAAATATGATGCTTTTTAAAAAACCTATTTTAGACCATTAATTAAAAATAAGAAAAATGTATTTTCAACACATTTGTATTAGATAGACTCTTCTTTAATTTATAGTGTGAAAAAAAAATTTTTTTTTAAACATTATTTAGTGTTATGGTTAGGATTATGGTTGGGGTTAGTATAAGGGGCTGAGTGCCATTTTGGAAATCAATATTCATCACCCTTAACAGTGATTCATAGCTTCGAAACTTTGGCTACCCCCCCATTTTCGGGCACCCTGAATCTATCAATACTAATTAATAAGGGGTGGTAACTTCCGGTCCGGAGTTATTAGCCAATCACGTTAAAACGCCTATAACTCCAGAATGGAAGATCGTAGAGACATGGAGCTTAGTCAGGCGTGTTCAAAAGGGTCGAATTATGTCAGACAGAAGTCACTTCCGAGTCTCTAAGACCTTTCTTTCGGGAGTTATAGCAATTCAATATGCTTGTCACTGATTGGCCCATAACTCCGGAAGTGAATAAGTGAATGTCAAAAATCATGTCTCAAAAATGGGTACCAATCGACTCCAAATGGCCTGAAACGTGCTCCTAACAACTTTCCCCATGGTCATTTTTGGCTGTGGGACTAAGAAAAAATGAAAATCGCCTCCCATTCATGAAATGCTCAATTTCCGAAGGTCACTAAACATGGGCAAGTGAGGTGTCTACAGACTCGGGGGGACCTGCTGAGCACGGGGAACCAATAGCTCGATACGACCTTCCCAGCCTGACCTGCACTTGGCCTGAAAATTAATGGGAGTCTACGGCAGCCGTAGGAAGGGAGGGGCCTAGGACCACCAAACTTGGGGGACACCTGGGGGGCCCCCTGGGCACTATACACACCAAGTTTGGTCCAATGAGCACTTGTACTTTTCGAGTTATTTCGAGTGAGCAAATTTTTCACATAATGGGAGTCAATGACAGCTACGTCATAGGAATAAGCCACACCCACCAAACTCGGTGGGCATGTAGGTCGCCTCCCACAGTCTCTCTGTGCCAAGTTTGGTCTCCCTACCACTTATACTGTTTGAGTTATTTCGAGTGAGCAAATCCATTTTCTGGTTTTCATCCTATATCCCTAACCCCTAACCCCCTAACCCTAACCCTACCCTAACCCTAACCCCACTCAGCTCTTATCCTAACCCTAACCCACCCTAACCCCCTAACCCTAACCCTAACCCTCGCGAAAATAGCACTCCATTCATTTCAATGCGGAAACAGTTTTTGATGATTATCTCCGTAACGAAAGGTCGTAGAGACTTGGAAGTGACTTCTGTCAGACATAATCTGACCCTTGTGAACACGCCTGACTTGTCCCCGTGTCTCTACGACCCTCCGTTCCGGAGATATTACCAATTTTTTTTCTGGCGTTGCCCCGCCCCCGAACGTCGTATGGCGATGTTAAACATTTTTTTTCACACTATAAGTTAAAGAATAGTTTATTTAATACAAATGTGTTAAAAAAGAAAATTTCATCCAATTTATTAATGGTCTAAAATAGGGTGTCTAAAAGTCATTACATGCGTCTCTTTGTAATGATAAGTGCATTTTGTCGTCTAAAAAGGCAGAGTATAAAAGGAGGCGCCCAGTCAAGGGACTGTCAGTGTGCTTTCGTCTCTGTACTTAAACATCATTCTGAAATAGTTATTTCATCAGCAGATCCCTAACCCTTGACTTCCTCGAGCCTTCTTTGGTAGACAGCGTTACTGTCCACTGTGACTGCAACATTAAGGCACAGGACAGCAGAACACACCTCCTGTGGGGGAGGAGCGGCCTGCAGGAACTCGTGGGCCACAACAGCAGCCTCTTCAGCGTGCTGGTCATGCATGAGGCTGTTAATGCTCAGACGCCCCTTGACGGCAGGAACCTGGGCCTGACCAGGGAATTATTTGATCTCTGCAAGGCTCCAGTGACCTTCCTGCAATTGTACAGCACTTCCCCCCACGTCCGCTATACTCAGAAGTACTTCCACCCGGTGAGCGGCGTTGTCACCCTCCTTGGCATCCAGTACCCAAAGACCATGCAGGCCATGAGCAACGAGGCCTGGGAATACATCTGCCGGGTGGATGACTTAAGGAAGAAGATGGTGGGCCAGCTGGGTGCCCGGCTGGAATATGTGGCCAGGCTGGAGAGACCGGACACAATGGCATTTTCAGCGAAGGCACTGATAAATGAGGAGGCCCTGCTGGAGCTTGTCGCCAGGAGGCCCGTGCTGCTTCCCTTCCAGGGCACGGCTCTCATCCACTATGCTCAGAGGACCCTGCAACATATTTACACTGTCCTCAAAGACATCTGTGAACGCCATGAGCATAAAGTAGGGTTTGAGCCGGCCTGGAAGGCTTACCAAATGGAGCTGGCATTTGAGGAGATGGTCTCTGGGCACCCGGGATCCCACCAGAACCGTCACTACAGCGCCTCCCTGGGCACCTGCAGCTGCAGTGAGAGGAGCTTGACTCATGTCAGGGGGGTGTTGGGCCTGGCACCCTGCAACGCGGCGGCAGAGGGCGACAGCCCGCCACCTCTACGGGTGTGGACGGGCAACACCCAGCTCCACTGGCGGGTGCGCCGGCTGTTTCCGCTGGCGGAGGCAGTCGGAGCGGAGCCCTCGGTCCTGGGAGTGGTGATGGTCAGGGTGATCCTGGGGGACCTGTTTGACACCAGCTCCCTCCCCATGTACATCCTGACAGGGGAGAAGTTACCAGAGGGCACACGCCTCGTTGGGGCTGTTACTCAGGAGGTGCTTGTCAAACAGCTGCTGGACAGCTACAATTTCAGCTTCCCACACACCTTCAACAGGGGGAAGCAGCTCGCGCTGGACGCGGGACAGGATGTGGCTGCCTGCCTCCTGTTGGGGTTAAGGGAGCTGAAGTTGACTTACTTCCCACTCCTCAGGATGAAGGACAAGACCACTCGGTACTGCGTGAGGAGAGTGGTGAACCACTACGTGGCAGTGCATCCACAATCCACCAGTCCCCCCCAAGACGCCGTCATCGCGACGCTTTGCTCTGAAATCTGTACAGAGATGGAGCGCTTGCGGCTGACCTACGGCAGGAACCTCGAGCCCTACCGAGAACACGGGATGCCATGGCTGGGGACAATCCTGAAGAGGCTGCCCCCCCTGCAAGGCACGGCAAAACTAACGCAGCTTGTTTTCCTGTCGGCCATCGGCCTCAGGATGAACAACATCTTTGTGGACTTCAACATCTGGAAGGACCTGGCTCAGAGCGCGCCTCTGAGCCAGGCTGAGTTGCAGCGCAAGATAATTCTCTCCCGGGACCTGCTGGAAGGGGTGACTGCACTGAGGGTGTACAAGCTGTACAAAGACGTGCCCTACAGGCTGTGGAAGCCTCGTGCAGCCCCGGGCCCGGCCCTCAAGAGCTTGCCACCAAAAGACACAGAAGACGTCCACTCGGATGATGTCCCGCAGGTGCAGGAGGAGGAGGAGGTGCCTGGTTTGAAATCAAAAAGCCAGATCCTGCCAGGAAGCGTGAGGCTGCGCTGGCAGGACTGGGAAATGGAGCTGGTCTCAAAAAACCCTGGTATGACCCATAGGGAGGCCTACCAAGCCTACGTCAGGGCTTGCCAGGAGACGGGCAGATTGATCAGGACTCTGGAGGCGTTTTCCAAGAAGAGGAGGCAGTTGCTGAGAGTTCCCTTGTAAATTGTTGCCCTTGTTCTACAAAAAAACAAAAAAATCCTGTTCCCAGGAGCCAAAAAAAAAAAAAAAAAAAAATCCTACGTTATAGGACCAAAAAAAAGGGTTAGGGTCCTCTAAGAAGAGGCATCCTCGGAAGGGTTAGGGTTAAGTCCATAGGTTAGGTCCAATTAGGTCCATTTTTTTTCTTTTTCACACCCACACACACACACACTAACAAACCCACTTACATACATAAAACACACACAATGCATCCACAACATTTATACACATTTATTGGTACATTCTCAAACACACATACATAAAGGCACACACTGCATGCATGACACTTACACACGTTTCTTTCCACATATTCCCTCACATGGACTCTGCCTTGTCGTGGCGTGGGGGCTTAAGTGCCATTGTGGTCCTGTGGACACTGGGGATGGGGTCTGGCCAGCTGGTCTACTACTGCCGTACAAAACAGTAGTAGACCAGCTGGCTAGACCCAATCCCCAGAGTCCACAGGACCACTAGGGCACGACTAAAGAGTCCAAATTGTTGCACAATCACATGTGTGGGTTTCACACACTCACAGTCTCCCAAATACTATGGGAGCCACATCCTGCGATATCTCACCAACGCCTTGGTGGTCCTGTGGAAACTGGGGTTGGGGTCTGGCCAGCTGGTCTACTACTGCCGTACCAAACAGCAGTAGACCAGCTGGCTAGACCCAATCCCCAGAGTCCACAGGACCACTAGGGCACGACCAAAGAGTCCAAATAGTTGCACAATCACATGTGTGGGTTTCCCACACTCACAGTCTCCCAAATACTATGGGAGCCACATCCTGCGATATCTCACCAACGCCTTGGTGGTCCTGTGGAAACTGGGGTTGGGGTCTGGCCAGCTGGTCTACTACTGCCGTACCAAACAGCAGTAGACCAGCTGGCTAGACCCAATCCCCAGAGTCCACAGGACCACTAGGGCACGACTAAAGAGTCCAAATTGTTGCACAATCACATGTGTGGGTTTCACACACTCACAGTCTCCCAAATACTATGGGAGCCACATCCTGCGATATCTCACCAACGCCTTGGTGGTCCTGTGGACACTGGGGATTGGGTCTGGCCAGCTGGTCTACTACTGCCGTACCAAACAGCAGTAGACCAGCTGGCTAGACCCAATCCCCAGAGTCCACAGGACCACTAGGGCACGACCAAAGAGTCCAAATAGTTGCACAATCACATGTGTGGGTTTCACACACTCACAGTCTCCCAAATACTATGGGAGCCACATCCTGCGATATCTCACCAACGCCTTGGTGGTCCTGTGGACACTGGGGATGGGGTCTGGCCAGCTGGTCTACTACTGCCGTACCAAACAGCAGTAGACCAGCTGGCCAGACCCAATCCCCAGAGTCCACAGGACCACTAGGGCACGACCAAAGAGTCCAAATAGTTGCACAATCACATGTGTGGGTTTCCCACACACACAGTCTCCCAAATAGTATGGGAGCCACATCCTGCGATATCTCACCAACGCCTTGGTGGTCCTGTGGACACT